>NW_022145599.1:15906731-16271731 GCF_000002235.5 Strongylocentrotus purpuratus | reverse complement strand
TATGTATAATGTATTGTTGAACGTCTTTTTTACGAGAATTGGAAATAAAATGAATGAATGAATGAAAATACTTAAATCATCTAACTCGTTTTAATACAGAAAGGTTGTCAACCGACCATAGCTGATGGATTAAGCATCCACAGACAGCCCTCCAAACAGACCCAAAAGGTTGGGATGGGGTGTCAGATGTCACCTACAAATTGATTTTCAATTCTACCCATATTATGCCCAATTATTTGTACCAATTCTTCCAAAGAACACATCATTAACTCACTTACAGCTCAAGACAAAGTAACAAACATTACGCCAGTTCAAGATTTGTACATAAATGACTTTAATATACATACATCTACTACATCCAAGTCAACATGGTTAATCCATTGGAGTCCATTTCGATTATATTTAACATGCATTTCCAATGGGATCATACCCAAGTTGTCTCAGGCCTGGGGGGTGTTTCACAAAGATTTAAAGTCAAACTTAACTCTAAGTTGGACTTAAAAATTATGGAGAGCCATTTGTAGCCTTAAAATTAAATATTTCCAAAAGCAAAAATTACAAGTATTTTAGACTTTTCGAAATCTCCTTGGTAATAGACAATATGAATGATTTGAATCAACATTTTATGCCTTTTGAAATAACTTTAACAAAATATTTTCATAGATGCTAACGGCTTTCCATAATTGTTAAGTCCAACTTAGAGATAAGTTCACCTTAGGATCTTTGTGAAACACCCCCCTGGTGTTTCATGGGTTAACATTTTGAGGGTTCAGTGACACAAAGACGTAACTCCATATTTTGCCAAAATGGGTATTTGATATCAAAATGTTCAGAAAAATGTGGGCTTTCCAGGAAACACAAAGACTTAACTCCATCCAAGTCAATAGCTAGTGAAACATAGACTTAACTCCATAAGGCCAAAGTGCTCAGCGGCACATAAACCACTCAAAATGGAGTTACGTCTTTGTGTCACTGACCCCTCAATTTGTTCTTTTCTACAAACATTCAGTGTTTTGCACATATTACTTGACAGAGCCACATACCTGTACTGCAGCAATGGGAATCTGATCCTTAAAGGTATTATTTCACAATGTTTCCAGTTTTACAAATCCGAGATGCATGGTCCTACGTTTATACATACTACTTTCACACACCAATTGTAATCTGCAGAAGGAAATTCAACTTACAGCAATACAATGATAAATAAGATTCTTATTTTATCAGTCATCAGCTTCCTAATGACATTTTATCATCACAAAGCAGCTAGGGTTTGAACAAAAATAATGAGATTTTGAAAGCCTTATGGCCTGTAGGCATAATCACATCACCCTTCATGAAAAGCATAATGAATTCAGACTTGCGGCTAAACTTCGGCAATCAACAATATGGAATCGCTATTATTCTACTTCAAGCGGTTACATCATGAAAATCTTCTCTTAGTGAATTCAGACTTGCGGCTAAACTTTGACAATCAACAAACTGTATTATTTTACTTCAAGCGGTTATATCTTGAAACTCTTTACTTTATTCAGACAATTGACAGTACATGCATTTGGAGCTGATTTTTGTTCACATTGCAAAGTAGTCAACATGCAATATTAATTAAAGTGTGTAATTGTGTATACAATCATAGCATGAACACATCAGCTATAAAGCAATGACATGTTTGCAAAGTGAGTACTACCCTTTTTGTAAAGAAGTATTTAAAGGAGTAACGTTGAAGATTGATCAAAGGCAAAACTAAATGAAAATAAATAATATATCACCTGCTATAAGCCAGGAGGGTGTTACTATCATCACATAAAATTATAATAATAATAATAATAATAATATTCAGTTCTTGTATAGCCCATATCACATTATATAACGTCTATAAGGGCACAGTGGATTTCAAGGAATAACATACCAGGTACCCATTTACCTTACCTGGGTCGAGTGTGGCAAATGTAGATTAATGTCTTTGCCAAAGAACATTAGTGGAAACAATGCTCCTCTGGCTCTTGACAGACAAAATATACCAATAATTTAACAGCTAATTTAATTAATTACAACACTATTCAGGTTCTGAATTAGGAAAGGTATGTCACTGCATAAAACCAGTTGCATGTAAGTAAGTGAAAATGTGAGCAACATATTTCAATATCAATTTCAATTTTCTTGGAGTGACAAGACAGAAAAAGAGCTGGTACTCTCGGTACCTCTTTAATGACCACACACCACCAACGGTAAGGACCTACAAGTGCCTGGGTAGCACCACTTCACACTCAGAGGATATACATGTGCAGGTACTTTGAAGGGTCACCAGAGAAACTATATTTCAAAGGAAGTCTTCTGCCTGTATTCCACTGTAAATTTGATCCAAATGCCAAGTATGAGCTCAGTTTCTGTCGAGTTTTAAAAGGGAATAGATTGTATTTTATGTTGTTCCTTGTAGTTTGACATACACTGAACTTTCGCTAACCATATTATGTTTACAGACGCATAGTAGTGGGCTCTCATGGGGAATTTGACACCATTCGGGTGTTTATCTAATAACAGGTGTTGTCAATCACCGGGAATCAGGATTAGCCTTCAGTTCTATGACCAATAGGCTTAGGCAACGCTCTACATTTTCTACCAAACCCCCTTATGGGGAGAAAAAAAAATCATCTTATATTTTCCTCACCCGAGAACACTCCGAGAGACTATGAGGTAATATTTCTTGATGGGACCACAGGTTTGCTATGTGCAGAGTTGTACACCCACATGGTGCTTTTCCACGAAGTCTGGTGTCAGCGAATTTTGAAACCCACTGCACGTGGAAACCGATTACCATATAAATAAGGTGTAGAGGTTTTTGTAATGGACCAACATAGTTTTTCCTTTGTCAAAGGCAGTTTACATTGTGTGCAGCTCAAATTATTTGAATATGTGATAGAGTTTGTTGTAGCCTATACTGCAATGTATTAGTAGTTACCTCATTCTACTTCTTTGGGAAGACATGGTAATGCACATTTCTGATCAAACAGCTAACATTCAACTTGATTAGACAATATCTGTGCAATTACATTTACTGCCAAAAGAAATTTCAACACTATGTTATAATTTGAACAGTGCATACTATTTCTTTATGTGTAATTGTATTCATGTACGTATTCAGGGTTTGATAACATTGGAATTTTGTAAACTAGAAGGTTTGATGCTAAAGGCTAATAGACAGCAATAGAGTGGTGAAGTGTAGTTCCTAAAGGAACTCAGTGTTTTTTATTTGCTCTGGCTCCTAACCATTAGGAGCCAGAGCAAATAACACCGAGTTCCTATAGGAAATATATTTATTCAGATGGTCATATCTCAGCCAATACTTGACATATTCAATTGATTTTCGACATATGGACACTATTTTTGATGCTCTTTCGGAAAATGAAGAAAAAAATTAGAAATTCTAAAAATTGATTTTTAGGACGTCACAGCTTCGGTACTCTATAACATTCAAAATGTACAGAAAAATAGCTGTTTCATACAAAATGTAGTCCTGTAACAATTTCAGCAATGTTACACATGTTTGGACCTCAGTCAAAGCTTTCATTCCTAGGGGGTGTTTCACAAAGATCCTAAGTTGAACATATCTCTAAGTTGAACTTAAAAGTTATGGAGAGCCATTTGTACCCTTAAAATAAAATATATTCAAAAGCGAAAAATCAAGTATTTTAGACTTTCCATGAATTCCACATCAAGAACATGAAATCTCCCATGATAATAGAAAATACGAAAGATTCGATTCAACATTTTATGCCTTTTAAAATAACTTTTTCAAGGATGCTAATGGCTTTCCATAACTTTTAAGTCCAACTTAGAGATAAGTTTGACTTAGGATCTTTGTGAAACACCCCCCAGATCTTATTAAATATTTCAAGGCACTTCTTACTACTACATGTATGTTAGTATGGTCGTTGACAATTTAAGAAGTTCCCCATTCTGCAAATATTATACGCATTCTAACACAATACATGCATATAAATTACATTTGTTTGTTCTGATATTTGATATTCTATGCTTGCTCGCATTATGAATGGGATAACACGTATTAAAGATAATACAAAGTTTTTGTATGGGGTCATGGATTTGGTTCAAATGAACATATTGGAAGCAAATGCAATCCTTCAATATTCAGTGATCATTGTCGCGGTTGAAATTGAGTCTAAAGTTATGAAATTGTAAATAATAAACTCTTTATGTTGTAAAGCTCCAGCTCAAGGTCAAGCTATTAATAAAGCTATAAAACAATATGTCTTGATTAAAATCGACCGATTAGCTATTCCCGTTTGGAAATTATATATCACAACCGTATATTGTGAGATTTTGATGGTCCCATCTACCATTGTAAGGCCGTAGGAGCTATTTGAAATTTATCAACATTTACCGGGAGCACCAGTAAATTTTTATATTCAATTTTTCTCGAAAACAGGGGTATTTTAGGGGCTAAATTTTCTAGTGCTTATGATACATCCATAGGGGTATCCAAAAATATCAAAATTGTAAAGAATTACTACCCACCCAATTTTCTGAATTTCCCAAAACTTTGTATTACCTTTAATACATGTGACCTGAAAATACATTACAAAAATTAAATCACCAATAGTGAAGAGCCATTTTCCTTGCTTCAGCATCTTTTTCATTCAAAGTCAAAATTTTTAATGAGAAATGTAAATTGTGATTCTTGATGCCCTATAGTTCTGCACTCAAGTTTCTTGACTCAAACGATGCTCTTGACTAGACAATGGTAAGCTTCTTGTCTCTTGGTCTGCATGAGGCAGGCATATGAACAGAGTACCATTCTCTTCTGGTATAAGGTGCCTTGCAAGAGTTTTGGGTTCAACACTTTTCATGAAACACCTTATATCCCAATTTTTGAAGTGACCCAAATCTTTCTTGGAGCAGAGTTTGTGCTGCGTGCAGTTCAACGATTTTCATGACACACCATGTACCACGATCCTTGGTATACCTTTTGAAGCAAAGCGTGAGCTATCTTCAGTTCCATACTTTTCATGAGACACCATATATCATCTTTGGAGCAAGTAACAACCCACAACCCTTCTTAAAGCAGATACTTTGCTACATTCAGCTCCATGGTTTTAATGAGACATCATATATCAAGATCTCTGTAGCAATCCACATCTCTCTTCAAGCGAAGACTTTGCAACGTTTAGTTCCATGGTTTTTTATGAGACATCATGCATCACCATCTTTCACCAGCGATCAGTTTCCTCTTGAAGCAAAGACTACACAATGTTCGTTCAGTATTTTTTTACACTATGCATCATGATTTTTTAGAGTCACCTAACATCCTTTTTGAAACATACATGTATCAAGAGCTAGGTTCAGTTCAACTATTTTTTTCATGACACACCCTATCATGATCCTTGGAGCGATCCACAGCCCTCTTTAAGCAAAGCCTGCGCTATGTTCCTGGATAGACCCAGCTGAAGCAGTTCTAGTTTCTCCTTCTCCAATTCCAACTGGCCCTGGAAAAAGAAACCAACAACAAAAATCATGAAGAATATTGCTGCAATATGGGACAGTTAAGATAATGTCTGGGTGTTTTCATCAATGATTCCAAGGCCCCTGAGCCATTTCCAAAATGTACATGTTGCTCACTTGCAAATATATTGCCAAGGTCTGGTCATTATCATGAAAGAGCACCTTTGAATTAACAAACACAAGTAGTTTCATCATCACTCTTGACATTAATTCCATGTTACAATTCCACGCGCCTTTTTTTTTTTGCGATTGCATAGCACTTCACAATTTGCTCTATAACGTAGTATAGTATATAAGGGCACTTCAACAATGATGATAACACTTCAAAAACACCGGTCGAGAAAATATAAATCCGTGCTCTTTAACAAAGTGAGTTGACCTTCAAAAGTTTCTGGAACTGATCCGCAGATATGTAGCAGTCTTTAGGGTGGTGTGTAGCTTGTTCCACAACCTTGCAGCAATCACAGTACACAAAAATACCTGAGATGCTTTTGCATCTCATTTTGTATATTGATTGAACTAATAAAGCTACATATATAAAACTACTTTCATTATAATCATCATCTTTGTAAAATTCAAAGTAGGAGAGTATTGAACCACCGACCTTGCTCTTCTTTGGTAGGATCCATGTCTTGTACTCCACAAAACATCCCGAGCTACTTTTGCATAACATTTTGTATTGATTGAACCAATATAGCTACATGCATAAAATTACGTTCATTATAATCATCATCTTTGTACAATTCGGAGGTAGGAGTATTGAACCACCGACCTTGCTCTTCTTTGGTAGGATGCGTGTCTTGTACTCCTCTGATTTGAACCATCTCTCCAGCTCCTCGTGGCATCGGAGCAGCTCATACGTCTGTTTGCTGCTGAAGACTACCTCGTCCAGCTCCAGCAGTGGTAGAGCATCGGTGAGAAGGGTCAACCAAAACCTTGAGGAAGATAACAATTTATTTAGTGGTATACTTAATGGTAAATACAGTCAAATCAGCTTTAGTGACCACCTGTCTAAAACAAGCACATTCTTTGTTTCCCTTGAAAATGGTTTCTCATTAAAACATGTACTAAAGGAACCTGTCTACAAATACCACTTTTTGTGTTTCCCTTGGGCGGTCGCTATAGCCAGGTTTGACTGTATATTGAAAATCAGTCTTGAAGCTCTTAAGCTGAATTATATAAATTTTTACTGATAAAAAAAACGAAATTAGATTGTGCAACCCAAAGGAAGAATTAGGTGAGGGGCCGTGTTGCCTCACTTGGTCCACACAATGTGATCCTCAAAGTGCCACGGTCTAAAACAAAAGGAATTCTTGAGGACTGCGCTATGAGTTGCAGTGCTCAAAAGATTTGGAACAGCCTTCCACTTGTCATAAAGAGAGCCCAAATCTGTCTTCAAAGCTTAATTCCCAAGTTATATCATTTCTTTAGTATGTGAAAATTGATTTGTTGAGTTACGTAAAACACAATAAATAATCACTAGGGGTATGAATACTTCAGTAATTGTTAACTGTAAGTCTTAATGCAATCGTTAAACCGACATCTGCACTTCTCTCATTATCTAAATGAATTATTCTTTAATTGCTCGTGTTGTTTTTGTTGTTATTCATGATTAGGGGCCTCTATTGCGTCAACTGCTTGACTGCATTTATAATTTCCTTAAATGATTATTTGAGACCAACGTAAAAGGAAAAGCTCCGACTAGTTTCTTTGGACGATGTACTCACTGTTTTGGGGCCAGTCTAGCTCGAAGCAACGACAGGAGAAGAGCTCCGGCATCGCTGAAGTCTCCCTGCTCATACAGGCGATGGAATTCACGATACTTACCTATAAAGAAATAAATACAGACAATTTCAAATACAGATAAGAGAAAGTTTTAAATGAATCAGACAAATTAAATATTAAGATCTCTGAATTTATGGAAGATTGCAGCTTCATCATCATGTCGCAGTTGTACGACTCCGCCATTTGTTGTGTATCACAAATTACAGAAGATAGAGCGTCCTAATTGGTTTTTTAAAAATAGTGATGCATATTCATGAATATGATTGATGACGATTAAATCTGATTGTCAATGACTGTCAACATCTAAACTGAACACCCTTCTTTTGAGAAGGCCTACCCAGATTGCAATGATATCTACACATATACTCTATTGTTAAACCAACAGGGTAACATGGGTATTTCCTATTCAAATATTAAAAATATTACACTTTTCAAAACATGTAGTGAGTAGTGAAATTTCACAAACTCTAAGCGAGATGGAAAATGAATGTTTTCATGTACTTTTAGGTTTTGTACCAAGCAGATCACAAATGGGACCCATTTCACAAAGCCTTTTTTCAATAACAAATGACAAAAATCAGTGACAAATTTGCTGATAACCAATCAGAAGCAAGGATTTCAGTAGCTTATAACAACAACTGTCATTTGTCACTGATGGCAAGTTTTGTGAAACACCCCCCAGAACTCACCGAGGAATGTGAGTCTGTCACTGAGCAGCATCCCAGCGCCCAGGTTATCCAGGAGATCAATGTTAGTGAAGCCTCCCTTCAGGCTGTACTCTGTCAGGAACTTATCGGCCAGGTAGGTCGCAAAGGTCGGGTCGTGCGACCTCAGGCACCAGGTCAGGGCGGAGCCTAGTCGCCCCTGACGATAGCAGCGCATCCCGAGGACCTTGCAGATGCTCTGGGCTGTGGGTTGAGAAAGGACATTATTGCATAAGTGGTTTATTAGTTTCAGCTGGGGGGGGGGGGGGAGGAGGGGGTAAGCATTGAGCCACACCCACTTTGCAGAGTATGTACTAGTTTGGCCAGGGAGATTAGACCTCCCTGCAAGGTCACTAACAGGTGGTTATCTCATCAAATCAGCTCTCAATTAACACAAGAAAAAGAGGATCGTGGGGGACCAACGGGCACCGCTTAGGCATTGTTGTCTATATAGAGGGAGCAAGTAGCTACAGGTAGTGCAGTGGGGCTTTAAGTACGGTATTCCATTTATTTCTGCTGGGTAAGCATTGAGCCACACCCATTATGGAGGATATGGATAAATACACGACTATGATGTTTTCAAGAAAAAGGAGTGCTACAGTGGTCAGTGGCAGATTAACAGTGGCATCTTCAACAAAGTGGGGTGGGGCGGTTTGTTAACACTAAAGACCAATGACCAATGTGAGTTTAATGGGTGGCAGGGCATCAATAAATCAACTTTCTGTCCACACCACTTGATAAAGATTTTAAATGAATGCCAGGCAGAGCATTCTAAGCTTGTATATTGCAAAAGCACATGAAGAACAACAAAAAAGAATGCTCTTTCATTGTTACTGTCACGTCTATTAAAAAAAGTCTTAGGTAGACTGTATGTACAATTTTTTCACTTTCAGCAAGAAAGACTTTGCAGTGACTTTGAAAATAGCGAAGACAAATGAATTTTGCAGCATGAGCTCCTTTGCACCACTCAAATCCATCTCAAGATACAGTTGACAGCTAAATTATTTATACCCTTACCAAGTTTTCAAATTTTTGTTAAGTATGTGAAAAATTGATTTGTCCCCATTAAGGTTTCTTGATAATGTAAGATATCAAAGCTTACATTATTCTACAAAGGCTCTAATTTAACCAGCCTGCCTTTTAATCTTGAGTAAAGTGAAATTCCAAAAAAGAAAGCATATTTACATGAATAACATGGATTTACATTAATAATTTAGTTGTTAACTATAAATCTAATATTTGAGGAAAATTGTTTTTCTACAGTGACTGTGGAATATTTGAAAACTTAAGAATAGAAATTACCTTGTTCCTTCATGTCTCTGTCTTCACAAGCTTTGAGAACCTTGAGGGCTTTCCTCTCGGTCTTCAGAGGGATCCGCTCAATAAATAACTCCAGATAATGTCTGCAATAAAAATCGAGGAGAAAGTCATTTATCACAAAGCTTTAATAGTGGAAATAAAAGACTATAAAGCAGTATCATTGTAGATTGATAGAGACCTGTTTCACAAAGCCTTTTTCTCAATGACAAATGACAAAAATCAGTGACAAATCTGCTGATAACCAATCAGAAGCAAGGATTTCAGTAGCTTATAACAAAGACTGTCATTTGTCACTGATGACAAGTTTTGTGAAATGGGGCCCTGAATTATGAATTATAAATTACATTTGCTTATTATTCCTTTCATCAACATGAATGATGTTACCATCTTTTAAATTTGCACAGATAAGTGGACATCATGAATAAGTTCAAATGATAAACCTTACGGCCTGAAATTTGTTTTTAGGATGCTATTTGTTTTGATGTATGATGTAAAACAGTTTTTAAGTATAATTTTAATATACACATCCCATTCCATTCCTGAACCATTCTAATTTTATGATGAAAAACAGTTCTTCCAAGTATTCACATTCCATTCTATTACTACAACCATGCATCATCCAGCTAAACTTACCTTCCAAATTGAGGGCAGTGATCTAGATAGTCAGCTACTACTTGCCAGAAACTGTTGTGAAAAGAGAAAGAAAAAGACAACATTAACACTCCCAGTACCACTGATTCTAATGTGTTTTAGAAGAATTATTGACATTTTTAAATGTTATTTCTATTGTAATTTTGTACTAGACCTTTTATTGTTTTTGGAATTTCTTTATATCTTTAAAGCATTGCTATGTATATAGGTTGTTTGGTATGATTTTATTGTCATTTTATTGAATTGTTGAAACAATAAATCGAATCGAATTGAATTGAAGAAAGTTTTATTGAAACAAATTTGTTATTACATTTAACCTTGATAAAGTATTCCATTTTAACATCTGGAACTTGTGAACTGGACCATTTGGGATTTAAATTTTTGTCAACATATATTTAATACATACTAACAAAATATTCAAACTGAAGGACGCATAGTAGCGGGCTCTCATGGGGAATTGGACACCATTCAGGTGTTTACACCATAAGAGGTTTTGTCAATCACCAAGATAACCTTCAGTTTTATGACCAACAGGCCTTATATAATGCTCTGCATTTTCCATACATTTCCCTTAACCGAAGACTCTCCAAGAGACTAGGGGTGTTTCCTAATGGGACTATGGTTTGCTGTGTGTGAGACTTGTACGCCCATAAATGGTATTTCCACCAAGTCTGGTGTCAGTGAATTATGGTCTACTGCACATAAAGACTTGATGACCATCTCCCTTTAAATAAGTATCACAGTGAAATTTTAAAAGTTTCTAAATTTCACTTCCCCTGCCCATTTCCTTTTTGAGCACATGAAAAAAAGAATTTTGATACCTCATTTGTCAAATTTGAATATGTGCTTTTGAAAATATGGCCACTTACATAAGAGACGAAATGGTCAAATTCTGCGTAATTAGGCTCTAACTGACAATTAGCCATTTTCAAGGTGATATAATTTTGTAATTAATTGATGAATCACCTTTCTTTTCAAGAAATCTGTTCTCTGTATGGATTTCTACATGCCTATTTTTTTCAGGTTCTTATGACAAATATTTTTTTTGTGTGGAATTTTTCAAATAATTATATGAAGCCCATTTTGAGCCGTGTGACAAATGGCTATTTTTGCGTCACCGGAACAAGTTTTCATGAGTTTTGAAACATGGCTAGATTTAAGAGTGTCTATAAAAAGGGGCTGAATTTCGCCATATCTGGGGTATATATAGATTACTTATTTCTGTAAGTTTGAACCATCAAATCCATTTAAATTAATTTTAAAAGGCATTTGAAAATGGCTCTAAACTCTTCAAGAAGTCCAGGTAGACAAAGGAACATCCCTTCACTGCTATTGTGTAAAAATGTGTAGAACAGGTGCCACATGCATATTCACCTGTTCTACACATTTTTACATATTAGCAGTGAAGGGATGTTCCTTTGTCTACCTGAGGAACTGTATATTTTGTCTGCTTTCTTTGTCCGTCATGTTCATAGTGTCAGGGTACAGCTGTATTCATTGGATTTGCGCTCGAGCACCATCTCGCGGTCATTCTTAATATTTACATGATCGTATTCTCCAGTAAATTCTCTTTCTTCTCGTATCAAAATTGAATTAAAAGTATGTTTTTCTGATATAGAAAAATTGTTTAAAACTTTTCACCCTGATTTTTCACGATCTTTTTAAAACATACCCCCATCATTTTTTATATGAAAATAAAGCTTAAGATGTGCTCTTTCCAACCAGTGGATTTTTAAAACTCAAAGACAAATGGTGTTCAAGCGCGTTGAGCTAAAACTAGCGATACGAATATGCAATCAAATAAAAATGGGGACAAACGAAGTGACACGGTACGAATTAGAGGGTAAATCTCAAGCAACTGTGTCGTAAGTAATTGATGGATTTTGATGAAAATGACATGACATGAAAGACAGAATCCTGGTTTGAAGGCAATCCTTACCTTGTATGAGACATCAGTGTAGAGGAATATTCAAGCAGGAGAAACTCTCTCAGATCAGATCCAAAACTAGGCAAGAGGAGAAGAAGAAAAAATGGCCATGTGGAAATAGTTTATAGGGGGTGATATACTTTTATGAGTTAAATATAAATGAAGCTTTAAGTATATTAATTCCAGCAAGCCATTAAGTTAGACTTCATTTCATGCTATACCTACAGAATGAAGTGAACAGGTGACAATTTTTAAAATTCTAATGAATCAAACCAAAGAAGTCAGATCCCCTAGTAAATATGACCTTTGGCAAGGCATTAATCTATATTTGCCACTCCTTTCCCAGGAGATAAATGGGGACCTAGTAGGATGACCAAAGCCTTGATGATAGTAATTGCCAAATGCCCTCAAAATGACCATATGGTAGTAATACTCCCCAGGGAGTGGAGATGGTGCACATTGTACATGAATGAATCCGATGACCGGGGTAAAAATATCTGTAAAATGCTTGGAGACGGTATTTCGTGTTAATCGCTATATTAATCCAGATTATTATTAAATAGACACAGGGGCTCCTTTGTTTGCACCTCTCCTAATCCCAAGTATCGGCTCTTTTCATGGGATTTATCGTATGTGAACTTTTCACCCCCAAAAGGCATCCTGGAGTAGGACTAGTTTGCCACTCTTTAAGTTCTTAGGAGTTCACTTATAAAAGATCAATTTGAGCACACAATTAGAACTGATCACAAGAAGGTGTTGCTCTGAAATATCAAAACTCTTTGAGATGTCATTTCTGTATGTGTGTGTGTGTTTTTGTTAAGTCCTAATTGTGACATGCAATTTCATTCAAATAATTCAAAATCATGCTCCGCTGGTTGTTCTTGAGGTAAACATAGTTTGACTTGATTTTGTACTTCAAATAAACACAGCAATGCATACCTACAACTAAAAAACTATAGTTAAACTTGTGTATCTTACTTGAGTTGATGTGAGTCCAGCTGACCACAGTGGTGAAGGAGGTCGGAGAGGTGAGCTACAAACCACCAGTTACTCAATGTTGCACTGCAAGAAAATCAGAGTTGGATAATAATAATACCAATAATAATAATATGCTGCTCTTGTATAGCGCATATCACATTTTGATATAACGTCTCTATGGCTTCAAAAGGACTTTGGATCTCTATACCCCGGTTTAGCTCCAGCAAGCAAAGAGCTCAGTGAATTCAAGGAATGAATCCTACAAGGTACCCACGTTAATTCTTCACCTGGGTCAAGTGTGTGGGAAATATAGATTAATGTCTTACCAAAGGCATTTGCTGCAGGAGCACATGTCCTACAACCATTGTACTATGGATACAGTGTTCCTTTTCTGCCACATTTTACACAAATGAAGAAAAAAAACTATACTTTTAAACAAATCTATAGAATTTCTGTTTCAGGATTTAGTATCAATGAAGTATAAAGGCCTATCGTTACATGCATGCATTTCGACAAATCGATCAAAGAACCTTTTATTCAAAAATTTACATGTATCCTAGCATTTAGGAAGTTCTAGGAGACCTTGTGATAGAACAAGCGAGACCAAGAAATGGGAGGAAGGTATATCTTAAGAGAGAGAAAGACAGCTAAAAATGGAAAGCCAGAAGAAGGATAAAACACAAATTCTACATGTTTTGTTTACCTGCTGATCTTGATCATCTGGTAGATATCAAACTCCAAGGCTTTGTCCAAGATACTGTCCAACGATGTCATTCTACCAGAGACGCCACACGCATCCATGCTGGCCTGCAGGTCAGAGGTCAATTGATAAAAACATTTCATGCATTTGACAGATCTATATGTGGTTTACTTGTGTGCCATTAGTATCCGATGTATCATTCACTGCTTTAAAAAATAAAAAAATAAAAAATCTTTATAGAACGATGGTCTTTACACAAAGGTGATCTTTCTCAAAGGCAGATATGGCCATACGTATAGGTCAGCAGCAAGAGGACTAAGGCTTGACACCCTATCCTTGGGACAGCATATTTATAAACTACTAATAATAGACAACACATTCAATAAATGCACTTTGGACCTTGACCAATTCGTCTCACCTTGGCATGGTAGTGAAGGTCCATTGCCTTGACCGTTGGGTTGGTGTAGAGGAGTCGAGTGACCATCAGGTGGTACCAGCCGCCAAGTTCTTGGATCAAGTCCCCAACCTCTTGCAGCAAGACAGACTGGTCACCACAAAGGATCTGTCATGAAACAAAAAGAGTTTAAATCAAGGCCTCTTTGCTCTGTACATTTTTCATTTTCAACTGTATGTTGGTAGTATGTTTGTTTTTTTGCTAGTTGTATTTTTATACAATTTTGCCATTATTTCTCCTTGTAGAAGTGCATCAGATTTTCAAAACACCTTGGTATTCCATACTTTCAGGGTAGCTAGCCATTTTGTCACATATACTTTATGGTTATTTTGTGGCCATTCAAAATTTTCATTTCTGGGCACGCTATTGTTCATTTAAAGCAGGACTGCACTGCTTGTAGCTACTTGCGCCCTCTATATAGCAAACAATGCCTAAGCGGTACCCGTTGGTCCCCCATGGACCCCTTTTTCTTAAGTTAATTGACAGCTGATTTGGAGAGATAACCACCTGTCAGTCACCATGCAGAGAGGTCTAATCCCTCCTGGCCAAACTAGTGCATATAGGCTTTAAAAAACATAACAGCAAATTTTGGAAGTTCATGGAAATTTGATTTACAAAAAGACAAATGTTGTATTCAAAGGATTTGATAGGCACAATTGGAAGGCTACCCGTAGCTACTATACAAAATCAAATATTAGATGTTCTCTGTACATTTCCATGGTGAGTGTGTATTTGATATTGGAGGCTTATCGTGACACCATGCGGAAGCTTTTAAGTTACTTGGTAACATTGTCTGAGATTCTGAAACAAAATGAGCATTTAGCTCATGCTGCAACGATAATGATAAACCTTTAAGTCAGTCAGGAACCCCATGACTTTTACAAGCTGATCCGCCCGTCTGATTATCAAGATATTTACGATTGGAAATCAAAATTCCAAAAACTGTTTTTTTGTTTAACACTACAGTCTATTGACTATAGTAAAACCAGGCACTCAAAGACTTTTACTTTTTGGAGGCACTTCATGAACATTTTGAAGCGCTTCAATATTACACCATATCACAGACACTGATAACACGTAGGGCGATGCATCTTAGAATTAACATTCTTAAACGATGCCTATAACGAAAAGGAATACATCAACAGCCTTTTCAGCATGCCTTACCACATGGTGTTAATACCAAAAGCCTCCATTGGTGGAAAATCTAAAAAAAATTGTCTTTCTCTGTTACCTTACAGACGACCTCCAGCCTTGGATACGAAACGAAGCTCTGATCTTCAAGACACTGTCTACAGGTGTCCTGCCAATGGCGCCACTTCAGGTCAAACTCTGCCAGGGACTGTCGACTCAGGGTTCCAAACACAGGCATACGCCGCATCAGCTCATCGATTCTACCATAAGCCTGACGCAGAAGGGGAAATTTATAAGGAATGTGGTGGAGGGAGAGAGATCATTGTTAATGCCATATAATACAGTGGTTAATTTGTGCATATGGAATAAATTTTGGTCATATATGAGCATCAAAATAAAACCAAATCATCATGACGATAGTTCAAATTCACAACCACAGAGCATTTTTAAGAGATAGTTACAAAACATGCAATCGTCTAATATACAGCATAAACATGAAGCATATTTCATCATGTAGAGGTATAATATAATTTCCCCCTTTTACACTGTTCCCACTTCTGAAAAAGTTACTTCTCAAAAATTGACAGGGTATTTGGTATATATTTTATCAACACACAGACTGTTATTTGGTTTTCAACTTTTTTTTCTTCTTCAAAATGGCAGCTCGGTACGTTTTCCTTGACGTCCAGCCAGTCGGGCTATTTTTCAAGATGGCCGCCAGCATTTATGTTTTTTTTTTTTTTAATTCAGAAAAAGATCATTTTAGAAGTATGTTTGAAATGTTTTTTCATTGACAAAAAAAACAAAAACAAAAACAGGTAACCTCAAAAAAGGAAATGGACGGAAATGCCAAACAAGATTTTGTTTTTTTAATGGCCTAATCAGATTGAAATGTCTTCTTCAAATTAATTCATGTAGAGTATTCATTTCATGCAAGTTATTGATATAGGTTGTTCAGCCTGTTACACAAAACTCTGTTACAAAGGATCTACAATGTAACCTGTAAGATGGATTTGGCTTTCATATCAACTCATAAATACTTTTAGTAATTCAAACATAGCCAACAAACTCATATTCTTCAAAACTAAAATCAACAAGATGCCATACATGATTTCATATGCTGAGAGCCAAAGACTAAATCACTCCTATAATTTCATGTAGGATTAAAAACTTTTTGGCTCTTGACGAATTGTGCAATATCTTTCCTCACCCCATGAGTGTCATGTTGGAACTTTGGATCCAATGAAAGCATATGCCTGGCCTCAGTGAGTCTCCCTTGTAGGATGTAGATGTAGATCTGAAGATGAACCATTGGAAAAGAATCAGTTTACAATTTAAGAATACGGTGATGCATTGATGCTATGGGAAATTGAAGATTTCTGGATTGTAAGTAATGCATGTTCACCTAAAGTCAGCAATGGGATTAGCTGATTATGGCAGGAAAACAAAGAATGTCCAAGTATTATTTGGTCCCCTATTCACACAAAAGAAAGGGCTGTGACTTCATTGAACTATTGTTTGAGTACGTGTTCAGTTGGATGCATTTCAATGAATGCTGAAAAGCAACAATGTATAGCTTGTAAAAAATATCAGAACTGAGATAAGATTCTTGATTTAGCCTCACTCAAAGACAGTCTACCGTCATATCATACAGTACATTGAAAACGTGTATGAAAATGAAAACAGAAAGATAAACTCAACACTGGTTTTATAACTCCAGATTATTCCTTGAAACATGAAAATTATAACTCTAGATTATTCCTGAAAAGATCAAAAATATAACTCTAGATAGACCATTTCTTAAAACATAAAAATAGCAAATTAAAAAAAACACAAAGGGCAAGAGAGATCAAGAAAAAGAACAAAAGAGAGAAAGAGAGAGAGAGAGAGAGAGAGAGGGGGAGGGAGGGAGAGAAAGAGAGAGAGAGTACAAATAAAGATAAGGCACTACTTACAGCAGACCAGTATTCTTCTGTGGTCTCGATCTCCTCTGCCATGAGAATGTTTCTAGCCTTGACATCGCCCTCTGTGAAGTGTAGCTTGACCCAGTCTAACAGCTGCTGTAAGACTATACCACCTGTAATAACAACAATGGAACATCATAATGATAATGATATAATTAATAATTGATAATGGTGTCTTCTTATGTAGCGCACATGTCTGTCAGGTAATGCTCCTGCTGGTGCTCAAACATAAATAACCTAGTCATAGCTGGTGGCCAAATATCTAGCGCTCTGGCATATCAAGTACATGTACCTATTTACACCTGGGTAGAAATATTGGAGGTCTCTGTGAATCGGTTTCCCATTAGTCTAGAGCCCTGCTACATACGGTATAAACAACACCCAAAACATTCATTTAAAAGACAAAAAATCTCAAAATCTGTATTACAAATGATATTCTTCATTAAACCAAAGAGGTTGGGGGGGGGGGGGGGGTACCTCCTTCCTTCACATAAAATCCTACACTGTATTCAATACAGTGTAGGGTTTTATGTGGAGGAACATGAGTTCTCCTACAAGCTTTCTTTGAAATTCTTTCAATATCCAATTCAAGAAATTCTAACTGGAAGTTATGAAACAAAAATGCATTATAAACGGCTACTGATGATATTATCTCGTTGAAATTGTTAGCAATTATTATTGTAAGCAATAGTAATACGGTACATGAATATAATTAGCGTACTGATCTCTCTTCAAAACCTGTTTACCTGGCAATGTCTCTACAAAGAGGATTTCACACAGACTCCATATCAATCCAATGGTCTGGAAGATTTCACATTGGTCTCCATACTCTCTTGCTTCTGTTTGATCTACATTTGGGTCTGCGAAGAGAAGGAAAGGGAGGAAAATCCAGCATGATGAATCATTTTTAATGCATTTAAAAACCTCATTCAAGAATGAAGATTTTTATTACATCACCTATAACAGCAATTACAGCATATATATATATATATATATATATATATATAATGTATATACATGTATGTACTTCTTTAAAGCCTATATGTACTAGTTTTGCCAAGAGGAATGAGAGTATTAGACCTCCCTGCATGGTCACTGACAGGTGGTTATCTCATCAAATCAGCTCTCAATTAACGTAAGAAAAAGGGGACCATGGGGGACCAATGGTCACCGCTTAGGCATTGTTTGCTATATAGAGGGCGCAAGTAGTGCATTTAAAAACCTCATTCAAGAGTTAAGATTTTATAACATCACCTATAACAGCATAATACTCTTAAAGAGGTGTATTTTTGTAATACAAAATTAAACTGGGGGACATTGTCTGGAGGAGGGGGGGAGGGGTATGTTGTCCATGAGAGCTACTCAAGCGGAGTAACAATCGTCCTTTGCGATCATTCACTACATTCTTATAGGGTCTCTATTTTTAACCGTTCCTGAAGTATAGTTACCCAAGTTTGAGTTATTATTCTTTTCAACACATATCAATTACTTAATCATTTTTCACAGTAATTCAAAACGATGGCTAGACATATACTTCTTTTTAAATTTCGCTTTCAGTTCCTCTTTTTTGAAACATAGACTTTTAAGAATAGCCAAAACCTTTAACTATCAGCTAAAGAGACCACAATAACAACATAAAACACATAAAATAACAATGAAAATGAATAAGAGGTTACCGTCAACACTATTATAAATAGAGAGTGTAATTTACGGAGCTACATTGCCATGAATTTGTCATGATGGTGGGTAGGACTTGTGGGTGACATGCCTTAAAGGTAATACAAAGTTTTGGGAAATTTTGAAAATTGGGTGGATAGTGATTCTTTACAATTTTGATATATTTGGATGCCCATGTGGATGTATTATAAGCACTATAAAATTTAGCCCCTAAAACATTTCTGTTTTCGAGAAAAATTAAATTTTTTATAAATTTCAAATAGCGCCTACGGCCTCACAATGGTAGCTGCGACCATGAAAATCTCAGAATATGTAGTTGTGATATATAATTCCCAAACCGGAATAGCTAATCGGTCGATTTTAGTCAAGAATTATTGTTTTGTAGCTTAATTAATATATTGACCTTGAGAGGGAGCTATACAACATTAAAAGTTAATTATTTATAATTTAATAACTTTAGACGCGATTTCAACCGCAACAACGATCACTGAATATTGTAGGATAGTATATGCTTCCAATATGTTCATTTGAACCAGATTCATGACCCCATACCAAAACTTTGTATTACCTTTAATATGAATTGTCCAATACATTGAATACAAGTTCCATCAATATATATTTGAATATCCTAAACATAATATATGGATATGCATCTTAAAATGGTGATAGAACTGTTCATTTCATGAGGGAGATCATAAAAAAAGATGTGTAGCAAATGGCTGAAAATGTGTCGCAAATTGCGATGCCATACCGGGAAAATTCTTCCCTGTAAGCCCCCATTCAAAATATTATAGTGATGCTATAGAGCATACCATTTAGTAAATATCTGACTGAAATTCAGCTTCATGTTTGGTTTTAAAACGAGATGGTTACAAGAATCTAAAAACAACATAACATAAGAGTTAAGAAGATAAAAGGGTCTTGTAAGTACATTCTATCCTCAGCATACTGTACAACTGATATATTTTTTCCTTCTTTATTTTGTGGTCTACATGGGGGTGTCTTTCTTTTTCTTCATATTGTTCTTCTTTCCTTCTTGTTTTTTATATTTTTTTAAAAACGATTTGCGTGTGTGGTTTGAAGGGACAGTCCCAAACCTGACAGTACGTGACGTTTCCTGCCCACAATCTTCTTTTCCACGATCAAAACGGGCAACACTTCCAAATGTCATGGTGTTACAATGAACCTTGCATTTCATAAGTAGAATTAAATTTAGCTCATACCTAATGAGGCCTTGCGGAGATCCTGCACGCATTCAGCTATGAATGCCCGATAATGTCGACTGCACTTTATTAATCTAAATGGCGACAAGGGTTATGAAAACAATCAACTTTTTAATGAGTAAAAACACATATTAATATCCAGCAAGCTATTTTCATTCATGTACAGGTAGTAGGGGTCATGAAATTAAAGGTCATGTACAGTTTTGGTAAGGACTCAATTCTTTTTTGACAGACTTCTTTGAATTTCGATGACAACTAGCAATACTAAGCCGTAGTAATTCTTGTTCCTCCTAAATAATAATAATAATAATAATATGGATATTTATATAGCGCCGGTATCCGTCAGGCTCTGACGCTCATGGCGTTGTACATATTACTATCACAAACATATAACTTTCTTAACTAAAATAAAGTAAACTAAAACAACACAAATTATTACGCTACATTGACATGATTAAATAGCACTGTTTAGAAAGAGATGGTTTTTAGAGCAACTTTGAAGTCATGGACTGGAGGGCTGTTAAGTTACGAATACTAAGTGGCAGCTTATTCTAAAGGAACGGACCAGAATGAGAAAATGCTCTATCCCCCAGGATCTGCGCGTCTTAGGGACAACTAATAAGGAGGATTGAGATGAACAAAGATGTAAAGTAAAGTATTAAACAAATGAGAGATAGAAAATGATTTATTTACTTGGCGATTTTGACAACACTTTTTAAGGACCATGGTGGTACTCAGTCACCCATTGCAGAAGTATTATGAATGGTGTATTATGCGACAGAAAATGAGTTACTTTTCATCATGAAATAGATTTCATACTCATACGTATTCATTATGCCTAATAATTAGGAGCTACCAAAGTTGGGTGCACTATTTTTGATACGCACCGTACATATTTAATCCAAGGCCACCAAGGCCATGGCCGTGGATGCCCCTTTGATTGGCCTCAATGCCCCTCTCATTGGCCTTGGAGATTTTTTGAGCCCTTTCCAATTCTTCCTATTTGTGCTGTAATATAGAAATGTGCCCTTCAGAAAAGTGGCCTTGCCCTAAAAATATTGAAATTTAAGGCCTGTAAGAGGGTATTTACATGTATTCCATTGTTTGAAAAAGTTTCACCTGACACTCAACAACATTTTATAAGTGCATGACTGTGCACTACATGTATATCTGCATTATCTTTTATATAACAAATATTGCATGCATACTCTTGTAAATATACCATACTGTACATGCAATTGCACCTTCAAATTCAGAATTCCCCTTTGGAGTTGTGACATTATATTTCAACCTCAGCCTGCAGCCTCAGTGAAATAAAACAAAACTCAGGAAAATTTGGATGTGTTGGTTCATATAGTTTATTATATTGAACCTCACAGCAGGCAATATTTGTATAATTAATCTGCTATTCAAATTTTCTAGCTAACAAAAGAAACTGTACTTGAAAACTATTAAATGCTATACAACCTAGGGAATTGCAACAACAGTGAAAACCTCATCAACTATTAAAAGGTAAATTAATTGCAATCATGATATAAGTCTCGACCTTGCTTGTCGCATACAATGAAATAGATACAAGTGTATGAAATAATAACAATCCGATAGATTGATATTGGTTTGACCACGGTCGTTAAACCCCACCATGTGCATCAGTTGGTGAAACGTGACAGCAATAACGATTTTGATCAGTATCTCAATGCTGGATTCTCCCCCCCCCCCCTTTATTGTCATATTAATCAAATAAAAAATGAGCAATGAGTGACAAGTGCAAAGTGCCAGTCCTCATTATCAAAGTTGAACAAAATGAGAGCACGGTTATAGAGTGATTTTCTAAAATGTGTCAGCAAAGCTAGGTTGCCATGGCAACTTGAACAGCATAATTGACATCAGCACCAGAAGTGTCACAATGTGATGATGGACATGTGTGCTACATAAGAAGCCACCATTATTAGTATTATCAGTATCAAGTGAATGAAATAAATCAATAAAGAGAGGGAGAAATTCAAAAAAAGAAAACTCACTGAGGTTTCCTTGATGCGTTCTTGTCCTCGGGAGATTGCTTTTGTAGCGAAACAAAAACATCTGTGCAAAGAAAAGGGGCATGTTATCAATATGAGAATGATACATGTACATGAACATACATGCAGTGTATCAAAAAGGGCAGGTCCAAGCTATTTGGATTGTGACGTACGGGACATTTAGAGACTTTAAACAAGAAATAACAACAGATGAAATTATTTATATGGCTATCTTTTGGTATGAGTCTGTGGCTATTATGGGCTAGTTCATTTGTGGAAAGTTTTAGTTCTGACCAATTTTTTAATTAATTTTAAATGTAATTAATGTGCTGCGTGACGTACGGGACCACAGCGTCCCGTACTGTTGTTATTTCTTGTTGTTTCTTGTTTAAAGTCTCTAAATGTCCTGTACGTCACAATCCAAATAGCTTGGACCTGCCCAAAATAAGGAAAGATGGTGAGGGTGGAAAATAGAGAGAGAGAGAGAGAGAGAGAGAGAGAGAGAGGAGGGAGGGAGGGGAGGAGGAGGGAGGGGAGGAGGGAGGGGAGGAGTGAGAGAGGGAGACAAAGAATGACAGCTCTAGATACAAAGATAGCAAGACAAACAGATAATGGTTGATGGTTGACAGAGTGAGAGAGAGAGAGGGAGAGAGAGAGAGATAGAAATAGAGAGAGAGAGAGAGAGAGAGATAGAGAGATAGAGAGAGAGAGAGAGAGAGAGAGAGAAAGGGAGTTGAGGTTGGGGAGGGGGGAGGGGGGGGGCAGGGAGGAAAGAGAAAGAGAGAGAGATGGATGAAAGAGAACAATATACACACAAGGAGAAACAGAGTCTAAAAGGGGAAAGAGAGAAATAGTCTAGATAGAAAGGTACATGCACATGTAAAGTGAGAGACATACAGATGTAGAGAGAGAAGGATAAAGAAGAAAGTGGGTGGGAAAGAGTGACAGAGAGAGGGGAGAGATAATGGTGGTTAGTGAGCAAGAAAAAAATAAGGTATCAAAGACAAACAGCTAATATGGCTACATGTAATAGAGAAAAAGAGATAGTGACAGAGAAAGAGGGGGAGGGAGGGATAAAGAGGGAGAGAGTGGAGAGAAAGAAAAAGAAAGAGAGAGAAAGAGAGAGAGAGAGAGAGTGTGATGAATCTCCTTACCATGTGATTGCATAACAAGTTTCCTGGTGTGTGGGTTGTGCATGTCTGTCTGCCATTCTACCTGATGGAGTGTGGACGGGGTCTGGTGGTAGACTACTTGGTCACCTGTCAAAGAAACACAGACCTGTAGGAATCACTGGACTGTCATTATCAGCGCCTATTTTCTCCGTTGAGGTATCGATGTACAATGTACATCTTTTTCTACACTGACATTGTGTTGACATTTCTGTCTCAAAGACTCAATAAAACTGTAATTTTCTGGGTTGATCAAATAAAACATTCAATCTATTATACAGATGGGCAACAAAAGTCAGCTAAAAAAAAGCATATCCTGTATATTTGCTTGATATGGCAATTTCCTGAGTTGGTCAAAATGTATACATTGCAGCGTTGGCAAGCAGACACATGGTGTGTAGTGAAAGTGTTGTTTGTCAATTTGGCAGTTTGAGATAAAACTGCTGGGGCTATTCTCAGGCTATTTATGATATTGGAAAGAACTCTTTCCCCAACCTACATGTAATGTACGGTATTTCTAATATTTCGAACAATTCTTTTTCTTCAAAAGGGAAAATATTGTACATACATGTAATAACTCGTCTGGAGAAGAAGAAAAAATCCTCCACACCCGTTCCCATAATCATGATAGGCCTGTATGCAGGCTCTTTTTTCCATTTTGTTCAAAATTTCATTTCGGTCACTGTTTGATTGTAAATGGGCAATTGGATATTCTGAATTTAAAAAAAGTGTTTTCAGCATCTCCACCATTCTCTGTGTATCCCTCACATTGCTCTTAAATTTATAACATGGTGTGCATCATAGGGAATCTAGATAAAATAGATACATAAAATCTATCGATGTAAGTGCCTCCCCCCCCCCCCCTTTTTTTTTCGCTGGCATTCTGGACATGCCCAAGCCCACATTTCCTGAAAATCACATACAGTAGTATAGAAGACGTGCTTATCAATTACACTCAACGCTCCTAATTATTTGAACTTTCTGCACTACTAAACGTCAGATCAAGTTAATATACTGAGATACTGGCCAAAATTAATTATAATAATGTCAACTTATAAAGCGCACATATTCTTTCTAAAAGACTGCTCAAGGCCCTCTGTACAGTATCAAAATAATTATACAATATTAAAACTAAGATATAAATATACAATATTAAAACTACGACATAATTATGCAATATTAAAACTATGACATAAACTAGATGGAATTCGACTGCGCGCAGTCGAAAATGATGCCTCCGTTATAGAGCAATTTTACAAACCAAAACAGAAAAAAAAATTGAATTCACGTTCAATGGTAATCCATTGACAGGTTCTCAGAATATTGTGATTACAAGCAATTTCTCATATACATATATGACCCTTTGATCTTTGACCTCATGACCATAAAATCTACTCAGTTCATTGGCTCTGCAAGATGTTCTGAGTTAAATAGTAATCCATCTGTCAGTTCTAATGAGAATGCGTTCACAAGCTATTTTTGCATACATAATGGGCCCATGACCTTTGACCTTTGACCTTATGAACCAAGAATCTACTCAGTTCATTGGCTCTGCAAGTAACAAACATGACCTAATTTTGGCATGAATCCATCAATCGGTTCTTGAGATAACGCGATCACAAGCTGTTTTTGCATTCATAATGTGCGCTGTGGCCTTTGACCTTTGACCTACGTGCTCCAAAATCTAATCAGATTGTCTTCCTATGGTGATAAACACTATCATTAAGTTTGAAGTTTAAATCTCCAGTGGTTCTTGAGATATTATGATAACAATCTCAATGTATGGAATTTCATAAGTTGACCTCTGTGACCCTTGACCTTTGACCTACGTGCTCCAAAATCTAATCAGATCGTCTTCCTATGGTGATACACACTATCACTAAGTTTGAAGTTTAAATCTCCAGTGGTTCTTGAGATATCATAACAATCTCAATGTATGGAATTTCATAAGTTGACCTCTGTGACCCTTGACCTTTGACATACGTGCTCCAAAATCTAATCAGATTGTTTTCCTATAGTGATACACACTATCACTAAGTTTGAAGTTTAAATCTCCAGTGGTTCTTGAGATATCATGATAACAATCTCAATGTATGGAATTTCATAAGTTGACCTCTGTGACCCTTGACCTTTGACATACGTGCTCCAAAATCTAATCAGATCGTCTTCCTATGGTGATACATACTATCCTTAAGTTTGAAGTTTAAATCTCAAATGGTTCTTGAGATATCGCGCTAACAAACTCAATACAAGGAATTTCATAAGTTGACCTCTGTGACCTGTGACCTTTGACCTACGTACTCCAAAATCTAATCAGATCGTCTTCCTATGGTGATAAATACTATTCCCGAGTCTTAAGTTTAAATCTTAAATGGTTCTTGAGATATTGTGATAACGGTCAAACGGGACGTACGGACGGACGTACGGACGGACAACCCGAAAACATGATGCCTCCGGCACCACCTTCGGTGGCGGAGGCATAACAAATAGTGCTTAAGTTTCTTCTTAAATATTTCAATTGATGGTGATTGTCTTTATTTGTTAAGGTAAATTGTTCCATAATTTGGGTGCAATGTTAGCAACAGGGGCAGGGGGAATTATCCACACACAAAAACAAACAAAAATCACATTTTTGGCTCAAAATTTATATTTCACATACTACATACAGTAATTCAATAAAATTGATATCAACTTGAAGGTTTTTTAATTATCAGTCATTTTACACCAAACCCATGGTACCTTTAAAACCCTATTTAAGCACACCAAACACATCCTCTATACACTGATACACGTGTATGCATACAGTTAAAGGAAACCTCACCCCAAGATAATAACTTTACTTATTTTGAGAGATTTATTATATTCTTGCCCATCAATCTACATTCCCCTGGTTTCCCCACCAAAGTGTATGAGAGGCATTACGCTAGAATAATGTTCAGTTACTCAGCACGACATGATCACCATTTTCTTGATAACGGGATGCACTACATACATGTACATGTATGTGAATTCATTTATCAAGTAAATGTATTCAAATTTGTGGATGATTTCTTCCCCGATGTGTGTGGTGATGAAGCATTTCATTCACCTGCTATTATCTTCTGTAAATATTGCCATAAAACAAATTGAAAAAATAAGTTTGTACTCTTCTAGGGTGAAGGATTCCTTTAACTGTATGCACATCAAATTCAAAGGGCAGGAATACATCTTTTTTTCAGAATATGTACACTTATTTTTGGGTTGCGGTTTCCTTACACATACTGTACGTACATGTACACTGTACATGTATGTATATGGGCAAAAATGTTGTTTTTGTTGAAATCAAGTAATGAACTTTGGGTTGCTATAACTTTTCATTGAAAAAAGATATAAGCCTCTCTTTTGCACAAGATATTGTCCTGGTACATGGACAAGTTTCTGGAGAGTTATGACTAACAGAGAATCGATGCCCCACAATTTAAATATATGGAGAATTATTTTTGGATAATATTCAATTTTTGAAAATAATCACCCACAATCATGTTTTTTACTTAAAATGTTGATGTTTATTAATCCCAATTTCATTAAAATCGGTCTAAAGATGTAGATTATTTACTTTTCTTCCATATGACAACAAACTCATGGTGGTTCAAGGTTTCCATAAAATATTATAAACAAAATGCTATTTTTCACCAAAAAGGCCATTTTTTTAAAGCCCCCTCTGATTAAGGGGTAACCGCTACAAAAACAAACAAAACAAACCTCTGAAATATTGTGTTTATGATAAAGGTGTGCTAACTCCAGGGGTGATAGTGAGCACTAAAAAAAAAATAGGTTTTTTGTTTTCCCCTCAACCACGCCCCCCTTGAGTAAAAAAAGAGAAGAGGATTCGCGGGGGAAAATGGCATCTAACAACATTACCCCCTTTCGAGTAAGAAACTTGGGGAAAAAATAGGGCAAAATAGGGAAGATTAGAAAAAATAATGGGGAAATCTGTAAAATCAGGATAAAAGAGGGAAGAAAAAAATCTGGTGAAAAAAAAAAAAAAAAAATAATAATAATAATTGGGAAGAAGAAAAAAAAATCAGGTTTTTATCAGGCCTGTAAATTTATGTGGTAGTGGCAGGCAAAACCCTCTTTCAGACTTTAGCCCCTTAGCATGATGAAGAATAATTAAAGTTTGATGAAAACTAGATGTCAAAACTCAGCAAAGCAATCATGCATGAAGACAATATCAGAGAATTCTGGGGGGTGTTTCACAAAGATCCTACACTGTATGTCAAACCTATCTCTAAGTTGGACTTAATTTATGGAAAGCCGTTAGCATCTTTGAAAATATTTTGAAAAACTCATTTTAAAAGGCATAAAATGTTGATTTAAATCATTCATATCTTCTTTCATGGGAAATTTTATGATCTTGATGTGGAATTTATGAAAAACCGAAAAACCTTGAATTTTTTTGCTTTTGAATATATTTTATTTTAAGGCTACAAATGGCTCTCCATTATTTTTAAGTCCAACTTAGAGTTGAATTTAGAGAATCTTTGTGAAACACCCCCTGGAGTGGAGATGACCCTTTTTTGCTTAGAAGTACATTTTAGGAATATCGTGCCTCCTCTTATACAAAATCCAGGATGCACGCCAGGTACATGTATACTCACCACTGCCCTCCGCTTTCCTCCTCTGCCCACATCCAGTGTGAAGGATTAGCTGGTTTCCTCTACCCCATACAGCAGAGAGACCATGAACACTCGACTCAGGCTCAGGGATACTCTGTGGGAAAGACAAAGAAGTTTAATATACATGTAGTTAACCCTGTAAGTTGGGGCTTTGATCGGATCAGAAGATCGGAGCGACACCCTCGCACCTGTGATCGGTATCGGCAAAAATAATCGGCAGAATTTTTTTTTTTTTTAATGACGAAAATGTTCAAGTTTTTGGCTATCAAATTCTCCAAAAAAATTCATGGCTGGGATTATTTTGTCATTTGGAGTGGTTGTAGACCATGTTGGTTGATGTTTAGTGCTTTTCATGACTTTAAAATTAATAATATTGGTCTAAGTGAAGAGGCGAACCATGCGGGCTGCCATCTTGGATTATAATGCATGCCTACATTATAATCCAAGATGGCAGCCCGCATGTTTTGCCTCTTCTCTTAGACCAATATTAGACAAAAATCTTATCTTATCTTACTACTAGGCCTGAGTCATGTCGGGATTTTCATAAACCGGGTCCCGACGGCCTTGCACCGGTCGGGACCCGGTGTCCCGAAATCAGCTCGCAGGATTTGTCACTTGCCTCTATAAAAAGCGCATATCATCAGTATGTCCCTTAAAAGTGACATTTTTATCAGTCAAATAAATCAACACATGCATACCTTGGCACAGATTGGTATATTCTTCCATTTGACATTATATTCATCCATGATTGGCGATGTTTAGTGCCATTATCGTGCCTCTAAAAGTTAAAAAACTCGAGCAAAAATATAAAGACTACAATCGAGCCGCCATTTTGATTTATGCAGGTTGAATAAATCTGGTCAAAAAATATGAATGTTAGAATAATAAAACGGCTTTCTAAAACATTCTTCTGTACAATATACCGATCATATAATATTTTAAAGACAAAAATAAATATTTATCTCTTATTTTAAACATCGCATGCTTTTTTTTAAAAGCTGAAAATTACTTGGTAATCACAAGAAGTTTCGATACGAATAGCTGTTGCAAGGCAAGTTCAGACTAGTCTCGGAAAAATGCGCAGTGCTCCTCGTTATCTGTAATGCGTGCCAGAACGAACCCAAACAAAGACGTGATCGTAACGAGAAAAAAATCATTAAAAACTACGAGAGCACAATTGGAAAGATATACTGCTCAAAATTACCATAATCAGATACATAACTTGGACAATGAATTCAATAATCGCCCAAGACATGCCACAGAAATTGTGATAATCGAGGAGTAACTGGGTACATTTTTATCGCAAGGGGCCTGCTGCAAATACTCGAATCCTTTGTTATACTGCTTTTTACCGTAGAGGGCGGTATTTGCCTCGTGTTCAATTTAAACACGTTTAGATATATTGCAGCAGGCCCTTTCGATAATGATTGTACCTATAGTAACTCATTAAATATCACTATTTATGTGGCTTTTCTTGGACAACTATTGTATTCTTCCTCCAAGTTATGTATCTGCTTACGATAATTTTGAGTAGTTGTCTTTCCAATTGTGCTCTCGTAGTTTTTAATGATTTTTTTCTCGTTACGATCACGTCTTTGTTTGGGTTCGTTCTGGCACGCATTATAGCTAACAAGGAGCACTGCGCATTTTTCCGAGACTAGTCTGAACTTGCATTGCAACAGCTATCCGTATCGAAACTTCTTGTGATTACCAAGTCATTTTCAGCTTTTGAAAGAAGCATGCGGTGTTGAAAATCAAAGAAAAAAAAAATATTTTGTCTTTTGAAAATTATTCGATCGGTATGTTGTAAAGAAGTACTTTTTAGAAAGTCGTTTTATTATTCAAACATTAATGTTTCTTTCAACCTGATTTATTAATTCTGCCGAGAGACGTAGACCTGGCCAGTACAGTAGCTAGCTAGCTAGCAGCTGGCAACAACAACCCCATGGGGCGAACTGCTTTGCAACCCATATTTATATCAGCAGTTCGGATTGATTCTGGATGAGCTAGAATACGATTGGTAACAATTAAATACTTAAGTTTTAGGGTGGATCGATTTTAGTGGTGTGCAAAACTGCAATTTCTTACATATTTCATTATTTTTTTCGGAGCGCCGGTTCTCAAAAAACGAAACCGGGACCCGACGGCAACGGTCGGGTCCCGGTGTGATCGACCGTACCGACTCAAGCCTACTTACTACATATATGCTCCGGATTTCAACGAAGGAACACAAGTCTAGTTTTGAATATCAATGTTTTGATAGAATATTTCTTTATTTACCTGCATATGAAATATCTAGCCTATAATCTAGGTGATTTGATTTCCAAAACAATGTTTTTTTGCTAGGAAACTTACACAATGCACAATATGCCAAGAAAAATTGGCCCGCATTATGCTTCGCGCGCATAGTGGTGATTTATCACGGGGCTGCGCTGGCATCATGTATCGCAGCTGCCAGTTTTCTAAATGTACATCGCTCAATGCGTAAAGTTCTACGGCTACCGCCTACGCGCCAGCCGTACTTCAGTTCAGGAATCTCCTTCATTCAATACTGTCACTGGTAGATCTACTACCCGCACCCAATTGTTTTAAACACTCTAAGCTTAGTCTTAAATTCCACGTACCATCAGGCATCAAGGACTGGAACTCACTACCCCCCCCCCCCCCACATTGAAAGGACGCAAACATTGACACACCTTCAATTGTCATCCTACAAAGTAAACTAGACCTCTAGTACATTCTCAAAAATAACAAGCAGCAGCCAACTTTTTCCTCAACCAAGTCCAAGAGTAGACCCTAGTCTAGAATTCTAGATCTACTCTAGTCTAGCCTAGTCTCTAAGGCTCTAGCAACAATCCTTACAAGGAATAAATTAGCAACAGTGCACACCCCCTAATCCTCCACGTTTGGTTCCAAACGATACGTTGAGGAGTATACTGAAGAAGAAGATGAACTTTGTCAGAATTTTGTTTTACTTTTCTGAACACCCAGTCCCACATAACGGCTTTTGTGTTATTAACTGTTAATGTAACTTCTATTGAAAATAAAACTGACAGTTTCACATCTAATATCACTCTTTGCCGAATGAAATAACCACAATTTTATTACACAGGAATAAATCATCCCTAATGAACCGATCTAATTTCAACTAAAACCTTAAAAATACGAACCAAAAATGGAATTTCCCGCTCGTAAGCCGCCATGCTGATGGCTGATCCTTTTGAATTGGCTGATACCAAATTGAGCTGCGTACACACACGTAGAATTGCTTGCAACGCGCGCAGCGAAATGGGTAATCCCAAAGTCGACCACAATCGAGATAGACCCCCGCACCCCCCCCCCCCCCCCCCCCCCCAACACAACACACACGTATTAATATAACACCGGCAAAATTTTAGACATCAGAAGCACTTTCCTTTATACAAAATATAATAGCAGTGCATATGGTAGTTAAGAATTTAAGAAAAACGAGTATTTTTCTTCTTTCCATTCGTCGTTTTCTTCTTTCTTCCTTTTTTCTTTCTTTCTTTTCTGTTTTGCTCCATCGTCAGTTTGTCTTTATTTTCTCCTTCCTCTTTTCCTCCCTCTTTTCCTCCTCTCTATCTCTCAATCTTAATTTCCTTCTTTGAAGCGCATACATACTGGAAACGTCATTTTGTATCATGCCATATTCTATCATTCACGTCTCTAATTTTCAAACAAAAAGTAAATATTCCTTTACATATATACCGTATAGTTATTGTAGTCCCTATAATTTTGTAAAATGTAATTTAATATTGATAATGACAATTTTCTTTTATCTTGTGTGCCAGCTCTTTAGGAAGGCATATACGCCATGAACTTCGCATCGCTACCAACGTTCCAATTATAAACTTCACAGTTTAATGGCCAAAATTACAGAACAATAACACACGTGTAACCTTCATTTCAGTTTAAATGTCATTTTATAATCTAGTATCTTGGTGCTATTTCGAACAACTCAGGTAGCTTTTACAGAAAATTGTAGTTCAAGGTTGCGTTTATCTAGGAAATTTTTGGCTAGAATCAGGTTTCTCAAACGTCTTTCAGTCAAATTTAGAAGTAGATAAACGCAAAGCCTTTTTCAAACGTCTTTAGATATGGGCATATCAAAAGACGCAAAAAGGTGCGTTTTGTATGTGACATACAGCCAGAATCACGTTTCTGAGAGGTCGATAAACGCAAAGCTGTTTTGAACGTCACATACAAATAGGACCACACAGGTGTTGTGTACAAGCATGTGTGTGAATTTGACCTCCGAGAAACTGTCTGCTTCCCGGGTCAAAACAGCTGGGCAGACACAAGACCTTTATTTTGAATCGTGAAGAGTAGATAAACGCGACATCCCGCAAATCACGATCGTATAGTGGGGTATGATAGTGGGGTTCGATAGTGGGGTACGATATGTACATATCTAGTGGCAAGCCTAGATAAACGCGCTCCAAGTCACCCATTTATCCAGTCGAGCAAATAACCTTGTCTAATAATGTTGTGTAATTAAATTGTGTCGATCAAAGAGGCAACATAAGCAGGCATCGGAGGATGGAGGAAGCAATTTGTTATATTTTATGGCGCCTAATAAAGTCGATTTCCATTATTGCATCGTCTCAAACGTAAAATAATTGTACCTACAAAAAGGAACGAGAGCTCGAATTGTTTAGTACTGCCGCACAAACATAGCATTGCACTAATGATCTAAATCAAAAGTGCTATGGCTCCCAATGCCGACATTTTCCTGTCTTTCTTTGAAGGTATTACAAAGTTTTGGTATGGGGTTATGAATTTAGTTCAAATTAACATATTGGAAGCATATGCATATACAATATACATTGAGCGTTGTCGCGGTTGAAATCGAGTCTAAAGTTATGAAATTATAAATAATAAACTCTTCATGTTGTATAGCTCCCTCTCAAAGTCAAGATATTAATTTAGCTATGAAACAATGTTTCTTGACTAAAATCGACCGATTAGCTATTCCCGTTTGGAAATTATATATCCCAACTGCATATTCTGAGATTTTCATGGTCGCAGCTATCATTGTACGGTCATAGGCGCTATTTGAAATTTATCAAAATTTACCGGGAGCACCGGTAAATTTTTATATTTAATTTTTCTCGAAAACAGAAGTGGTTTAGAGGCTAATTTTTTTAGTGCTTATAATACATCCACAGGGGCATCCAAATATATCAAAATTGTAAAGATTCACTATCCACCCAATTTTCAAAATTTCTCAAAATTTTGTATTACCATTAAGTTTTCCTGTGTTTTGTGACTTTTTGTATTGCGTTTTCATTACTCTCTGTTTATCATGCCCATGTAGACGTTGGGGCGAATAGAATTCCCAGTGATTTCTGAGTATATCGATTTAACAAAATGGTATTATATTAGAATTCAACAATTCAGTGAAAAATACCACTTAATGTGAGCATATTTACAGTAATTGAGCGTGATAAAGATAAGATTTATTTTCTGAGAAATTACTACGATAATTTGTTTTAATAAATTGAAAATTGAAAATTTCACGGGGAGCACCGCCCCAAAACCACCCCGCCGAATAACACACCAAAAAAGAGAGAGAAAGAAAGGAAAAGAAAGGGGAAAGGGAACGTTAAAAGAAGATGGAAGGACCCCCCCCCCCCATTGATACAAAATTATTCTCTTAGTATGACGATGCCCAAGCTGGTGCCCCCCCCCCCCTCCATGACTAGAAACACACTACGCCATGGATTTGGAGGCTATTCTCAAAATTATTTGACATTATTTGTAGTATATTCTGTATGAGGGTTTACTGACTGAGTCTCCGTTACGGTTACCTCCCTCCCACGCCCGCCCCCTCCCCGCCTTTGCGAAAACTGTAAATTTATGGCAATGTTGTGCACCGGGCTGTGGTATGCAGTTCCGAAGCACATTACCATTGCTGATAATTTGGTTCCTGATACGCATTTCCAACTCCATCTCAGTTGCAAAGCGAACTCTTGAGCCTGTCAATTCGATATGTTTCCGCTTGTACGCAGACCTGGATGTTTAATGTATAAGCTTGTGAGGCAATTAGAGTTTTTGTTTTATTATCAAATTCCCTTTCTTTTCATTTTACTGCCATGAATAGTGGCCTAGCGTGGGCTCAGATACTTGGGGGAGTCTCCACTCTTTAGTCAGTCTTTTCAACATTTCTTTAGCGACGGTACCCTTTTAGGAGTTAAAAAGTTTCGCGTCACCCTAATCCAAATCCATTAAAGAGGATTATGTTTTCCATGACATTATGTCAAAAATGTTATCCACTCATCACCGTGCACTAGATAATCATCTCGTCATTTTTGCCATTCGATTGTGGGGAGGGCATGTGCCCCCCCCCCCGTAACCCCCCGTAGCTGCGCAACTTGCGATGAACCTGCGAGGGCGGACAAGCGTGAGCACCATGGCACTCTAAGAAGTCTCTCATGCTGGGCGCGCAATACTCCAATCAAAAACATTTTCCGTTCGATAACCCGATGAGAAAATAATGATACCGCGATCTGAATGTTATTAGCCAACAGTCGCATTTATGGGGAGTGATTCTACCAACTCACTCAATCGTCCTCTTAGTCTCCATAGAGTGATACCAATGTTGTTAGTCGGCGCCATTCTTTTGTTTTGAGGGCAGCTTCTGGATGATACGGACAAAGACTTTCGGAACAACTTGAAACAATTTAAAAGTTACGGACATAAAATCCTGCCAGGAAATTATCCAAGTTTTTCATGATGTATCCCTGATCTTGCTGTACAATACGTTTTTTGGTGCATGACTACATATTTATTTTAACAAGGTGGAGTTCTTGTCAATGTTCTCAAGGATTTCTACAAAGTTACGGTTAACTCTCTTGATGTCTATAGCAAGAGATGTTCACCTGTTGGTGATATAACTATAGATTGTAAGCAACACTACAACCATCCTCGCGGATCTGTATAACACTGATTTGGTTAGGAAACCCGTCTTTCACCATGTTGGCTCTAAGATACATACTTGCAGTGTTGATTCGCAGTGTCTTCATGGTATTGGGAATTCCTGGGAATGGCCTCATCATCATCGTCTACCTTAAGAAGCATCGTAAAACGGGAACAGACGTCTTCATTCTTGGACTTGCCATAGTCGATTTCATCGTTTGCGTGAGTTTTCCTCTGAAAATTTACTCCTATGTGGCCTCGCAGTTTACAAACCACGTCCTGTGTAAGCTGATGCACTTCTTCGTCTTCTGGAACACCTATCTTGGCGTTTTCTTAACAGCAGTCATCACTGTTGACCGTTACATAGCTGTGTGCAGGCCGATGAAACGAAGAGTATCCCCTAAGCAAGCCATAATCATCGGGTCATGTCTTGCCTTATTGGCGGCATTTACTGCCATACCCTCCGTTGCTATGACAGGCATTCGTTCTTATGGTCCTGTCTCCAGATGCACTTATTACACAGAAGATGTTGTCTATGCCCGAGTGATAAGCTACCTGAACGACACTCTGTTTTACAGCTGCCTGACTGTGATCACGGTTCTGTATATTCTGATCTGGAGCGCGGTGCGTCGTCAGGCAAGGGTTCGAGTCCTGAAGTTAGGTGGAATCAATAGTGTCTCTGGTAACGTTTTGCCGAGTCAGGCTTCCGTAATGCCATCAGAGGCTTGGGCTGAAAAAGAACAAGGAAAGTCTGATGGAACGACTACAAGTCCCTTGGCACTAGCAAATCACGGCTATGCTGAAGAGAACGATACTGGCCAATCCTCAAGCAATGAGGCTGGGACATCAAGAAACCCGTCCGAAGAAAGTGACAGAGACGGGGGCAACCTTCTTACTGTTGAGCCTTATTCAAAACAAGGTCCATCTTATGGCAACCAACTTGCTCCACCAAGCAGAGCTAGTCCCTGCCCTAGCTCAAAGATGCCATCCCCAAAGGCAGCCGCGCCAGCCCCGGTCGTCCGGACAAACAACAAGACAACCGTCATGATATTCATCATCACCGTCATATTTTTCCTCTCCTGGATCCCGACCAAAATCTGGGACTACTACCCAAACGTCAAATTCACTTGGCTCCAAACGGACCCAGTTAGATACAACTTCTTGTACACTTCTCTTTTTGCAGTGAATCTCAACCAGGTTATCAATCCCTTCATCTACAGTTTCGTGAACGTTCAATTCAGACGGGAATGCGTCACCGTAATGAGACACATCCGACAATGCAGATTCTCATAAAAAATGGTTTTATCCTCGTTCATCTTTTACTTTCCGCTTACACGTTCATATTCTTTAACTCGATTACTTAATCACAACCTTCCTTCTCTTTCACTTCATCTTCCCATGTTTCTTATTTTCCTCCTTCTCCTGCTCCTCCTACTCCTTCCTTGTCTATTTTGTTTGTCCTCTTTTCTATGTCTTCTTCTCCTTCGCCTTCTTTTTAGCTCCTTTAAAGTGTTAGGGGCCCCAAAAGTCGCGAAATTTTTTTTATGATATTTCACTTAAATGTGTTTAAAGCCAAATATTGATGAAAGAATACAGAATTTAGGTTTTGTATTGTACGCAGAAAACCAAATTTGTGTATTCTTTCATCCATATTCGTCTTCAAACAAATATATTTTGAGCATCCTTGCATAGTTCAGTGTTAAATGTCATCCTTTTTCACTTCATTGTTCAATTGAAGTGAAATTTAGCCATCAAATTTGTGGGGCTCCCAACTCTTTTAGAGAGGCTATAACATAATCTCCATCCTCATCCTCTTCTCTTTTTTTTTAGGCCAATGCAGTCTGTTTCTGGTGTATTAATTGCAGGAACTGTATGGTGTGGAATTGTAAAATGCATTTATTTCATAAAATGAGCCGACTCTTAAATTGCATACTGTCTTTTTACCTTCTTATACAACATCGTTATAGGCGTATGGTACACGCTTTTAGGTAATGAACGATATTTTGTGTTACCATTCTTGATTGTGAATGTTTAAAGAGAATTTTCATGTGAAAATGTGTATACAAATGTGCGTTTGTATTTTTAGGATGTCACAATATCTAACTTGATTTTACATGTAAATATCATTGAAGAGAAAGGAACAGAGAGCTGTATATTTCGTGTTGGTCACGATCTGTATTGTTAATAATCATGAAGCATTTTTGTACCTGGTACCGTAATCGGTTTACACTGTTGGATTCAGGGGACAGCAACCGACCCATGCTCCCTTTTAAAAGTAAAGAAAATCATGGCAATCCTACAGTACTATATTAAAATAATATGTGCCCCACACTTTCAAGTTATCGACCCAAAAGAATAGAAGTTTGATAACCTATTGAAATCATTATCACTTTTAATAAAGAGAGGTAACCTTTGGTCTTGCTCTTTTTTTGCCGGGATGAGCCGGGAATTTTTATCGGAATTTTGCGTCCGCCAAACGTTACAGAAAACCAGGATCTCTCTCTAATTTATTCCAGCGTGAGGGTAGGCCTTAAGGTCGCTTTACCTCTGCAAAAGGACAGATGAGTCCATATGATCAATACTAAGCGTGTATGATTCTCTTAGCATTTGGGATGGAGGGTATTTTTTTCCCTTCAGTGACATAGTTCAGATTTTTTTTCCTTCTCGAAAAGGCATATTGATTGATTTATTTATAAGACGGACAAAAAAGTTTAGCTAATGGTTTAAGAAGGAGCACATTAAAACAATCAATTATGAAATATCCACAAGTTATTAAGACCATGAACGTGAGCAGAAAATGTGTATATCAGTGTTTGATGTTACAGTATATACATTGATGATTAAAATGTTGAAAGAATAGAATTTTGCACTAAACGAGAACTAAAGGTGCAAATGGTATGAAAAGTAAACAATGCAATTCAGGAGGTATAAGCAAGTGCTGTTAATAACAGGTAAATAAATCCTCATCGAATAAAAGAAAAATTACGAAAATTATTAAAAACTACAAATACATGTATATATTTAAATGGTTTAGGGAGAACTTGTTGCGTTATGAGAAATAACGAAATCGATATATTTGTCTATTTGATTAATACTTGGCCTCAAATGTGATAATTTAAAATTGTTAGTTGTCCTGTCAGTAAATGTGATTTCAGTCAGTTTTATATTTCGCTGGTCTGAAACAGTGTTTATTTTTTTTCAACCGGAGTGCCAAGAGAGAAATTTAGTTATATTTAGAATAAGGTTAATTTCGTGAAAAATATCTATCAAAAACCGCGTTGTATTTTCATAAAGAAATAAAATGTCAAAGGTAACAACACATCTTTCTTCCTCGCTCTCTTCGATCTCTCGCAACATTAAGAAATCAGGATTATTTTAGGCAATTAAGTGCCTAAATACCTTCATATCAGGGGGGCGTTTCACAAAGCCTTTTTTCAATGACAAATGACAAAAGTCAGTGACAAATCTGCTGATAACCAATCAGAAGCAAGGATTTCAGTAGCTTATAACAAAAACTTTGTCACTAATGACAAGTTTTGTAAAACGCCCCCTTGCGTAACAAGGTGCCCGATATCCAACTTGACATATTTTTCATATCGAAATTAGTTTTTACTACGCTCCTCCGCTTCAATTGCACGCAATATTTAGAAGCAGAAAATTGTTGGCAACGAGGTGCTTGAATACTCTCATATTCCTGTATCGAGATGAATATGAAATTTGTATTCTTATATTTAGCAGCGAGGTGCTGACATCCATTGTTTTATCTCCTATCTAAGTATGTGATGATTATACAATCATTTGTGCCATAATAGTAAATAGCATTCTTTTCTTCCTCGCTCGCGAATGTGCCCTAACGTGTTTACACGGCACTTGACGAGTGACAGAGTGATGGAAACTTACTATTCTATGATGACTTTGGGATCGGGGTGACGCGAAACTTTTTATATCTTAAAATGATGCCGTGACTACAACAAAGGGTTGAAAAACACTGGTCTTAAAGACACACTTGCTGCCTGTTAAAATGATCCGAATTACTTCGAGTTAGTTTCGTTAATGGAACGCTACCATATCAGAACTCAATATTGGCTTTAAGGAAGGCATGACGGGATGACTTTGGGATCGGGGTGACGCGAAACTGTTTATATCTTAAAAGGATGCCGTGACTACAACAAAGAGTTGGAAAACGCTGGTCTCAAAAACACACTTGCTGCATGTTAAAATGATCCGAATTACTTCGAGTTAGTTTCGTTAATGGAACGCTACCATACCAGAACTCAATATTGGCTCTAAGTTAGGCATGACGCATGGAGACATCATTACAACCCATTGCACACAATGCGCCAATAGGAACTTTTAGATTTGCACGACGAGAACGTGAACGTGAACGTGCCTTGAAAGGACATCGCATTGCCTTAAAAGGATGTTACATGTCGCAGTCCACATTCTCGTCGTGCAAATCTAAAAGTCCCTAAGAGCCTGACGTACGACTGCGTCAGCGATCTGCACAGTCTTTTGACGCTCCGTGTGGAATTGGCTTCGTCTAAATGTGAATGGACAAATGAAAATGTACAGTGGACATATTGCTTTGAATATCTGGCGTATTCACTAATCGCCGTCGCATGCTGAATTGACGCAGGAATAAACACAGTGAAATGACGCTTTGTGTACAACAGGCATACTAAAAAATGTATAGTGACATTTGTATCTTGTTTTTAAAAGAGGATTCCATCCTGATCTCGAGCTGCTTTCAATAAAATCCGAATTTTAAAAAGTTTTAATCAATCAAACACAAATTGGGAACTATTGGAAAATTGACGTATTTTTTTAAAGCTTCTCTCCCATGTTTGCTCTGTGGTGAAAACAATTTGTAATTTACACTGTATTTTTGAGTTTTGAATTTGAATTTATTTTCCACAAAACATGAAAATAAAAGTTTACAAAATGATAAGTTTACAAAATGATACATTTACACTAAAACGAAATGGAGGGATAACAAAAGTATAAATACTTTAATCTATCCCGGTTATCTCTTTAAATATGCTTTCATTTTTTCTACAGAAAAAGAATCGTACATGTCCCCATTAATGAACAAAAGAAGGTGTCAAACGATATAAACGTCATCAGCTTATAAATGATTGATGCTGGTTAGAACAATTCAATGCTAACAATGATGATGCAGATTAATGGTGCGGTATATATACAGTATATAGGCAATTAAATAGCTTCGAAAAAGATTCATGAAAGAAAGAGAAGCGACCCATAGGATATGTAAAGCTTCGTCCTTAATTGGAATAAAGTAAAACGAAATTTTAAATTAAAAGCTATGTTGTTACAGTAGGGCACGATACAAATATACGCTGGAATAAAAAGGCAATAGCTTTAAAGGTAATACAAAGTTTTGGTATAGGGTCATGAATTTGGTTCAAATGAACATATTGGAAGTATATGTGATCCTACAATATTCAACGATCGTTGTCGCGGTTAAAATCGAGTCGAAAGTTATGAAATTGTAATAATAAACTCATTACGCTGTATAGCTCTCTCTCTCAAGGTCTAGATATTAATTAAGCTATAAAACAATGTTTCTTGACTAAAATCGAACAATTAGCTATTCCTGTTAGGAAATTATTTATCACAACTACATATTCTGAGATTTTCATGGTCGTAGCTACCATTGTACGGCCCTATTAGGCGCTATTTAAAATTTATCAAAATTTACCGGGAGCACCGGTAAATTTTTATATTCAATATTTCTCGAAAGCAGAAGTGTTTAATGGGCTATTTTTTTAGTGCTTATAATACATCCACAGAGGTATCAATTATATAAAAATTGTAAAGAATCACCATCCACCCAATTTCAAAATTTCCCAAAACTTTGTATTACCTTTAAACGAATTTGTAGGGTTAGTTTGAACCACACAATTTCCCCAGGCTGAAATTGGATCGCAATTCTCTTTATAAATATATTGGCGGTTAGGAGTTTCAGTTTCATTGTAAAAACACAAGAATTTACAAAATTGGTTTCACAAAGGGTGAATCGGTTTATTCGGCCACTGGAAATGTTGGCTAATGATTGGTGTTCTCATTAAAGTTGACTTAAGGGTATTCTTCCAGTCATGCTCATGCAAACAATACCACATTTAATGTTTTTAATATCACTATCAATCACCAATTTGCTATGATTTATATCTTCCTGCTTCATAGAGGGTATACATTGTCCTCATGCTAAAAATACAGCACTCTGATTTTAATATCACTACCATCAATTTGCTGCGATTAGTTTCTTTCTAATTGCATAGAGTGCATCCGTTGTCATCGTGATAACAATAATATACTCTGTTTTTCAAAATCAGCGTCATCAATTTACCACGATTAATTTCTCTCGGCTTTTGTAGTAGGTATAGATTTTCACTGTGCATTGACAAGGCCATAATTTATTTAACGAACCTTTCTTTTATTCAATAATACTGATGCATTCACTCGACATGCACGAAGTTTGTTCTTGTAAATCAAATCTGGATGAAATCTTTATGAAGTCAGTTCAATGTTAGACTTTTGGGCCACAAGTTACTTTTTACATCAATAATAATATTATCATTATTATTATTTATTTATTCATTTGACCAAAAATAAAAAAGTAATGGCAAAAGTAAATAGCATAATATTAATATGAAAACAAATTAAAGGAATGGGAGCAATAAGTGGATCAGGGTGCACACAAGTGAAATGCAACACTGTTGCCTGGGGGCATGTGTCCCGCACTTGCTACTCCCAGTATATTTACATCATACTGAATATTGCACATACGTGAGCAGTTACACCAAACAATAATTCAGAAGGTCAACTATTATTTGACTATAGGAATGCATGTACGAAGTCTAGATGTAAACATTATATTGAGGAACCAGAAGCAAATAGTAATTTACGAAATAGGAATGTGAAAGGGGATATTAGAATAACATATGAAAACACGTACATTTCTAAGAACAAATGATGCAATTATTATCGTTTAAAAACAGTACAGGGGGTGGTTCACAAAGATCCTAAGTCAAACTTAACTTTAGGTATGACTTAACAATTATGGAAAGCCGTTAGCATCTATGAAAATATTTTGTAAAAGTTATTTCAAAAGGCTTAACATGTTGATTCAAATCATTCAAATTTTCTATTATCATGGGAGATTTCATGTTCTTGATGTAGAATTTATGAAAAATCTAAAAAAAACTTTAATTTTTCGCTTTTGAATATATTTATTTCAAGACTACAAATAGCTCTCCATAATTTTTAAGTCCAATTTAGATTTAAGTTTGACTTAGGATCTTTGTGAAATACCCCAGGTCTAATAAAACAAACTGGCGAGCAAATAGTCATTATAAAGTTATTACTTGTCTAGCGCTCCATCTTTTGTAAATCTGGACATTTCCAATTCATTTCAAGACACGTGCTATTCATTTTTGTGTCTTGGCATCAATATCGATATGTAAAAATGACTCCAGTGTGTAAAGTCAATCTGTCTGGACCTCTTCACGTCATAAAGCATTGCTATTCCTATTCGTGGATGGAACAGAGTCGCTAAGACTTTCGATAAATCATTATAAATCATTATAGTAAATATGTTCGGGTTACATTTACATCATTGTAATGGTCACACGTTGAGCTGATGGACAAGGCTATCGGAATTGCCTCAGGTTAAATTCAATTTCGACCGTCTATTCGATGGCGATGTAGTAGATGCATTTGATGTATAAAAATACCTCGTAACAAAAGCATGTTAATATAGAATGGCATCAATTTATGTATAATTGTTATCTTTGTCTAAACACACGTCCTGTGCTGCACGTACGGAAGTTGATTACCTTAAACTTTGATGTTCAGTACTAGGGCCACTCCTCTTCGTTGTTTCCGCAAAGCGTTATTTCACAAACGATTATAAATTCAGGGATATGAGCTGTGTCATTTTGAACACCCCCCCCCCCTCTCCCTTGTTGATGATAAATGCTTTGGTAAAACAAATGGAATACTCATAATATTATCAGAGGGATGCTTCAAATGATGACGGCCACTGTATATGAACAATGCATTTCATGTCGTCTAATTGCATAAAAGATAGACAAGTGCTACTATAAAATGAGTTGAGCAATACATCCTTTCCATACCTAATTTCGACATGCGCAGTAAACAAAACATTACTACGTGTATATTGACGTCTCGTGTCTTATGTCTCGATCGTTGCACATGAGACGCAAGACCATGCAATTCGCTGACGCAGTCGAACGTCAGTGACGCATTGTATGCAGTGATTTAAGTTGTGGGAATACAATTTTCTAAAGCTTTAATGTCAATTTCATACTCCCCCCCCCCCCCATCTTTATTTATCTTCTTCCCCCTCCACTTGCTGCCGTGAAATGAATTGATCTCGGCATAGCTTGGATTCGAAGAGAGATGATTTAATTTCGGTAAGGTCTAGAGTAGTTCGAATGTAGGCCTACCTGATGTATTAAATAGGTAACTGGCAATACTGGGGGACAACAATTGGGTACTAATAAGACTGTCATATTATGACACTGTTATTATCATTATCATTACCTACGAATAATTTTCGAATCATCTCAGGAAAAGGGAACAGTATATAGAAAACCGACCAGACGCCAATCCGCTCCCTCTTTCTTCCCCTTTCCCTATTTTTTTAAAAAATCTTTGACTACCCCCTTTTTATTCCCTTATTTTCACCTAAAATAAATGCTTGTGTTTTTTAAAACCAGAAAATGTATTTGTTTTGTTGACAATTCAGGCCAAGAAATGTAGAATGCACGAATGAGCAAAGTTTGTTCCCATAGCGACGCTCTATACACTAGCTCTTTTCTTTGCCTTTGATTTCCAGGAAGTTTTTGTGAGGTTGCTTTTATTTTGCTGGTTCAAACAATCAATCTACTGCAGGATAAACGATACAGAATGAATTATATATAACCATGTTTTCACGACATACGATGCCATTACCAGGGCTGAAAATTAGCTTATAGTTGCAAGAATCAGTCTGCATATGCACAATTAAGTTCTTAATTAAAACGACTGAATAACATTCAGAAATAAAACGAATGGTGATATAATCGAGGTTTTTGTTGATAATCTTGGTGTATGTTTGCCCCATAGCTTCTGAACAATTAAATAATGATAATCACCAACACGCACTCCAAATGTTCGGGTAAAAGCCTTATTGGTTGCTTAATGTAGCATTTCTCCCCATAGAAATCGCTGTCAATTATTTGAAAAATAATTAATTGTTATAACTACATAGAGAAATCAAAGACACCTTGCACATTTGGCATCCATTTCCTATGGTTAAAAGTGACTTGGTAACATTGTTGAAGGTCGATGAAAAAACTGCGTAATTTTGTATAAAATGTTACTTATTATATTCCTTTTACTGTACTAACCCGCTAAAAATCCTGACAAATTCTCAAACCACAAAGATATTTATGGTTTTTCTTTTTGAATTTTCCCAAACATTTTTCCATGAAAATAAGACATTAGACATGCTTTTTAAAATCTTTCAACACTTCAATGTCTGGAATGGTATAAGAGCCAATTCGTTGCTTTGTTACGATTTACATTCACCTATTATAGTTAGGAGAATTAAGGAATCGATCAGATCAGTTTTTCCTATGTGTATCATTAATAATGGTTCGTTTTCACTCAAACTTTCAGATTATCTTTAATTGTACATCTAGCATTGAAGTCAATACCTTAGAACCATTTTCTCTCATCTGAACAATGTTACCAGAAGTAAGGAACATACGATGCAAGTTTTAACAAAATAGTAACAGCAAAAATGTATACCACACTCACCTCATTACAAATGTGTCCCTTTGAGCTGTAATAGTGAGAAGGAAAAAAGGGGAAAGTGGGGGGGGGGGGGTGATACTCTCTGCATAGTTCCTTGGATGGAATTGAACTGATCTACACAAAAATTAATGAATCGAATAAGATTTCTTTTTTCAAAAGCACTTGAAAAAAAAAAAAAACTGATATGATACCCATTTTATATACATAGCATTATCACAACTATGCCTGTGGCCTAAATACAGCCATGATATATGTAGCGAGCATGGTGATTGGATGTACAATGTAGATAATTATGATCGGATTCGTGGTATTATTTTATTTGTGTTTTTCCTTTTTTCCTTTATTCAGTTGAAGACTAAATTATACATTCAGTTTCCATTATGTGCCTTTGATTTTTGTATACCTCATCATCTAGTCACCAACGCTTATTCAAAAACATACAATGCCAACGAGAACACCATGATGGGTTGATAAAGACCTGAACGCTCTCCTTTGTGTAATGTGTGATAATGTCATTAGCATTTCGTCTTCTTTCCCATCAATTACGCAACCTTCGAAAAGCACCGATCACCCTGGTTTTCCCACACACAGTTGCACGCTTGGCTTTTCTTTTACCGATGGTTTCTTTCCCCGTCATATAAAAACAACACGTAAACATTATCTGCGCAGGAATCAGAGAAAGATCGAAACAGAGCATGGCTCTTCCTATCGCTCAGTCATGTTATTTTAAGTAGCTGTCTTAGAATTGCGCCAGCATCCACACGACAGCTTGAAAATATATATGGATATTTGTCAGTCGAGGTGATGAGAGTTTAATCGCTGGAATCATTCACCATGTTCATTCATCTTCAAGATGTTGAACAACTCACTACGCTTGTTTTGCTAAGCGACATAATTTTGGTAACTTGCATCTGATCTCTTTTAGTACGAATATAGGTTTTGTGAGCATGTTTCAGTAAAATGTATTGGCCTTTACAATTCATGGCATGGATATCTACTTGAACCCCACGATGGGCAAATATTGACAAACGTTGAACAGACTATTTATGTTTGTAGCAAGACTTTCCTTGATACAATGCTGTTCATGTTGTACTCGGTCAAGATGAGATTATATTTTCACACGAGCTAAAGTTAACTCGCAGAACGGTTTACTAAAAACTGGGAGCTGGAAAAAATGATGTATCTGCTGACGACAACGTACCATCTTCTGCAATGCTTTAAGTAAAATACATGGAAGATATTTCACCATGTTGGCTCTAAGATACATACTTGCAGTGTTGATTCGCAGTGTTTTAATGGTACTGGGAATTCCTGGGAATGGCCTCATCATCATCGTCTATCTTAAGAAGCATCGTAAAACAGGAACAGACGTCTTCATTCTTGGACTTGCCATAGTCGATTTCATCGTTTGCACGAGTTTCCCACTAAAGATATATTCTTACATAACATCACAGTTTACAAATGACGTCCTGTGTAAGCTCATGCATTTCATCATCTACTGGAGCACCTATCTTGGGACGTTCTTGACAACGGTCATCACGGTTGATCGTTATATCGCAGTGTGTAAACCATTGAAGCGAAGAGTATCCCCAAAACAGGCGGTTATCATCATCTCGACCTGCTCCGTCCTGGCAGCATTCTGCGCCATACCGTCCGTTTCAAAGACGGGCATCGCGACCTATGGTCCCGCCGTTTCCAAGTGCTCTTACATTTACGATAACCTTGCCTATGCTCAAATCATTGCCTACTTAAATGACACTCTGTTCTACAGTTGCCTGGCTCTGATCACGTTCCTGTATACCCTGATCTGGATAGCGGTACGTCGTCGGGCCAGGGTCCGCGTGGAGAAACTGGGTGGTGCCAACAGTATATCTGGAAACGTAAGACCAACGCAGATTTCCGTGATGCCATCCGAAGCTTGGGCGGGTGAGGAAGGTGCGAATTCGAAGAGCCCGACTGAAGGGCACAAGGCACAGGTTCAGAGCAACTATGCTGCGAAGACCGTTGACCAGTCCTCCAGCGATGAGGCTGGGGCATCAAGGGACCAGTCCGCAGGAGGACGTGGCGACGCCTCCGACCTTCTCTCTGTTGAGCCTAATTCTAATCAAGGTAGACCTGTTTTTGCTGGAAATCATCTCGCTCCTCCTCCTCCTACTCCTGGTGGGAGCGTTAGCGTTAGCCACGGTGCAATGGCCAAGCCTTCAAAGGCAGTTGCCCCAGCCGCGATCATCCGGACAAACAACAAGACAACCGTCATGATCTTCATCATCACCGTCATATTTTTCCTCTCCTGGATCCCGACCAAAATCTGGGACTACTACCCAAACATCAAGTTCACTTGGCTCCAAACGGATCCAGTGAAATACAACTTCTTCTACGTTTCTCTATTCGCTGTGAATCTCAACCAGGTGATCAATCCCTTCATCTACAGTTTCGTCAACGTTCAGTTCAGGCGTGAATGCGTCACAGTGATGAGGCATATCCGACAGTGCAGATTATCTTAAAAGTCTAGGGCATTTCGTTTGATCGCTTACTTTTATTTTTGGTTTATAGATGTCTCTGCAAAGCATGAGCTCAGTCATTGGGGGGGGGGGGCACCAGTCTCTAGTCTACTACATCAGTGTTTTTTTTTCTTCAAAATTGTTGTTGTGGTTACGGCACCCTTGTTGGAGTTAGAAAGTTTCGATAACTCGTATACATAGATGTACTTTCACATTTTCAAGAGAGGGCCGTGTAGGGCATCTTTCCCGAAAATATACTACCCGGATCTCAACTATTGCGAGCGAGCGAAAAGAGTCACTTTTATTATGACAAAAAAGTTATCCACACTTCACTGTACACTAGAAAAAATGTAGAATCATATATTCCGGAATCTCGTTGCCAGAAATCATCCCGATTAATCAATTTTGAGGGAACGAAAAATGCACTGTTATTTTGGCAAAATTTCACTTCGATATAAATGACGATAAATAAGTTGGATTTGGGCGCCGTGCTGCCCGTATCATGACGACATTCGTGAAAAGAGGTGCTCGAATATCGTCATATTATCGCATGCGGATATACTATGCTGTATATATGAAGCTACTTAGTATCCCGTTTTCGAGCAATCCATCTTCTTATATCATTTATTGTGTTTGTCATACGATTAGGGGGCACATGCCCCACCGTGCCCCCATACCTTATTATTAGGGAAATGTCATAGGTGTCATGGCGTTTGCCACTCAGACCTTACCCCCGTACTATATATGTACATACAATTATTGCATGTATCTAAACAGAATTCATCTATAAAATTCAACGTTTTTTAACTACAAGCAAAACAATCTAATTTGCTGTTGTATATAGTCCTTGTAATATATGCCGCATATCAAATTATAGGCCTTTGATTGGTCAAAATTGTAGGCATGAAATTTGTTACTGACTGCTAGGCAGTATAGCGACAAATCTCACATGTTATATTTCTCTTCGGCAACGAAGAATTATAGAATATTCAAGTTTGTATGCAATTTTAATTGAAATCTTTATTTCAGACACCTTAGAAGAAAGCTATCGACATAAAAGACTTAATATTTGTTTTTAAGAAAATGCCAACAAAATTTAGACGGTCTTCAAATAAAGCTCATACTAGCTACGCACCTGGCATATCCTCACAATGGAAATTGAGGGCAAAATGTGGGCCTCAAATTTAAATTATTACCGTTGATCGTCTCGGAAAAAAGAGGGAAAAATCTGATGAATAGGGTGTCACATCCTAGAAACCAATCTCCTTCAAGAAACATCGCTTAGCGGATAACCAACAAGGAGAAAAATGGGAGTCCCAAATTTACATTTTTGCCGAAGATGTTGCAGATAAAAAAACTGATTAAATGGGTGTCACGTCCTCAAAAACCAGCCCCTTCTAGGAATGCCCCTTGCGTATAACCGCCAAGGGAAAATTTATGGTAAAATGGTGGTTCTAAAATACAGATTAAATAATGTTTTTGCTGAAGGAGCTGTTGAAGGGATATTATATCTTTAAGGATAAAGATGAGTTCTGGTCATGCGATTGCATTGTGAAAGAAACGATGTGGCATCGATCAGAAAAGGTTGATCATGTAGCATATAATAATAATAATTATTATTATAGTAATAGATCACATTTATAACGCGCCTTATACATTGTTTCTAGGCGCTGTGGTGCTGTTGTTCCAGCAGCCATTAAGTGAAGCAATTTCCTTACACGAAATAAAAGCCGGGTGGACAGCACCACGATTACACAATATTATTCTGTACAAAATTACAGTATGTTATGCTATGTTACGTTACAAAATTACAGTTTGTTACAGATAAATGAATAAATAAACTTAATCTTACTTAAATTATGCTAAAGATGACTTATTTCATAACAAATAGTAGTACGACATCATTTATTTATATGACATGTTTAGAGAAGACAAAATTCATGATATGGATTTGAACAGATGGGTTTTTAACATTACTTTGAAAGTCGATATAGAAGGAGCATTTTGGATGTACACTGTACGACGGGAGGCTATTCCACAGCTGGGGGCGGCTACAGAAAGTGCTCTATCACCGTATCTTGTTTTCACACGAGGGCCAGGAATTAGTTGAAAGTGAGAGGAAGTTGAAGCACGTAACCTGGAGGACGGGGTTTGGATTTTACGAGATTGGAAAGGTACGTGGGGCATTCACCGTTACGGATTTTAAAGGCAAGGAGAAGAATTTCGAATTGGATACGTTGAATTACTGGCAGCCAGTGGAGATTGCGAAGGATTGGAGTAATATGTTCATAAGGTCTTGGGCGGGTAACTAGACGAGCGGCAGCATTTTGGATACGCTGAAGAGGAACAAGGTTGGTGTGTACTGCAAGTTCCTGGACTCTTTAAAATGATATGAAATTTAGCCCAGTCTTGGTAAAGTAACAAGCACTGTACACAGAAAGATGTTTATTGGACTACAAAAACATGTGGCATAAAGATCGGGCTTCATTTTTAAGCTGTTACTTGTCATGTTTAGAATATAAAGGCATTTGAAGAGCCTAACTTTCCAGGTAAATTTTTTTTCCGATGTTCTTCACCTCTCCCCCGAACACGACCTTCTTTACAATCTTCCTTCTAGAAAAATTCCTTGCGTAAAACCCACAAGGGAAATAGGGGCAAAAAGGCGGAAATGAAAAAATAAAAGATTCTTTACTAATAACTTTTCTTTGCGTCATAAAAAATGCCTGCGCCAGGGTTATTTACAGCTGTATGCTTACGTGATTTTGGGAGGAGGTCAAGTTGTTGTTCTATTGGGAGTCAATTCTTTACAGTAACTAGATTTCCTTTATCTTTTCATTGGAGTCACTACGTGTACATGGTGCATCTATTTTGCTCACTGTGTGGGAAGGTGGTAACTTATTCAAGTTTTATGGTCATATCTTTCGTAGAGCGACTAGAAATAAACTATTTATTTAAGCTGTTGCGTACGGCCATACCTGTATAGATGGAATCCTTTTTTTTTTATATATATAAGTTGTTGCTATGCTGGGCAAATTTCGCGTACTATTCATTATGTGAATAACACATTTTCAAACTAAATTTTCAAATTAAACAGATTTATCCTTTAAACAAGTACTGGAATACATAAAGTTAATTAAAAATCGCTGAGCAAGAACAAATGTTTATCGAAAGATGATGATTTTTTTCATCAAATTTCTAATCAGTGAAATACAATGAGACTTTATTAACAAGAAACTTGCAAAGAAGTTTGTTACCATTTACATGATTCTTCTTCTTTCTTATCGTATATGACGGTGAATATATCACTTTATTGACGGTCACATCTGACGTTGCATGATTATGTCACGTCAACATTTCAGTCAGTCTTGTGAAACTCCTGGACTTGAAATGAAAATTGTTTGTTTCAATTGCAAAGTGTGAAATTGAATATTGCATAACTTTCCTGTGCAGTTTGATGTTGTAATACCAGGTCAGAGATCAGCTCATGATTAGAAGTTCTTGATAATCTTGCTGCACAAAGGGAATGAAAAACAGTGAATTTGTAACTATCAAATGGTTATTCCTTTGTGTAGTTGGACAACTTTCTTCAGGCAACTACCCCTGAAAAAAAAATGTTTCACGGACACGTGGACATATACCCCGGACAACTTCCCCTAGGACAATTTCCCCCGGACTATGTCCCCATGAAAAATTACTCTCGCCCAACTAACCACAGGGAGAGTACAATTAGGGCGTAGTTGTCCGGAATTAATTGTCCTAGGTATAGTTTTCCGTAGGTGTTTGTCCAGGGCTGATAGTCCAGGGGCGAGTTGTCCTAGAATTTCTCTTAACTTACTTTACATAATATGTCAGGCGGTGGGCTACAGAATATGGAAGAAGTACTGAAGCTAGCGGGCATGTGGCCTTTGTGAACTGGTGTAATGTTTTTTAATATTTTAGTCAGAAACAGGTAGATGACAGTTCAATTAATTCGAATTTGTACAACATTTATTGGGATGGTGCAATGTACATGATTCATGTATACAACTTTAAACATGTGTCGCTGAAGAAACGGGTTTCATGTCTATATTAGATATATATTCGATAGAGCGAGTTGGTCGATGGCCTTAGCATGAAATAAATGTATACATAAACAAAACAATGTATTTTATCGAGTTTTTAAAATATCTTTGATTGCTACTTGTGTGATTGCAAAAGTTGAGGTATAACGTGTGTAAGAACATACTGTATTCTTGTAAATATGTATATATATATATCATATGATTATTAAGATAATGTATCAGTTTTCACCTACACTTTATGCAAAATGATATTTCACATGATGATTTCATTATATTTCACAACATCGTGCCTATCTTGTATATTGCACATTAAATGGCCTAAATGTAAAAATGTAAAAATTTACGTATTTTCTCATCTCCAGATAAAGGCAATTAACAGAAAATCAGAGCCCCGTTAATCTATACAATACATATATGATACCGAGAAGTGACTGTGCAACCAACTCGGGGGATCAACTTGATACGTGTTGCACATGTACATAAACCTTATGGCTAACGCACTTTAGTAGAACACAATGAAAGTGTTTGAGTTTGGCATGAACATAAGTCTTTATTATTTCCTGAGTATGGAGAGATAGACGTAAACAAAATGTCTCTTTGAATTCTGTGTATTTAATCTTTGCTTATTGTTAATGTAAATGTTAATGTGTTATCAGTTATCAATGGTATCATTATCATTAATATCATTATTATTATCCTTACTATTATCATTATTATTATCATTATTATTATCATCATCATAATTATTTATTATCACTATCATTATTGTAATTGTTATCATGGGAAGTAAAGATGAAATGAGTATTATAAACACTATCTAACTTCTTAACCCATATACCACGAAACATAATTACTATCGCTTTTGTTGTTCTTCTCGATATTGAGGCTCTAGATATGCCTATATCTATCTGCATTATTGAAATAGACGTATCTCATACATGTAGCATGGCTAGAAGCTGATTCCATTAGCCCCAATAATCTAATGCAACTTGGCGGTCACCGAGTGCTCCATTTCAATGATTAAAATTTAAAAAATATATAAAAGATAAGATTGACAACATAAAATAGAAGAATATCCTTGTTTAAAGATAAAGGTGAGTTCTGGTCACCCGATTGCATTGTGAAAGAAAATGTGTGGAATGGATCAGAAAAAGTTGATCATGTAGCATGTAAGTATAGGTGTGTATTGCAGGGTTGTGGAGTCATCAAAATGATAAGAAATTTGGCCCAGTCTTAGTAAAGTAACAATCACTGTACACAGAAAGATGTTTATTGGACTACACAAATGGTGTCGGGGGCTACTAACCTTGACTTTCTAATCTTTCTATGCTCATTACTCACCCAGTTTACATTTTTTACCAAAATTGTTTGGCAAATGACATTTATTTGTAATCTTGAACATTCAGAGTAATTTTCGTTTGATTCTGTGATTTTTTTTTAAAACCAGAACTCACCTTTATCTTTATTAGTAATGGATATAATTATCTTAAGTGGTGCTACGCTTGCATGCATTTTTAGGCATTGTACTTTCAAGCTAGACCATACAAATCTAATCACTACTCTGCTAAATCACCCAATGTACTTTTTAATTAAAATTCATTATTTTTCCTAGCGGCTATGCCAAATCGTAGGGTTTAATTGTTTTTCAAAAGGTTAATATCGTTGTGGAAATATTACGATGTAACTTGAGATTATTAAAACACCCCTTTCAAGCAATCTATCAAAAAGATGTAGTGCAGTAAATTATCATATTCGATATTAAATTGGCAAAAAAAGCACCTGATATTAATTATTATTAGTTTTCTTTTTTGACGATGGAAAAAAAAAGAGTATTGATTCATTATTTCTTTATTTTAGTATGTCATATTTTTACTCTCTTTGAGACTTCCCAAATCTGAAGTTTAATTTTTTTTCTCCACAAAGCTCTGTAGAAACGAATATATTGTAACTTCCTTCTTCGAGCAACGCCGATGAACATTCATCAAATACTGAACTTGTTATTAATCAATTTTCGTCAGCATCAGTACGGCCGTAACAAAGAAGACGGACGTGAGATATTTTCTCCATTCAATAGTTGATTCGATCTGAATAGCTCATTCGCCTTTGACATTTCGTCGCTGTTTTCACGAAGTGACGGTAGTGAAATAAAATTGCTTTCACTTTGCGTGGCGATTTTCCTCACTACCGTCACTTTGTGAAAACAGTATTTTGGGTTATAGGTTTTTACTTTCCTGTCGTGGCATTCAGTATTTAGCAAATTTCCTTTCTCCAAATATTTTCCATTTGACGTGCTTTTTGAGAAACCATCGCAGTTAACTTTGTATAGATATATTTAGAATATTTTGTGTTTCATAATCGTACAGACATCAGTCATTACGGCCGTCGTTTTATTTTCTGGTGATAATTCCTCAAACCTTTAATCGTTTTTAAAGGAACATGTCCGCCAAACGTTTGACCTTATCCATCTTTCAGTTCACGCGATATATTATAATTTATTGGTGTTTACAGTTGGAAATAATTGGTAATCTCCTCTTGTTTGAGATATACATGTATTTACTTTATCACCACTCATCAAATAATAATTAATTTGTAACTATAAAGGTATTATGGAACGCTGAATTTATTTGTCATGCGTGCATGAGCGGTTTTCCATTATAATTATGATCTTTGATCATCCTTATTATCATTAGTATTGTTATTATTATCATTCTATCACTTTTAACGTTCATACTAACAATGATGATGATACAAATATTGATGATACATGTAATGATGATAATGATTATAATAATAATGATAACAATAATAATAATAATAAATGGTAATAATAATAATAATAATAATAATAATGATAATAATGATAATAATGATAATAATAGTAATGATAATGATGATAATGGCAATAATAATAATGACAATTATAATAATAATTGTAAAAACTAATTTCAAAAGTTGTGTTGTTCACACTCTAAAAAATTATTCTGGTTTACTTGAAGATGTAACACCATCCTTAATCAAGAATCCATTCCTTAATGTTTTAATTAATACTTTTTCAATGTATTTGCTAATTTATTCTTAAAAGAAGAATTAGTCCTTCATGAGAAGATGGCTTTAATAAGTGCAGATAAATCAGATAAGCGCATTTAATAGTGAAATGAAGAGAAGAGAGATGTGGGTTTTTAAATGTCAGACCGCTGATCATATTCAGATAGTAATGGAATTCCCATCTTGTATTTATTATTCCATTACTTTGGAATGGCCTTTTTATATTAGAAAAGGTCAGACAATCACTTCTTCGTTAAAAAAATGTTAATTTCATGCATAAACAATAAGATTCGAAAACGAATATAGACTCCTCTTTTGGCAATGTTGTCATTTTGTGGAAAAAAAATGATACTTTGAGTAATTTTGACAGATTATAAGAGTTCTTCTTGTATGATGTCAAATACCATTACGCATTGTCATTTTCAGATTCTTCGTTATTATTAGTGATCTCAGATATTTAAAAAAAATAATATATGTCTTCATTTGCCTAATTTTGTTCAAATTTCATTTATATGTTTTTTTGCTCTGATTTTTCTGATTCCTCCCGGACCTACTTTCCATGGAGGCAAAATTCTTCTTTAAAAGGGACGACTGAATCCTTTGCTGTCCGATTTAAAATGGTTACTTATTAAAGTCAATACAATTTAAAACATTGAAATTATCGGTCTCCTTGCTAGTTATTCATTGTAATCCGAATTCGTATGTTTAATGCATCATGGCGGATAATTGCTAGTTATGCGGTGAATTGTCTTGATAACCCGTCGTGAGTCTGAATTTGTAAAACAGGACAATGTCAGAAGTGAAATATAACAATCGTAGCCTGGTGCATGTTTTATTTATGTCTTTGAATAAATAAAATCAGTTTCATTTTCATTAAAAAATAGCATCGTCCATCGTATTAGGAGAGCAAATTAATTGCCCTCTTCCTGTTTTTTATGTCTGCTGAGAAATTGAACTTATATTACGAAGGAATTTGAATATTTGAAGAATATTTTCCTAATATATTTATAACTGTGATGTTCATCACACTTTTGTTAAATACTTTTACTATTTTTCTCACCATCTAATTCATCATCCTTGTACTACCACTGCTGCTTACTACTAGTACTACTGCTAATACTACTTCTAATGATAATAATAATACTTATCATTATACTAATACCACCACTTATACTACTACCATTAGTATTAATACTACTACTACTATTATTACTACTACTACTACTACTAATACTACTAATACTACTTATACTACTTATACTACTAATACTACTACTACTACTACTACTACTACTACTATTATTACTACTACTACTACTACTAATACTACTAATACTACTTATACTACTTATACTACTAATACTACTACTACTACTACTACTACTACTACTAATACTACTAATACTACTTATACTACTAATACTACTACTACTACTATTACTACTACTACTACTACTACTACTACTACTACTACTACCATATCGCTCCGATTGTCTCATTTTCGCTCGCGTGAACATTGCCAGCACAAACCACTGACCTCTACCTCCTACACGGATCATCGCACATTCCCATTCACTATACGTTACGTACTAAAAGGCTGTATTGTCTGACCGTTCATGAATATTCATGTTTTTGCTAAACTCGGCAAAATGTTTGCTTTTACTAAATGGAAAAATTACGGTGGGGGGTTGGATGAAGTGGACAAAACGAAATAGGCAGAAGTGATCTATGATAATTCATGCTTTTTATGTTTCGTGTGCTCGACCTATAATCTTCAAATCGCTTGGTAAACTGAGTCCAAAGTTAGACTTGTTTGTGTATTATAGGCAATGACGAGCTTGCAACCTATTTTGAAAAATTACGGTGGGTGAACTTTCAAAAGTCAATGAGACATGAGGACTCCAATGAAAGAGCTAGTGATAAAGTACGTCGGGGTGGATGTGCTTTTCGTTTAAACAAAAAATGAATTTTTAACGATTTTTTTAAAAAACGTCCATAGGCTAACATGTTAGGCTGCTGAATCTGACCATGCTCTGACGATAGGGGGCGTTGTGAAATGAGACTAAACGGAGCCATTTAAAACAAAAAATATGTACTACTAGTAGTAGTAGTACTGCTACAACTACTACTATCACTACTATTTATACTACTCATATTACTACGACTATTGCTTCTTATACTACTTCTGCTTTATTCAAACAATGTGGTAATATTTATATCATAAAATAAAAGAATGTGATATATAATTTAAAAAAAACATACATGGTCTATTTTCCAAACCGCCACCATCCTACCCTATCGCAAATATGCTTTCTTGCCTCGACTCATAACATACAGATGATGAAAAATAATGGATTCTGTTTCAAAGAAAAAAATCTAGATATTTTACCGCACTCACCATTAGCGCTCTCTGTGCTTCTATTATCGATCTTGAACATAATGAAGTGAAAATAAAAGGGTTTTTTCCTTCACCATTAGTTTGATGAACTGCTCCTCTGAATGGCTTATCAACACAATAAAACCGCATCTTTATAAACCTTAAAATTGCAAAATTATGCTTATAGGTGCACTTAATGGATACTTTTTGGAAGCGAAAACGCCTGGAATCGGGTGTTTAAGCACAAGCGAACCGATCTCTCGGCGAAAGTAAATAAATGGGATTAATTAGCATTATACAAAAACATTCTCTGGCTTTTTTCAGTGGTCCTGAACATCTTTTTCCAGATTTCCAGACATATTTAATGGGATACTTTATCACACAAACATTTTGAAGTGCTATATAGGAAAAACAGCCACCGGAAAGAAATGGTGACGCCAAATTCACAAATCCTTTACGTTAAGGTATATGTTTATCCGGTGCATTTAATTCGATAAACTCTAATCTGTGCTCTAGTGACCGGCATAGACATGACTGTTGAAATCAAAAGACGAGCATATACATTAAAGCCACGATCTGCATACAACTAATCGAAGCCCTCAAAGCCATCCGGCTGCATTAAGTATGTTTGCCTCAGATATCAAAACGTCGTATTTAGAAACTGTACAGCAAGAAAAGTGATGAATATTTAATGCATTTTTAATAGCCTATGTGAGAGAAAATAGCCATATTTTAAACGATGTTAATTTTCATACTATTTTTTTTAAGTATGTCTTATGCAAGCAGAAAATAATTTACTGAACAATATTTCACAAGTTCATTATCATATTTCCTGTTTCCTAATTTTCAACTGAGAAATTTACAACATAGAAATAAAACTCCCCTATTTTTTCGACAGTATTAAAGATATATATAGCTATAATTTATTACACAATTTAAAAAAAGACCGCTTTAGCAATCTTGAAAACCGATGAAAAAGTGGAAAAGCTAATTTTGTAAACGATTCATATCATATGATTTATATCCGTTAAGAATGAACAATGTACTTGTATATTGTTGATTGTGTTTTTTTTTTAATTATTGGATATATTACAGTGTAGTCATAAGAACCTGCAAAAGAATTCAATAGATTTTTAGTAAAGCTGTCTTTGTGAACATTTTATTATCTTTGCGGTATATTCAACCAATACAAATTTTGATGCAGATCATAGGTAACTCCATATTTATGAGCCGTAAGATTTGTTTTATTGCATAAAATAGATTAGTGTTATATATCTTATTTCATTGCTCATAGGGTCAGATTTTGAAACACGCACTTTCTTGCACATTAAAATAAAAAAAAATTATGTCGGAAATGTAGTTATTCATAACATTGAGCAAATTTGTGTTTTCAATTTGCAAAACAATATACCTTCTGATTTTTTGGCAATTCAGTGGATGGACTATATAGAAGACTGTGTTTTTCCACCGTGATGAATACTTCTGTTTTACTGCAATGAAAATGCATAAGATTCCTATAATTTTCTTTTAAAAATTACCCCTCAAGAAGCTGCTCATTATTTTTGTTAATGTTCTGGGCGAATCATGATAAGTTTTATTAGAACTACTTTGAGCATTCATACATCAAATATAATGAAACCACAGAAAGAAGTGCTTGTTTATGACAATGTTAATATAATCTAGTCTTATAATATCTGAATTCATAAATTATCCTCTAATAATGAGCACATCCAATATTGTGAACAAAATCAAACCACTGACATTAACCAATCTATATATTGCTTATACACACATATACCGCAACTTCAAGTGAAATTATTTTTCTCAATTCTCTAAATACATGTATCATGTTTATGAATAATACCACACATTTTTTTTAATTTGGCAGGAAAGTCCTATTCGTATAGAAACCTTTGCCTAAGATCATAAATAATTATTGTACTTTTCAGTAAGTTTTCTGGAAGCAGAGCAAACATGAATTGAATGACTGCACAATTCAGTTTGAAATTTCCTGGACCTTACGATGTGAGAGTTTTTAACCTGTTTTTGTTGTATCATAGATTATGCAATCATGAAAATCAGGTCATGCGATATATTATATCTTATTCAGCGAATACCATCATCATAAGTGCTGGATTGATCGGTTGATAGACAAAGTAAAATCCAATGGAATTTCTCCCATAAATCATTATCTTCTCTCTCTCTCTCTCTCTCTCTCTCTCTTTCACTGTCTCTCTCTCTCTCTCTCTCTCCCACCCTTCTCTTTCTATCTCTCCTATTTTTCCTTCTCTCTCTCTCTCCCATCTTTCTCTCTATGTGTCTCTCTATCTCTGTTTTGTCTCTCTGTCTCTCTGTCTTTCTTCTCTCTCTCTCTCTCTCTCTCTATCTCTATCATGGAAGTAGGTCAGTGATGTAATACTGAATTGAGCTTGGGGATACACGCAAAAACAAAAACAAGAAAGAAAGAGAGAGAGAGAGAGAGAGAGAGAAGGGAAAGAAGAAAAAAGTATAATGTCAGTGCCAAAGATGTATTTCAACTCTCATTGGTCCAGGCCCCCAAATTTTTTATGTGTAATTTCCTGGAGCTAGCCTCGGCTGTTTTAATTGTATGCTTGTTTGCTTCTTTTTTCTTTTTTTTTAAGGGTTTGTTTTATTATGTTTTGTTTGCCTTGTATCCTTTTCGTGCTTAGCTTTGTCACATTATGGGCGTGATCAGCCGTTCCTATTATATATGGCTACTTCGATGAGAGTCACTGACATTAATGTCAACTATGCATCCATTTATCACAATCAGAAACGATTTAAGTTGTCATATCTACACGACGGCAATTTCGCCGACATATAAAATCACATAAAAAGACATGACAACCGTAAGAGGTCCTTTGAACACGGCTGTCACTCCCTTGCCTTAGCGTGAACATTGACATTTGGAAATGTTTATGTTAATCATATTGCCCCTCAGATCTTTCTGAGGTTTGAAACATTGTCACTCCCACTTTATTTATACGCCCGAACTGTTGTTTCAAGATATGAAGAGTTTAATCCAAAAGGAGCTAAATCTATTTTGTAACTTTAGAGAAAAAGGAATTTGTTTACCAGATTTTTTACAGGCGTCTATGGAAAACTGATATTAGAAGGTACATGTTTTCATAATTGCTCCAAAAATTTAGGTAAATAATTTTGTTCGAAAACGAGTACTCAAGTGAACAGTGTTCTGATATGAAATTTTCATCAAAAGTGGATTTAGCTCCTTTTGGAATTGATCTCTTCATATATAAAGGTAAAATTTTTTCTTTTTTTTCTTTTCTATTTTTTACTTTGCGATGACCGCATTTTTCACCAGTCTTTCCCTCGAGCTGTCATTTACTTTTAGGATTATCTTCAAATGTATCTGATTCTCTCAGATGTGAAGTATAACAAATATCATGATTTAAATCAAACCTGTCTAATGCATGAATACAATTTTGAAGAGTTTGTATCGCATATGCGCGCAATCTAAATTTAGTTTTGTTTTGTGCGATATGAATGCATAGATATTAAGGCCATACATTTCTCTATCTCCCCCCTCTCTTTCTCTCTCTCTCTCTCTCTCTCTCTCTCTCTCTTCTCTCTCTCTTTTTCGTCTTCTCTCTCTCCTTCTATGTCTCTTCTCTCTTCTCCCGTCTTCTTTCCCCTTTAGTCTCTCGTATTCATTTTCTAATCGTTAACCGTTCTAATAACTTCGAGACTGTCGAAGAATCTTTCAAAGCTCTGAAATTATATTTGACAGCATCCGAGAAATTGAGAGAATGCCATTTCACCAAACCCGGGGAAGATTAATCGCTATCGAGAAGAAATTATGGGGCGTTCACCGCCGTGTAATGGCTCTCAGAAGACGATGTTATCACTTTAAAAAAAACACAACGAATTTATATCTAGAAATGAGGCGTAAATTGTGAGATGGGAGAGGGAGGGACGGAGAGAGAGAGAGAGAGAGAATTGGTCGGGAGATGGATTGAGGGGGGGGGGGGATACTAAGATTAAAACAGCAGGGGCGGATCTAGCTTTTTGCTAAGGGGGGGGTTGACCAATAATGACGATGCAGAGCATCGTCCACGAGCCGCGAAGCGGCGAGCCGATTTTTTTTTGGGGTGTTTATTTGAACCCCGTAAGTGATGTTTTCCTGGCATCTATTAACACAATGGAGACCATAAAAAGCAGTGCATGATAACGTCTTTTTAAATCAAGTAACAGTTAAATACACAGTTATATCCAGAGTTATCATGTGTTTGGTTAAGTTACCAGATGAGTTGAATATCTTCTCACAATATTTGCACTTGAAAGGGTTTCTCTCCAGCGTGCGTTCTTTTTTCTTTCTTTTTTTTTTTTTTTTTTTTTTGGGGGGGGGGGGGGGCCGCCCAAGGGGGGGGGGGGGTTTAAACCAAATTCGTTTTTCATAAAACTCAATATTATTTTCATTCCCAAATATTTATTTTTCATCCCCAAAGACTTCAACGATCCCCCAATTTTTTTTTTTTTAATGTGGGGATTTGGGGGATGAGAATCGGCAACGCTGGCCTAGCTTGTCACTTCGGCGGTGGCCCGTGTCCTCAACAAAGCTGATGGGGGGGGGGCAAGGGACTCTGTGACATTTGTTCGCCCAACCCCCCCCCCCCCTCCCCCCAAAAGAAATAATAATAATAATAATAATAATAATAATAATAATAATAATAATAATAATAATAATAATAATAATAATAATAATAATAATAAATGAAATAAATACATAGAAATAGAATAAAATAAAATTACAAGTTTAAAAAAAAAGATAAGATTTAAAAAAATGGTCCCCGGATTTTTTTTTTGGGGGGGGGGTTGCAACCCCCCCAACCCCCCCCCCCCCCCCCCCCCCCCCTCTAGATCCGCTTCTGAACAGGGAACGGAGCCAGGTGTGACAGAACACTTAGAAAATGGGTAAGCATAGAAGTCATAAAGATCATGGCAGGTATCAACAACAGGAAATTAAACTACAAATGCACATAGCCTTAGGATGATTAATTCTGATCAATAATTTCAACGGCAAATCTTAACTGACACTCAAGAACGCCCTTATAATCCGAGGAAATTTCAAGGAGCGAACAAAAAATTGCTTACCTGGATGTATTATGCATCGGTGACCTTTTGCAAGCTTGATCTCGTGTATTAGCCACATCACCAACTTGTTGTTTTCGCTGACTCTCGAAACTCCTTTTATTTTGGACATGTTCAACAGATCTGTGAACTCAAGCGATAGGGGATGGAATCATTCAAACAGTTAGTAAAAAGTGATTCGGAAGAATTTTGTTTTTAATAATGCGCATCGCATGCCTGAACAGATCTTCTGGAGAGGTTAACAGTTTGGAAAACTGAAACGTAAAATTGCACAGTTTCAAGGATGATTTTAATACGAATGGTTAAGAGATTACTCAGTCGGAATATGGTAGTAGGTCCATGGTCGGAGTAAAGTACGAGAACTAAAAAGATCTTATGCTTGAGTAAGCACGAGCTACTGAAAATTCCGTGAAAATGACTGGGGCGGATAAATGCCTTGTTTAAAGTACATGTCAGCCATCACTTGTATCATGACCCCCTAAGCGTTTTTATTTTTTCGCGGGGGGGGGGGGATCACTGCTAATACTGAGGGTGCCTTTTCACTACCAAACTCTCCGACAGACGAAATAATAATGATAAGGATAATCTTAAAAACCGAATTCATCCCATTTTGCGGTTGTCCTTTCACTTCCAAATACTCTGGTAAGCAGAATAATGATAATTCTATGAAGTCATCTTATTTTGGGACTGCCGTTTCACTTATAATTTCTCTGACAAGCAAAAAGCAGACCAAAAAAGAAGATCATCACAATTTAGGGTGCTTTTTCATAAAAAGAATCGACTGACAGCGCCCCCTTCGGCAACCTTGCACAGCCCAATGGATCGGTTTATTTACATATTCAAATTTATGGATTAGTCTTTCCTGGGGACCTAATAACGAGTTATTCCATTAACATGTTATTAATCAATAAACTACAATAATTGGAATCCAGTCTGCATACATTTCTTTTAAATACGTCAGGCAAACCTCGGGCAAGCGTTTAGATTGTCAAGAATACCTTTTGTTTGAAAAGAATGCATACGAATATGAATATGTTATTAAGCAGGTCTATTAAAGGAATAGTTGAGTGTTGGTCAATACTCACATTAGCGAACGAAACTATGATCTAAACATAAAAAACATACAATAAATGTCGAAGAATGCATCATTGAAGATATAAATCCGAAATATTACATTAGAGTGAATTTATATGCAAAAAACCTGTTCGACTGCAAATGATTTTATTTATCAAAAATTTTACTTTCGAGGCGTGTTCAGTGTAATTGTATAGCGCCACCTCTCGGTCAAGCGGCAGCACACCGTGAATTTTCGCCAAGACGACGATCGGCGTGCAAGTAATATCCGAACCATGTCTATAGCGCGCTGACTGATTTATATTGTACACATTATGGTATGCGAGGCCTGCACATAATTGCATGGTCTGTGGTACTGGTAGCGCTATTGTTTTTGAGCGCGATATGCGAATACTGTATGTGTATGTAGTGCGAGTACGCTCGACCTAGTAGTAGTGTATGTGTATGTATTGTACGTCGTATGACCCAGTTGATTACTTCTACAGTGTAAAGAAAGTGGCTTACTCTATCTATCAACCAATATGTGAGACAACGCAAGGGCAATTTTGTATTTCGTTTGTAGGAACAAAGCTGTGGAATGATCTCCCAGATGAAATTAGATTAAAAACATCGAGGTTATCTGTCCACCTACCTTCTATGTAAATGACGTGGGTCTTCGTTTTTCCTTTTATATTACTTGTCTTCCTTTTATAATATGTGAAGAGTTTCATTCCAAAAGGAGCCAAATCCACTTTGGGTACTTCTGAGTAAATTGCCTTTTTTATTTCTCCACTTTCCCTTTAGCCATGTATACCTTCATGTTGTTATATATGTTAAAGGTGTCACCCTGCATGGACCTGATTATCTGCCAATAATGATCAGAAAAAATCTTCCCTTCGGCTTTTCTGATGTTTACTAAATTTTTAGATTTTTTATTTTCGTGGATTTAGCTCCTTTTGGAATGAAACATGTTATTGTACCTAAAAAAATAAAAAATAAATCATATTTTCTCAATAAAGTCACTGAAATTTTATTCAAATTTAGCAGCAAACCTTTCCTTTTAAATAGTAATAGTGAAATCACACATAAATATAACCTTTCGAAAAGAAAGTAAACAACATTATTACAGTTTCATTCCAAAAGGAGCTAAATCCATTCAATTCCAAAAGAAGCTAAATCCATGTTTCATTCAAAAAGGAATTACTAAATCCACATTTTTTTTTGGCACATATCGCACGACAACCAAATGCCCTAAGATGTTGATACCCACTTTGATAGAAAAATAAGGTTTTACAAAATGGAAAAATACTAGAAGAGAAAAGGTAAGAAAGAGTAAAGACGGATTGAGGACGGTAAACCCCAAACAAGAGACTCCAAAGATCTACCCCAGAATCCTCTCACCGGCACCAGAGTTGCCTAGGCCAATGATGGCCGAGAAGATTGCGCAATGTACCGCGCCGGTCTGGCAGGAAGGTGCCAATTGCGGTGAGGGGTTTTCATGGACCAGTAGATCTGAGATTATATTATCCCAAAAAAAAGAGATGAATATGAATTGACAAATAGTACCAAAAATAGAAGAAAAAAAAAGAAATAAAGTGAAAGGCGTAAATATTCTAAAAAAGAATGAAACGCCGATAATACCAAACAACAACAACAACACAAAATCTAAAAATTTGATAGAAATCAGAAATAACTGGTGGATTTTTTTGTCTTATCATATGTTATAGGTCCAGAGCGACACCTTTAACATATATAACAACATGAAGGTACATGGCTAAAGGGAAAGTGGAGAAATAAAAAGAAATAAATTAAAACAAATATTAAAAATTGTTTATCAGTATACTATAATGAATAACAGTAGTGAATTAATTTAACATCTTACTTGATTCATACTTGTCCATAATGCAGTGTTTTTCAGTATTCTTATTTTGGTACTGCATGCAATTGTAAAGTTAAAAAAAAAAGTGATTGTAACTTCTTGTAAATAAGTTGTGTTCTACGGTGCCTGTGTATTGCATGACCTACGTCAGTACGTGATAACTTGTAAATGTGTAAAGACATAAGATTTTAATATAATTATAGTAATGCTAAAATGAAGATACATAACATATTTTTATGGTGTACATTGAAAGCTTTATTCTGCCATAACTAACAGTTAAATTTACACAACATTATTCAGATGAATACAAATTATACTTGCTGTACTGAAGGCAATATTTAAACGTGATGTTGATTCCAACCATTGCATACAAACAGATCATGTGTATTAAAAAAGGCACATTTTTATTTAGCATCTATCGCTATGATATACTTTATTTGTATACCACCATGTCTTGTTACTTATTAGTTACTGCTTATTTATATACATCTTGTCTTGTGTCTTTCATAAAAACTTGACATTCTCTATAGGCAATGTGTAGATAAGTTTACCAAAGAAAAGTATCTATAACAGTAATGTTTCTACGCGCTTGACAAATATACTATTACCCCGGTCATTTGATTCAGTGCTTGCCCGCACACAATGTTTTGACTAGTACGTGATCGTACAAATTTTGCCGAGAAACTGCCTACTAATTGATATATTTGGTAAATTATTATATCTATTTGGACTTGATAGATATAACGCATGTGTCGCGCACTTGTGCGTAGTCCCATATACATCTTTCTGTGTACAGTGCTTGTAACTTTACCAAGACTGGGCCAATTTTGTTATCATTTCGATGATTCTAGAACCTTGCAGTACACACCAAGACTTATATGCTAGATGATCAACCTTTTCTGATCGATTCCACAACAATCCTTTCACAATGCAGTCGCATGACCATAACTGGTTTTATCTTTTAAGTTTCACATCTTACTTTATATATAAATGCTTTAAAAATTGTCTGAGTGATTCTTTTCCTTAATGTGTACGAGTATACATGTATACATACTCCATATCGATCTCAAATCCTGAATCATATCAGTTTCAGCACAAAATTAAGTATAGTTAGGTACATATATGTCTTTCATCTTCCCTAATGCTCGACTATGAATATCACCTCAAGTGATTAACATCCAACATAAGGTTTTTCAAAAAAATAGCACAGACATTTCAAAACTGGTCATGTCCTATACGCACACAAAAGACAATTCTGCGTTGTGTGTACTGAGTTTCATATGAATCGATCAAACTACTTCCAATAGTTTGCTCACATACTTATTTTACACACTGCACATGCATTGAGTTTTATACTGTTATTATAATGCCTCATCAAAGATACCAAAACTATAAAATTGCTAAAACTTGGAAAGAATATGCTCCACAAGATTATTAAAACAAAATTGTATTCTTTGTGCAAAGCTTGGTTACCATGGAGGTACCTTAACAGACAGACACAACAAATGTGTCTTGCACACCCTCGGGTCAATCGGTATACCAAGTTTTATTACAATTTGCGTACAAATTGGAAAAAATTTGACCCAGTTTTTTACAATAGACCAACAGAAAGACTCGCCTGCCCAACTGTATCCTTATTCCTTTATACACCCTTTCAAACTACAAAGTAGTTACAGGCAGCATATCTCTTGATGGTATAACCTTGAACCGCAATACTTTGGCGTTGAGCTGATTCACGTTCATTGATTCAAATGATGCATGAAACCAACTGTTTTGCTGTCTTGTGATCATTTCTCTTTTTCGCTTGCATTATTTTAGTCACATTGATTGCATTAAACAAAAAATGAAGACTATTTACAATAAGATATTCTACAAATCTTTCTTCTGTCCATGTTGATTTTCAACAGGTTCCGAAGTATAGTCTTTTTCATGATCGACTGTCACCTCAGTTACATGCACAGTCACTAAAACCAAACACATTGTTGACTCATGGTTTGACCTCTTGGCTGTAAATTTTATAATTACTACCGTAACTTCTTCAAGGAATATAGGTTGCCAAATAGATACAAATTGAAATATCCACCATTTCCACATGAGCAAGCACTGATTTTATCAAAAATTATGAATTGTATAAATCACATAGAGCTTTTATACACTGATGTCACAATTTGTCTTTTATATTCCTACATTTCTTCCATTTGTAAACTTGCCAACCTCTTATTGTAATACAATATACAAGTGCCAAGCATGGTGGCTAATCTAGCAACAATAACAATTTATTTCTGGTACATGTATATCATGCGTTATGTGACTTTTTTTTTATACTGATAGATAACCACATCCCCATGATCCCCAGGGACACTCTAGTATCAAGTTTGGTGGTATTTTGTCAAAGGGTCTCTGACATATCAAGAATACATGCTCGTAATGCTAAGCCATGCAATCTTTCACCTCCGGACCACAAAATCATTAGCAACCAAATGACTCCAAAATGTTAAGTTCCAACCAATCCTCAAGCCTAAAAACATGCCACATGGACAAATTAAATCGAGGCGATTAAGAGTCTTGCATGCAATCATGCAACAATGAACCTCATTTGACCTTTGACCTACTTATGTGACCTTCAACTCCAGAATATCATGGAGGCCAATAATGGGCATCTACCAATCAAGTATGGTTACAAACAGATGCAGGGTTGGAAAGTTAGCAACCCTAATTGATTTTTGCAGGTAAGATTTCACATTAGACTTCATTCAAATTTGTGTAGTCACGGAGGATGGACGGAAGGACGCCATTTGGATCCCTTAGTCTCTGCTCGAAAAAAAGCAGTTCTCAAGTCAGACAATCCCAAATGTTCACTACAGAGGATTACATGGATTTCTCTAATCGGCCTAGTCTCCTGGCTAGGATCACATCAACTTGTGGTGGAGGAAATGGTGCAAGCCGGGGCCTTGTGTGTCTAGGGTCATCAGGGAGCAGAACAGCCTTCGAGAACAGTGGTCCTTGGTCCTGTTCTCTGCGTTCCAGTATCGCACCGATGAGTCCTTGTACATACATGTAGGGGTAGGTCTTGGGGACCTTCTCCTTCCGGGCCACGTAGTTGTTGGCACGCTTTGACCATACTGCAACATATCTGTATCATAAAATAAAAGAACATGCAAAATGTAACAAGTTGCATTATATGCACACTCATTCTTGTCAATTGGAAATGATTCATATCTCTTGAAGATAAACTTGAGTTCTGGTAAAAAAAGAAAATGAATTCTCACAGAATCTAACGAAACTTACACTGAATGTTCAAGATTACAAATAAATGTCATGTGCCAAACAATTTTGGAAGAAAATGTATACTGGCTGAGCAATGAGCATAGAAAGATAAGGAAATCAGGGTAGTACTAGCCCCGACAGGCCGACACCATGTGTGTTGTCCCATATACATCTTTCTGTGTAAGTGATTGTTACTTTACCAAAACTCTGCCAAATTTATGATGATTTTGATGACTCCAGAACCTTGCATTACACACCAAGTATATTATTACACTGAATCCAAGTCCGCATTTAGGGTCCAAAATCAGCAGCATGATTGACAAACCATCAGCTTACAGTCCGTCATCTACATAATTTAGATGTGCGTCGTGTACAGGGACAACTTCTTTAGATGACGTCATATTTTGGCGATTTAAAAGGGGCGTTCCCAGGAAGGACAATTAGATATTTAATAATTTCCCCAAAATTGATAAATTTCATGGGAAAGAACTGCCAATTCGGATTGCCCTGTCCAACTACACAGGGAAAACAAAAAATCATGTTTTTTTTTTTTACTCCACCCACTTTGGATTGCCTTGTCCATCTAAAAAAAAATGTACAAATAAAAATAGGAAAAACAAGAAAGAAAAGAAAACCTTTTTTTCTTTCTTTCTAATTTCCACTCACTTTGTATTGCCTTGTTCATCAATCTGGTCGGGCCTGTCCTTGTGTGCCATGTAGTCGATGACCGCAAGCAAATTCCTTGCCCGGTTTGCTGGGTAGCTGGATGGATAAGACAAACAATTGGTATTACCACTACCATGATGAACGAATAGTAAATGCTTTAGACAAATCTCAGACTCATTGGCCCGTAGTCACAAAGGAGGTTTGTACAAACCATGGTTTGACGATGGTTTACATCTATGGAATGCTGCTCGCATACCGAAAATTGTAAATTAACATTGTTAACAAGTATGGAGTTTACATTCCTTCTCCATCAGTTTACAAATGGCATTCCATAGATGTAAACCTTGGCCAAACCATGGTTTGTACAAACCTCCTTTGTGAATACGAGCCATTCACTTCAGTTCTGGATTTGTGTTGTAAATTATCGACTCTTAATTAAAGGTAGTTACATTTCCCTGCTACAACCACTCCAACTTGACTTAACATCAGGTACCGACACAAGTACGATACAAAGTCTGCTGTTTCAAGACTCTGCATGCATCCAAAAGTGATTTCAGCATTTATATAGATGTCATTCATAATTTCTCATTAACTTTGCTATTTGCTTCAAAATATGATATTGTAACTGTAACCGTACTGTAATGATATGTTTCAACTTTTCCACAGACAATCTTACTTCAAACATACAAAATGATACTAAAAATACTTACTCAAAGGAATACCGCTTGGAAGCATACATCAGTATATGGTTGTGGAAACACTCGAGCATGCTGGTGTGCCTAAGGAATTATGAAAACAAAATAAAAACTGATATAAATGATAGGGCATTTCATTATTTTCATACCACAAAATCAATATTGAAAATCCCATGTCATACACATGAGCAAATAAGATGCATTATCTTGACCTGCTGATATGTCCCAATTTTATAGGTCATAACCGAAAAAGAGCTCAATCTTGCAAACATGTACGTAATGAACGCATTCTCATTAAATTCCTCTCAATTTACAGAGCCTTTCGTACATGTATACAGAATCCTACCTGAAGCGAGCAAATCAGCAGAGTAGGCCAAGTTCTCCATGAATTTGCGGTCAAAGGTGACTTGTACTATTCACCTGCTAATTCCCCTACTGCTGCTTGGAATTTCTTCGCTGGGGATGGATTGTGTTGTCGGTTCTTCATATCTGTAAAAAGTGAAGAAATGAAAGTCATTCACAAAGTAAAAAACATTCAGATTTTAAATCACCAAAAGAAATTATTTTGAAGATGGCATTCTCTAATAATTATCACAGCTAGCCAGATTTGGAATTTGCATGACTAATAACTGATGCATTGGTTCTCTGTCATGTATGTGAAGTTGAGACACTCTTTGGTAGAGATAAATATAGATGAGACAGTCACATCTCAAGCAAGCTATAGTATAACCTTGTCGACTTTTAAAAAGAGCAGGATGTTTACCCGGTTGACTAGCCCTGCACGTCATCATTACAAAGAAAACTGCAGTTGTAACGAGGGACATTAAAGGTAGGGTCTATTACAAAGTTTTGGGAAATTTTGAAAATTGGGTGGATAGTGATTCTTTACAATTTTGATATATTTGGATGCCCCTGTGGAAGTATTATAAGCACTAGAAAATTTAGCTCCTAAAACACTTCTGCTTTCGAAAAAAATTGAATATAAAAATTTACCGGTGCTCCCGGTAAATTTTGATAAATTTAAAATAGCGCCTACGGTCGTACAACGGTAGCTGCTACCATAAAAATCCTGGAATATGTAGTTGTGATATATAATTTCAAAAAGGTAATAGCCAATCGGTCAATTGTAGCTTGTTGTATAGCTGAATTAATATATTGACCTTGAGAGAGAGTTATAGTATACCCCATAAAGAGATTATTATTTACAATTTCATCACTTTAGACTCGATTTCAACGCGACAACGTTCACTGAATATTGTAGGATCGCATATGCTTCCAATATTTTCATTTGAACCAAATTCATCCGGAGGTCTAGAAGTCTAGAGGAGCCAGACGTAGTCTCAGTGGAACAACCGACGATATAGAGACTGAAGCTTTCGGTCTACTGTAGACCTAGAATCTAGGCTAGACTATCAATATCATATGATTCATGAAATCTGAATTAAAAATCCAAGGCAAGAGATAACAAAACGTAATTTCTTAAATTTGCCGATTCCATGCATCTAGTCTCTAGACTAGATCAAATTAAAACGGTAGGCCTACCCAATGCAGTGGGGCGTATATCATTTCAACTTACCTCTCAGTGAGCTGGCATAGCCATAGGGTCTATTGCATCCTCTAGACTCGGCAACGAGAAGGCCGCCTGCAGCTCGCGAAGTTTCTCCGCCGTACCCTGGCCCTGGCCTTGTTCACAGCCACTCCCGCGCCTCCTCTGGGCCGGATGGTCGAGCTGCCATTGCTTGTTTCTCTCCTTCCTCTTAGTCTTACCGTCTTACTTAGTCTTATTCTGATTTAGCGTAGCCTTAGCCTTGTCCTTAGGCTTAGCACTAGCTGAGTCCGAGTCGGCCATCGTCCGTGACCTCGAGCTCCTTTTCCAATCTCGATCTCGTTAGCGTATTTCAATCAAAGCTTGGCTGTAGCTGTCTAGCTTTCGATCGGCGCCGGTGATAATCTGATCTGAGCTGTGTGTGTTATACTTTACGTGAAAGCAGCGTATTGGAATACACCAGTTTACAGTTGTGTGCGCCATTTTAAACAAAGCCAATGACCTAGAGGTCATGTATTTATGCGTAAATTAAGATTGCGCCCATGCAAATTATGATGATATCAATGCCTGCGCGCTGCGTTGTGCGCGCATATCATCATTTGCATGGGCGCAATCTTAATTTACGCATAAATACCAGAGGTCAGAGGTTATTGGCCCCAATTTTGGGGCCAATAACCTCTGACCTCTGTCTGCTCATGCGCACTGATACAACTGTAAACTGGTGTATTGATCAGCTGTACTGTATTACTAGCGCGCGGTCGGATACCCGCCTGCTAGCTACCTGTACTGTACGTACCAACAAACTCAAACACTCGTTGTAAATACGCTGGTTGTTAAATGACATAGAGGGAGCTAAACACGTAAATTCAAAAAATAAACCGTCGAAAGTCAAAAGTGATGTCCGGACGTCAAACACTTTTATATAATGTTTTGAAAGCAAATTGCACAACAATTAGAGCATTTGATTTGGAATTATTATCATCTCCCATGTTTTTTTCGATGATCTTTCATATGGTACTGAAATAAACCAAATCTGTTTTGGAGGGGCACTTTGGAAATTACCAATACTCAACTACTCAGGCGAAAAAGGGGGTTCTGCGGCACTCCTGGCACCCCTGGCTCCCAATTCTATAAGCTATGTATAACGCATATGCTTGATAAGATCTTATTTTGCCTCATGAGTAAGTAATTTCATGTATTATGGCATTGTAACCCCCTCCCCCTCCACCCCACCCCCAATATAATTAAGCCCGCCCATGCTTCTCCTATAGATCCACGCAACGTCGTTCAAAGCGTACAGGACACAATGATATACAATACAGTACAGGTATTAGTGAATTAACCAGTGAACCAATACAGCTCGAGAATAGAGGTCCGATCCGGAACAGTCTTGAACCAGGAACGGGCACAAGGGGAAAACCCACCGACGTACGTACAGGAATAAAACAGGGACGTCACATTGACCCGAGTACAAGATCAAATTCTATTCGATTTGAATGTCAGTTGGATAACGAGACTGCGGTGCATATTTTCATTTACAATTAATATATTCAGTTGAGGATTCTGACGCGGATTGTAATTGCAACAGGAATACTATAGTGCAGGTAGGTTACTTTACGATCGTGCGACTATATTAGCTTCATGAGGTATGCATTACAGGTGACACTGACATATTAACCTTGCATTTATGAAGAGGCAATAGTTCATTGGCTTTATGTAGCAGCCTACTTGAATATAGACTTACATAAGTGTGTATAGTATACTGTAAGTCAGTAACTGCATATCATACACACTTATCATACACTCATCGATCGAAAGTGAAACACTGATAGAGTGAGTGTGTTATTGTATCTATGTAAAATATGGGTGCGTAAGGTGTGTGGGTGTGCGTGTGTGTGCGAGAGTGTGATGAATGATGATGACTTTTCGCTCAATTAAGTAAGAATTGACTACTTGTCAGTCGCTGGTCGATAATTAAGTCACCTGCAGGCTGCCTCAGGTGGTAATGAAATTCAATATAACATGTATAATGTAATACACTAAGTGGCAACCACTATCGCGGAACCCTTTTGAAGTCTGAGTTAATTACGGTAGATGCTCATGAGTTCTCTTGTTCGTTTTACGTCAGTTTGGGAGAAAGTCAGAATATGAATGTCTCCTGAAAAATCTGCTCTTCAAATGCCCTCATATTCAAAATAAAACAAGAAATATCAGTAGTGTTTGGACTTGACAATCACGCCACAGGTGTATGTAGTCCAATACTACCGATTTCTGTATGCTTTTCATCTACATGTAGTATAAATAAGTCTCTTATCAATTTGATGATTCCAAAACCTCACATTATAAGCCAATTCCTATATCTACTACAAAATCAACTTGTCAAAGTTGCATCCAGACAATTTCTGACAACCGTGTTGCATGACCAGAACTGATCTATATTAAAGTCACAATCAATTCTCTCTAGTTCCATTTTCTATGGAACAAGTTATACGTTAGAGCTCATTATAAGATTATCGTCGCTAGCAGTATCGTTCACCTTCTACATAATTACTTCATACGTTCCGTGGTAGGGCAAAGAGCTATCCTAATTTCGGGTATTCAAGAGCAGAAGCCAGGTCATCAAGGGTGGTTGACTTTGGATAATAGTTTGAGAGAAAACGAGGCCATATAATTACGAATTAAGCGGATTAATTCACTTATGTATACGTTGTTTGGGTAATGTAGTAAAGTGTGTATAAAGCAGGAACTGATTTCACTGTAAGCCCCCCCCCCCCAACCTTCCTCATTCTCTCAGTATTTATATTCAATTTAGTTCACTTTGGTTCCGTTTGTTTCATATTTCACGCTATACATTGTCAGTTTTGTTAACAAGAATTAAACTGATAATATCTACAGACTTGGGATATCGTGTCATGGACTTTTTTCCTTTTTTTTCTTTTCGTTTACCTCGACAGATCCATATCTTACCTTCTGAATCCCCCTTTCCCTCCAAAACACATCTTCAGACCAGGCATGTACCCCCCCCCCCCCCCCGCCCCTTCTGAACCCCTCCCTCTCTGTAACTCCTGTATATACAGTGTAAGGCCATATTTTCTATTCCTTCTTTCCGCAGCAAATCCCCCAAACTCATCTGCTTAATCCCCGGCTCACAGTTTCCTGTTCACGACAGGCCGACTTAGCGCATCCTGATTACTCATAATTAGTCATTACTAATTTTCAGCTATTAGTACAAGAGGGAAACGTAGCGCGAAAGTTATTGAGAATCGAAAGTGGAGGGATATTGAATAACGCAGACACGAGTAATTACTATTAAACAAAACAAGTACTGCAAGGGGTGCATCGAATAGATAATGTTATATTGCTTTGTACATGCTAGCTTTCGTTCAAATATTACTTTCACCCCTTGATAATTGATGTATGGAGAGGTCTTTTCCTTCGCGTCCATTTTCTTTGAAGTGCTTGAAGTCTAATCTGTAAAATATCCATTTAGAAAAACTTGAATTAATTTTTATTATATGCAGACGAGTTCATAAATGGCAACAATGGCCAAAATGTGTCGCCATTGTTGGTATATTCTCGAGCTTCACTCGTCCATATTTACTTACAAATAACTTACAAATATTTTGTAGCTTCGTGTGTTCCCTTTAAGAGTATGCCTACCATTGCTAATATAATATAATTCATTTATTGGAGCTCGCTTATTAGCTGAGGAGTTCTGTACACCATAAATATTCAGGCAAACAATAACTCCACTGCAGTGTAATATTAAATTCATGTATATATTGTACTTTGTACCTTGGACCAGGGCGTTGTAAAGTAATTCACAACTCCCTGCTTGTACGTTGTGCATTTGTTGATCGCCTTGAGAGCGTTACTGGGAACTATAATCTGCCAAAAGGTGAACGAGAGTGGGTGTCCTATTGATTCTTATTTAGTTACGTCTATATGCTTCAATTTTCATTCAGTTTACGTGTTGAATGGAAACCTTGAACTTCTTGCCCTTGGTTTGTGTAGTAGCGATAAAGTGCTCTGGGACCTGGGTAACTTCCGGCCGATTAATCAAGACTGGACAAGGGTTTCATTGGAGCATTAAATGTTTGTCGTGGACGGGGTATATACTTCACTGCATTCAACGTACTTTTTGGGTACAAACAGCATGCTGAATCGCTTATTAGCTCCTTTTTATCAATATAGTGTGGAAGGAAAATATCACTGTGATTGAAGTATTCTTGATATACTATATAACATTCGGATAAGAAAGTCAGTTATCCTTCGGGGTATTAAATCGCTTTATACAGATCTTGCTACCCATCATTGGACTTATAGAATGTTTTAATTGTTTAAATTGGCCCCCTCGTTGGCGAATTCTAGGTGAAGACTTGTGGGGGGGGGGGTCTTCAGATTTACTGTTGTTATTACACTATAAGTGTGTGTATTATAATTATCATTTTGATTTTTTTTTTCTTCTCGGAATTGTTGATAGCTGATGTTAGTTAATTGTCAATAGGGATAGTAGTAGTGGCGGTTGTGGTGGTGGTGGAAGTGATGGTAGGTGTGGTGGAAGTACAAATAGTATATGTAGTAGATTAGAGTAAAACTGATAGAATTACAAGTTGCAATACGATCGGTTGAAAGTTGTCAATTAACAGATGGACACGTGAAAATGCTACATCTGTTTACGTTGGCATATCAACATTCATTTTGCCTTAATGAATTATTGAAGGGCCTACGATTTGTTTTAAATAAAAGACTTTAAACAAAAATGGCTGATATCTGTCGAGCGAAATTATCCAAAACGAATTCAAATATTCAACATTACATATATCATATCTATTTTATAGGTACAGTAGCTGACGAGATGGATGGATCTAAACTACAAGGTCTGTTATGTCCTATGTGTTTTGACATCCTCACAACAGCGACAACTCTTAAATGTGGGCATTTTTTCTGTAACAGCTGTATAGATGCGAACAGCGAGCAGAAGGATGATGGCGGACCTGTATGCCTTTTATGCAGAGAAGAGAACCTCACATCAGGGTCAACGGGGAGTGGACAAATGGTACGTTTGCTCTTAATTAGTAATAGACCTGGGGTGTTTCATAAAGATCCTAAGTTGAACTTATCTCTAAGTTGGACAATTATTGAAAGCCGTTAGCATCTTTGAAAATGTTTTGTAAAAGTTATTTTAAAACGAAGGCATAAAATGTTGATTCAAATCATTCATATTTGTTATTATCAAGGAGATTTCATGTTCTTGATGTCGAATTTATGAAAAGTCTAAAATACTTGAATTTTGGCTTCTGAATATATTTCATTTTGATGGCTCTCCATAATTTTTAAGTCCAACTTAGAGTTAAGTTCGACTTAGGATCTTAGTGAAACACCCCGGTTTCCTAACATTTCACACTCATGGATGTTTCTTTACTGGAGACCTAGTAACGAGTCATTCCATTAACCTGTTATTAATAAATGAACTACAATACTTGGAATCTAGTCTGCATACAATACTTGTTGCCATGTCAGGCAAGCATCGGGCAAGCTTTCGGGTTGTCAAGAAGAACCTTTGTTTTAATAAAGTAAGCATAACATTTGAATAATTTGTTAACCGGTTTATTTTGGAGCGTTCCTCTTCGGTAAATGCTTAATTTGATACATTAAATAAGAAAATGGTATATCCAGGGAGGACCTACTTCCATCCTCTTGCTCTCATCCAAGCTCAGTCAGTACGTCTGTTTGGAGCCAGAAGGGCATTGTAGGGCAAGTCCGGTCCATTTAAAAGTTGAATTGAATTAAGTAGAGACAAAATAAACGAACAAAATAGCGAGAGAGAGAGAGTTTCATCAAAATGGGATAAAAAATAAGAAAGGTATTAAAATTTGAAAGTTTTGAATAATTATAATGAAACATTTCTATATATCACATAGGCTGTACGAAAGTTACCGAGTTGACTGTGATGTCATCCCCTCACTTTTCTCTATCCTTTAATAACTTAATAAATGTTCTGTTCTGGGAATGTAAAACATGGTTTGAATCCTCATTAAATATATGTACAAAATCACAATTACTGTTACTGTCTTATTGTAATATAAAGGGAACATGTTATACAGGTGAGAGGTTTGTTCTGATGACAAAGTTACTTAGAGTCCGCCGAAGCCAGAGAAACAAAATTATAATTCCTTCAGGATAATGTTATTAACGAAAATGCAGCATACACTTGGACAACTAAATAATAGTACAATGTATTGATTAATATAGATACATTTTATACAAGTCATAACAATAGCTTGTTACTAATTTGTCTTAGTATCTCTCTATTCTAAAAATGAAGCAATTCCTTTTTTTTTTCAATTGCAATTCCAAGTGCATAATTTCTTCATCAATCAATTGCAGAAATCAAGCGAGAAAGAGTCTGCGGCAGGACAGAGCGGCGCAGATGATCTTCTAGGAATGGATAACCTTAACCTGGGGAAGGAGGCAGCAACAAGTGCAGATAAACAAAACGCAAAGGCCTCTGCAGCTGATGGTGTGAAGAAGACAGGAGACCAACCGGAAGCAGCTAGTTCGAAATCCGCTATTCCTGGAGATGTCGGAGACAATGCTGCAAAGGTCGTCACGGTTGTCCAAATACCACGTCGATCGTGTAACGTGAATGGAATGGCAGCTCAGTCCAAGGATTCCGTGGTGGTAGGATTCGGGTGGGATGGGAAAGGGTCCGACTGCTTTTCGGTGTCCGGTGATAAAACCCAACACTTAAAGGCTGCAGTGGGTAACGTCTGTGACATTACGTTTCTCTCTGATGGTAAATCGGTTGTGTCTCTCGGTAATAATACAGGACGTGTGTACGACTTGGACGGTACACAAACAGACACGAAATACACGTTTATCCAGGGGTTGGGACATGCGTGCTTATGCACTGACCAGCAAGATAACGTCTATGTCGTCAACGGGAATCCTTCGATCTACATCTTCAAAGGCAACACCAAGGATCCACATACCGTTGTCCCAACCGGGGAGATCCTACCGTTACAGGTCTGTGTCACCAAGACCGGCGTGATGATCACATCCACCTGTAACTTTACACGCGGCCGGATCACGGTCTACGACAAGACAGGTAGTGCTGGTAGCTCCATTGTTGCAGCAGGTTCCGACAACGACGAGGACAATGAAGATGGCGAATGCCTCTACGCTGCAGTGGACGACCAGGATAGGGTGTTGATAGCGAGGGTAAGGCGTTGGTCCAGTGTGGTTTCGCTGACCAGGTACTCTCTTGAGGGTACGAAGCTCGTTGAGGAAGTGGCCTTTGGCGATGTCACCATCCCACATCAGATTGATATGGCTTGTTGGTGTTATATCGTCACTGTAACACCCAAGATGGTTGTCTTTGCCAACGATTGCTTCTTGTCTTTCATAGAGCTTCCAGAGTAGGCTTTAATGTCTTTCACCCTCGCCCACAGTTGGAAAGTTTTTCAGTGGTCGAGCCATCTTTAAAATGGAATTTATTACAAGCAGGGCCCTTGAAAGAGAGGGCTCGACCAATATCCCGATTAGATTGCCGCCAAAAACGGATTATTTTCCAATGTGCATTTTATACCTTCTTATACCACCGATTACATGAATAATACTGTAACAGTCAGTCTTTCATTTTTGTAGTCTCTAACCATTATTTGTTATTATAAAAACATAATCGATGTTTCTTCCAATGTTGTACATGTATCTTATGATGGAAATCACTTGACATTTATATTGATCTGATCAAAATGCAAACAAGTATTACAAATCAGATATCTGCATCTAATGGACAGGTTTTTATGACTCACATTTCTTTGAATTGGGCTACCAAATCAACATTCTATGTAAGTGATTAAATGTTTGTGTGATGTGAAAAATGGTAATTAAAGAAATTAAAGACGTGTGTTTTAGCAACAGAGGATTATAGTCTTTATAATCATATTACTTTTGATACAAATTCTCTTCGAAAGGACAAATTTCACTTCAACATTGCACTGTTCTTTCAGCACATAGAACAGTCAGTACATATTAATATTTGCATTTTAAAAATATCCTTTATATTGTCCACATCTCTTACATCACGGACTTTTAACTTGTTTTTAACTGGAATAACCCATTGAGAATCTGGTGCATGACACATCTGACACGTCAACAAAATAATTGCCTTTGGCATCGAAACTGTCACAGGTAATTACTGACATTGGCGTGTTAAGAGGCCAATTTTCTAATAAGGTTATTTTTAATCTTCATTTACATTATGATCTTGATGCTGTCTAGTCTGTGCTCATTATCGTTAAACGATAATCCAAGAAACTTACATGTGTTCTGGATTCAGTTCTAGGTTGTACTTCGTAAACCATAGTAACCTTAAGAGGTCTGTCAGTATGCATCATAATAAGCTAAAAAAACAACACGCAGTTTCTTCTTTTACAACTCCGGTTTTCGTCTATAGTTTTGTTTATTTCAACCTTCTATGTTATGTCTTTCAAGTTTATTTATTTGCATGCACGTCTGTAATATATACAATATACTACTTTCAGAGACCATTAGAAAGTATAATTTAATGATAATGAAGATGGACGATTGTGTGAAATTATATAATTACGTTCGTAGGACATGTCGTTCAATTCCATGTATATACATGTATATCCTTCGATATGTGAACATACAATGTAAATACACATGTTTATTATGAATCACGTATATAGTACATTATTTGAATAGGACGAATTAAATAAATCACACTGAACTAACAAGATGTACGCGTTCGTAGTGTTACCATTCTTTGTCAGCATGATCACGTAAAACATCACTGTTTTATATTTTATAAATTTTGGTGAGATTTTCGTTTGAGATAAATGACTAGATAAGTTTTTTTAAACAAATCTAGTCCAGCCTCCACACTGCTTTCAGTCTGACGTCACAATGCCTGAACGCCGTCACATTTAGAAGTCTTCATTAAAGGCATGCGCAGACAGAGATACTGTCAGTCAATTCCACTCCTGACACTATTTTTGAAGATTCTGTCATTTCCAGGGGCGTGTTTCACAAAGATCCTGAGTTAAACTTATCTCTAAGTTGGACTTATCAATTATGGAAAGCCGTTAGCATCTATGAAAATATTTTGTAAAAGTCATTTTAAAAGGGATAATATGTTGAGTCAAATCATTCATATCTTGTATTATCAAGGAGATTTCATGTTCTTGATGTGGAATTTATAAAAAGTCTAAAATACTTGAATTTTCGCTTTGGAATATATTTTATTTTAAGACTACAAAAGGCAGTCCATAATGTTTGAGCCCAACTTAGAGTTAAGTTCGACCTAGGATCTTTGTAAAACACCCCAGGTGCCTTTGGTGTCTAAATTGGCCACCGGGGCACACGTGGGGTTGGGTGAGCGCACTAACTTTGTTATATTCAAAGTCTAAAGGAATCCACAATTTTCGATTATTTTTAATACACGAGTACATACCTCCCAAAACATGTATACATATATCGAAATAGGTAACAAAGTTATCAGTAAAAATGCATCAATTATGCAAATGATCATTATGTCATTTCAAAATGAGAAGCAAAATACCAATTATTGAAATTTCCTCAAATATACGAATGATCAATATACAATTACAAAAGGAGAAAGAAATACACAGTTAGAGATGGACCAGATTTAATGTGCCGGGATGGGCGAGGGCATGTTCCTCATATTGGGTCCGTCAGTGAACCATACGATATATTGAGACTCAATTATGTCAAATGCAATGAACAATAATGCACGCTGCCATTTACAAGATAATTGTTGGACGAATGCAGAAGTAAAAAACGACTCTATACGACGATTAAGAAAAAGAACAATTATTATTGCTCATGAAACAATATACAGATAAGTAGGACAGACACTGTCATACGAAACTCTATTCACTGCTATAATAGCAGTGATAGATTGTAACCGCATAATGTCATCAAAACCATCCAATAACCATTTGGTAAATTTTGTTGTTGCTATAAGCTCACAATTTAACTGATCTTCTTCTCGTTGTCCACTTCCATCTAACCGCTCTCTCGGCTTCGTAAAAGATACGTCTTTCGATGTTTGTAATGCATCTCAAGCATGTCTAAATCTCATTTGCCGCATTGTTTGACCGCTGATTTGAGCAGTCAGCTTCCTAAATCAGTCTGGATGCCCGATTTCACGATGAGAAAAGGCTTCGATGGTAGATACAATATCTATATTATAGTCTTCAATATGAAATATGGTCAAACGAGAGGAAGCGGTAAGAAAATCAAGGTGCCTTGTCAATATAGAAGTCTCCGATATCACTTCTTGAAAACAGATTTCCATATAACGTGATACAAAGCAAAACATATCACTATAACAAAATAAGCACGAGTTTTATTATTTCTGTGAAATATAATTTCCCTGACACGCATTAGTTATCCATTTTGTTTTGAAGTTTTCAAAAAAGCTCAAGAGATATTCACTCTCAGTCCTTTTAACAAAGTGATAACATTAATGACTGTGTATTTTTTTCCGTTTCATATGGTTAAGCAAAACGCTAATAGTAAAATCGTATCTGTCAGGTTTGGATCCTTTGATTGATGGTGTGTATGTAGAGGTGTCGTGGACGAGTGGATATGTCACTGGACTGTGGATCACAAGGTTCGCGGTTCAAGTCCCACCGCGGCACTAATGTCCTTTGGCAAGACATTGATCTACATTTGCCGCTCTCCACCCAGGTGTAAATGGGTACCCGGTAGGATGCGAAAGCTAATGTGGTTAGATTAGCACGTGTGCGCTTGTAAAAAAAGACGCCTGGCTAGAATGCTCCCCAGGGAGTGGAGAATGTGCATACATTGTGTGCGGGTAAGCCTGAATCCTATGACCGGGGTTATAATATATATATATATATATATATATCTGTAAAAGCGCTTTGAGAGGGCCTTCGGTCCTGAAAAGCGCTATATAAGAACTAGCTATTATTATTATTATTATTATTATTATCTATAAAAATTCTAAATATATTCGGAGGTGTTTCGTTTTTGTATTTGTTAGAAATATTCTGCGTGTTTAGTTTTTTTTCAATTGCATGGACAATCGAAAGTACTGAACATACATCAACCATATGCGAATTACTTTCATTCCGTATTCTTATTAGAACATCATTTATCAAAGCTTCTTCTAAACCACCTTTTATCGGGGCGGGGTGTTTAAATGAAGGAAAAGTGTGCTTTATATGCATTATGAGTGGTAATATACTCTATCTTGCAAATGCATACAAGTCTGACAAATGAGACATTGGCATATAAAATGGAAGTGAATGTACTCTGTTGCCCATTAGTTTGGAGAGAAAAAAATATTACCTGTTTTCATTTCATGACTGTAACTACATGATTTATTCTTGGTAGATTAAGTTCTGAGGAGATATAAACTTCATTTATCATTAATAGCCCACATTATCAAGATTATTTTGTGAAAAGTATTAAGAAAACAGTCATTTCAACTTTATTTGCATTAGTGTACTAAGCACTGCTGATCAAGTTCTCAATCAGTCAAATCCCGAGATCGTATTAGCTATACGTCATGTAAATATTGTGTAAGTGTTTCTTTTCGTATTGCCATAATTTTTCGAAGGACCTTTTACTGCTACAAGGATGGTGGGGTGGGTAGATAAGGGATGCACATGAATAATTTGGTGAGATATAACATTTATAATGACGTTTAACGTACCTGTTGCCATGGGAACGAAATAAATCAGAAATTCACTGTGGAATATAACCAACATCCCCTGGTGCGACTCTTAGAATAAAATGGAAAGGGAAAAACATTCGAATAAGAACAGAAAATGATTTTTTTTTTATTGAAGTCCCATGGCCGTGTCAATCGTATAATCTTTTCACGCTCGACAATGGAACGACGAAAACAAGGACTCACTTGGCATGGTGAGCATGTCTCTAAATGGCAGCTTTTTACAACAACATAAAAGAATTAAATCTGATGACACTAATTGCATTTCCCCACTGGCATTTCGTCTACATTTCGAATAAAGGGATCAAATGAAAAAAATCCCTCCGTTAGCGCACGCCGTGCATCGACTTTTAACCTGCTTACAGCAACAACAAAAACCACGCACAATGAAAGTTTGATTTATGTTTCTAAAGCTCTTGATAACTAATTCAAGATTCTACATTCAGGATACGTACGATCTGTAATTTACATTTGCATAATTACATGATGATTGTTTCTACCTTTATAATTTAGTCTCGTGAAAATAATAACAATATTAAGGAAATTTCATTAAAAATTTAGAACCCGGATGAGAGAATTCGGTTTATTCAGTGGGGTAATGAGATATCTTTAAAGGTCATCATATATCATTTCTGTTACAATCAAAATTATTATTATTCATCTTTAGAGTGTTTTCACTATTCATGACATATAATAAAAGAAGCTCAACAAAAGAGCCCCCACATGTACTGTCGGATAATCTTCCTTCTCTTCGTTGCCCCCACCCCCTCTCTCCCCCCTTTCTCTCTATTTTTATATATCGTTCTCTCTTGCTCTCTTTCTCTCTTTTGCTCTCCCTCTCTATCTTTTTCTTTCTCTCTCTTGCTCTCTCTCTTTCTCTCCATTGTCTATACTTTTTAAAAACTGATTTCCCTTAAAACCAGTAAATGTTTCGCACCTTTTTGCATTGCGTCGCCTGGCTGGCAGGGCGTTAGCTCGAACTTCAGGTAAAAAATGAAGCGTTAAGCAGAAGGGCGTTAGCAGTTAGCACTAAATCACCCCATGCTTTTATAAACTGACTTAATTCCACACAAACAAATTGTGGCCGTGTTCTACTATAACATTTCTATTAGTCTTTTAAGTTTGAAATCAATTTTCGGGACAGAAAGAAGTTTAAATATGAAACGAATCTTGAAATGTGAATAATTCGAAAAGTAGTTTAATAAGAGTCGCTCGCGCTAACGCCCTTCTGCCAGCCGGCCGACAAATTATACAAAGTCCATAAACCAATCAAATCTTTACTTCTTCAGTTGCAAAGAGAGGAATGTATAGGCCTAGTTTACGATTATGATAAAAAAGAATCGCTCATATGTATTTTTTAACAAACTCATCTGTATTTAAAGACATATTCTTTTTTGCCTCTAAGCTAAATCACTTTCTTAATGACACAAACAAGTTGATTTCCTTCACCTTAAATCCGACATCTATTATTCTCAGCTGTATGTTTTCTTACAAGAGTTTCTTGAATGTGGGTGATAGGTCTCGGTAACCTAACAGAGTTGCTTTGATGGGCAAGCACACAGCAAAACAACAACAACAACAACAACGAATCGAAAACATACAATCATGCAACAAAAAAAACCCGTGGGTGCCGTGCCTCGCTGAAAATGAGTCGGTATATCAGGTGTTTTTTTGTATTTATACATATGGATAGTTAATAAAAAAGAAAGACAGAAAACGAAAAAAAGAAAAGAAAATGGGAATGGGCGAGGAAGCGAGCCGATGATGGTTAAGAGAGAGAGAGAGAGAGAGAGAGTGTCGGGAAGAACATTGGATTGAAGGATCGAGCCCATCTCTTACTTAAAAAGATCTATAAGTACTTGTCAGAACTATAACCACGAAAGAAATATTCAACTTAGATTGGTTTATATAATATATCAGACATGCACTCGTAAATATACCGGACATTAAAGCACCCGACATCATGGTATTAATGCATCTTACCTACTCTGCGCAATTTTTATGCCAACAGCATGGATATTATCCTGAAATAGGGAATATACATAAAGCCGCATTGTGGTATGCCCCAACCAAGAGGGCGCTTGTATATAAACTGCGCTTCAAAAATTACTTTTGATACTAAAGTTCAATGTATGTATTTGTCCAATGTCATTCAACATGGATATTTATGGTTTGCTCACATGTAAAATAAAGGCTCAGACAAAGTTTACAAAGAAAATAAATAATAATACAATACATGGATACATTTTGGTGATAACAAAATAATATTCAAACATATTAATGATTCTCTTCTGGTTATGGCTTCTTAAGTTTCCTTAAGTTACTTAATTAAAATTTCTTCATGCATATTTATAAGTACAAATTATTGACCACTATACGCATAGAAAATTAATCTTTTGAACTGAATCGAAGTATTTCGGACAAAATCTTATTAATTGAAAACATAACTACTGATTTATATGGGCCAGTGATTATCGTGTACCACACCGTAATAATTAATTTCAAAAAATATTAATTTTACTCCTTTCCTAACGAAGCATAATAATACAGAAAAGAGCAGAAACGCTGGTAACAAAACGCGTTATATTTGGTTACATGCCCTGATTGAAGATGGAACGAACTTGTTTGTAAATCGATGTGTCCTACAACTCATAGACCTCAATCTTCTCCACGATCGGAAAAACTCATAGAAGGAAAAAAAAATGAATGAATTGCCATCATTTTTCATGATTTCTTTGATTTTGTGGACGATTTTCTTTTTAATAATTTCCTCCCAAGTCCTGCTTTATGCTAGTAATTCTTTCTGCATGTTTGCTACAACCTGCATACCATACAATATAATTAAATAAAATAACACTCTGTACTATCGAAACTTAAAACAACTCAAAATCGCCCTATCCACATGGAAGGACTTCATTTTTCGTAGGAAATACATTCTTTGCTATATTGTTCTGTTCACGGTAATTTGTCATCATCTATGACTGTACCTAGGTAGGTGCATGTTTCCACAATGTCAATATCTACACCATTCATCTGAATTGGTTCATTACAAGATGGGCTTGCCTTTCTAAAATCAAATATCATCTCTTTATGTTTTGGGGGCATTTAACTGTAGCAAGTTATTATTACACCATGTTGAAAAAAGTGCCAACTCATCCCATAATTCTCTTCTCCTTTGTTTATTAGACCAATCAATACTGTGTCGTCTGCATATTTCAAGATGGTTACCTCATTATTTTCTGATAAAGGTTGTTTAGTTACATTGCTGAAGAAAAAACAGTAAATAATGCCAACAACAAACAGTCCGCTCCAGGGCTTTTCGTCGGAAAAACTGCCTTCGGGTAAATAACGTCAACAATAGATACCACCTCCCTGAAATATTCCGATCAATATTCCTTCGCATCCCTACCTCTTATTGACAAGATGGAAATAAGAAATGCGACTTGACGCCGTTTTGGAAGAGCCGACATCAGTCTTTCACAGCTTCAGCATGAACAGTTTAAATTTAAATATGTCTTTGGCTATAAAGAAGTTCTCCCGCCATAGCATTTGTTACAAATTTGGTTTCTTTTCGATAAATTTGCAATGCATGTTCATTTCCTATTATCATATTCGATTTGATGAATGCGCCGTGGCGCTGTGCAAAAGTAGACGTATTTGGGGTTTACTTCTCATAATGGCTCGAAGGTCATTTTGATTTCAAAGTTTTCAAAGCTAAATAATTTTGCTTAATGTTAAAGTTCCACACAAACAAAAACATTGGTGTAGGATTTGTCTGCCATCTACAAATCAAACCTATAAGTTTCCTGCCACTAAAATGTTGCTTAGCAAATAATTATGTTATGAATATACTTGCGAATGTAGGCGTATTTGGGGTTTACTACTCATCATGGCTTGAAGGTCACTTTGATTGCGGTTGTCCAGGGGGTAGGTGTATTAGAACCCATTCGTTGCTGTGATTTACCCGTTGTAACCTTATATTGTTCTGTTCACGATAGTTTACCTAGGTAGGTATATTTTTTCACAATGCCAATATCTACACCATTCATCTGAATTGGTTCATTCTAAGATCGCCTTGCCTTTCAAATCAAATATCATCTCTTTCTGTTTTCGGGGCATTTAACTGTAGGAAGTAATTATTACACCTTGTTGAAAAAGTGCCAACTCATTCCCATAATTCCCTTCTCCTTTGTTTATTAGACCAATCAATATCAAGATGGTTATATCATCATTTACTGATACAGGCTGTTCAGTTGGATTGCTGAAGAAAAATCTGTAGAATAATGCCAACAACAAACAGTCTGCCCCAGGGCTTCTCGTCGGAAAAAACACTGCCTTCGGGTAAATAACGTCAACAACAGATACCACCTCCCTGAAATATTCCGATCAATATTCCTTCGCATCCCTACCTCTTATTGACAAGATGGAAATAAGAAACGCGACTTGACGACGTTTTGGAAGAGCCGACATCGGTCTTCCAAAGCTTTATCATGTTAAGTTTAAATTTAAATATGTCTTTGGCTATAAAGAAGTTCTCCCGCCATAGCATTTGTTACAAATTTGGTCTCTTTTCGCTTTCTTTCCAATGCATGTCCATAACCTATTATCATATTCGAATTGGTGTATGCGCGGGGAGGCGTTGTGCATGTAGGCGTATTTGGGGTTTACTTCTCATGATGACTCGAAGGTTACTTTGTTTTCAAAGTTTTCAAAGCAAAAGAATTGATTTGGGTTTATTGCACCCAAAAGGTGGTTTCCTTACTTGTTTCCTAGGGGTAGTTGTCCTAGACAGGCGCGGATCCAGGATTTCTTAGGGGGGCCAAATTTGGAATTATGCGAGCCAAATACTGGTACGTAATGGTGACCAGCATTGGCGTAATGAGCAAAAACGTTGGGGGGGGGGGCAGACACAAAATCCGCATCACCCCATTCTTACATGCAGGTCCCGCTGAACGTTTTTCAAAGTGGCTTGGGGAAGCTAATTAAAAGTATTTATGATCAGGTAGAGCGTAGCATGAATTGGCGAGGGGTCTAGGGGAAAAGGACCGACGGGGGGTCAAGGGGCGGAGCCCCGGAAGCTCAGGGGGTATGGGCATTTAATTACGATCAGATAAACATATTTTGATACCCTATTCATGACACTGGCAGGTCACTAATTGGCGTGGGGTCCAGGGGGCTGAGCCCCCTGAAACTAAGGGATTTGAGGCAGTTTATAAAGCTCAGATAAGCATTCAAGGGACGCCTTAGGCGGTTAGGCCCCCTGGTGTGGTTGAGGGGGCGGAGCCCTCTGAAGCTCAGGGGTTTTCAGGGGCGGATCTAGCTTTTTGCTAAGGGGGACTGACCCAATGTCGATGCGGAGCATCGTCCACGAGCCGCAAAGCGGCGATTTTGTTTCTGTTGTGTGGACCCAATGACGATGCAGATCATCGTCCTATTGCCGCGTAGCGGCGAGGCAATTTTTTTGGTGCTATTTTTGACCCCCGTAATATTTTCCTGGCATCTATTAACACAATGGAGACCATGAAAAGCAGTGCATGATAACGTCTTTTTAAATCAAGTTTAATACACAGTTATATCCAGTTATCATGTGTTGCGTTTTTCTATACACATCACATTTTCACTTGGCAGTGAGGGGGGGGGGGGGGTTAAACCTCCTACCCCCCTCCTGTAGATCCGCCCCTGGTTTTGGTCAGATGAGCATATTTTGATACCATATTTGTGACACTGGCATGATATTATTTGGCGTGGGATCTAGGGGGCGGTGCCCCCAGAAGCTCAGGGGTCTTACGAATTAAATTACCGTCAGATGAGTATCAGGAGCCCGCCTTCGGGCCCTAGATGGGGTCCTGGGGGGCAGAGCCCCCGGAAGCTCAGAGGTTTTAGGCATTTAATTACGGTCAGATGAGCATGTGTTGATACCTTATTTGTGACACTGGCAGATCACTACTTGGCGTGGGGTCCAGAGGGCGGAGCCCCCGGAAGCTCAGGGGTTTTTAAGGCATTATGGCCCTAGGGCCTTTGGTTAGATTCAGGAGGCATAGCCCCTGGAAGTTTAGGGGTTTTATGCGTTTGATTACGGTCAGATGAGCATTTTTTGTAATACCTTATTTGTGACACTGGCAGGACACTTATTGGCGCGGGGTCCAGAGGGCGGAGCCCCCGGAAGCTCAGTGGATCTAGGCATTAAATTACCTTCACACGAGCATCCAGGGGCCCGCCTTAGGGCCCTAGTTGGAATCCAGGGGGGCAGAGCCCTCGGAATCTCAGGGGTTTTCGGCATTAAATCACGGTCAGATGAGCATATTTTGATATCTCGTTATTTTTGTGACACTGGCAGGTCACTATTCTTTCTTTCTTTCTATTTCATATGCTTTTTCAAAAAAAGTGGAGGGGAAGCTCGAGGTCCCCGAGCTCCGCCGTTCCACGGACCCTGACATGTAAGCCTTTAAATAAGCATATTTCTCGCCTGACGGTAATTTTAGAAATTTGTCATTTTCCAAGAAACGTATAAAAAAGTATAATTTACTAAAAAGTGAGGAAAAATCTCGGAAAATTATGTCATTTCAGCAACATTTGTAAATCACCGGTATCGAAATAGAAATAAACCACGGTTGAATGGGCACCCCACCCCCATCCGTACGCCAGTGCACCCCCCCCCCTCGATTTACACCTTGTTGGGAGGGGGAATCGCATCTGATCTCCCCTACCTTACTTCTTTATCTTTTCTTTCTTTACCTTTCTCTTCCCTTCCTTCTCTCTCTTTTGGGTTTGTTGGCGGGATTAATCGCAACTGATCTTCCCTCTTGTTCACCCTTTTCTTTTCGTCTTCCTCTTTTTGTTCATTTTTTTAGCTCTCCTTGTTCCATTTCCCTTCCTTCTCTCTTTTTTTTTTGGCGGGGTCGGGAGAGACAAGGGCATTTTGCTCCCCCCCCCCCCCGATCCACAACTTGTTGGCGAGAAAATTGCAACTAATATCCCCCTGCTTTTCTTTTCTTCTTCCTCTTTTTTTCTTCTTTCCCTATCCATCCTTCTCTCTTATTTTTTGATTGGGGGGAGGTAACAGCCTGGGAGGCAAGGCCCTCCCCCCCCCCCGATCTCCTTCTTTTCCCCCTTTTATTTTCTTCCTCCTCTTCTTTCTTTCCTCTTCTCTCCTCTTTCCCTTTACCTTCTTTTCCATTCCCTTCTTTTCCTTCTCTCTCTCGCTCCCTTTGCCGGGGGATGGGGACAAGGCCCGCTCGCCCCCTGGATCCGCGCCTGGTCCTAGAGGCAACTACCCCCCCCCCCCCGAACAACTACCCCCAGACAAGTACCCCTATGACAACCATCCTCTAGGACCACTACCCCCTCCCCGGACAACTACCCCCAGATAACTACCCCCTATTATAGTTGTCCGGTTGGTAGTTGTCCTGGGGGGGGGGGTGGATGTCCTTTAGGCGTTGTAACCTTATATTATTCTGTCCACAATAATTTGTCATCAATGACTGTACCTAGGTAGGTATATTTTTCCACAATGCCAATATCTACACCATCCATCTGTATTGGTTCATTACAAGATGGCCTTGCCTTTCTAAAATCAAATATCATCTCTTTCTGTTTTGGGAGCATTTAACTGTAGGAAGACATCGTTACACCATGTTGTAAAAATGTGTCAACTCATTCCGATAATTCTCTTCTCCTCTGTTTATTAGACCAATCAATACTGTGTCGTCTGCATATTTCAAGATGGTTATATCATTATTTACTGATAAAGGCTGTATAGTTGCATTGCTGAAGAAAAAAAACAGTAAATAATCCGCTTCAGGGATTTTCTTCGGAGAAAACTGCCTTCGGGCAAATAACGTCAACAAAAGATACCTCCTCCCTAAAATATTTCCGATCAATATTCCTTCTCATCCCTACCTCTTATTGACGAGATGGAAATAAGAAACGCGACTTGACGCCGTTTTGGAAGAGCCGACATCAGTCTTTCAGAGGTTCATCATGAAAAGTTTAAATTTAAATATGTCTTTGGCTATAAAGAAGTTCTCCCGCCATAGCATTTATTACAAATTTGGTTTCTTTTCGATAACTTTGCAATACATGTTCATTTCCTATTATCATATTCGATTTGATGTATGCGCGGTGGCATTGTGCAAATTAATTTAGGCCTGTTTGGGGTTTACTTCTCATGATGGCTCGAAGGTCACTTTGTTTTCAAAGTTTTCAAAGCAAAAGAATTGATGTGGGTTTATTGTGAAAGTTCTACACCCACAAACACATATTTTGGGCAAGATGTGCCTGCCATTTACAAATCAAACCTATAATTTTCTGGCCTTAAAATGTTGTTTAGCAAATAATTATGTAATTAATAAACTTGCACTGCAAAAAGGCCGCACTACAAAAACGTAACAAACATTCCGTTTCCAAAGTTTACAACTGGGAAAGTGTGCCCGTACGCCTAACAGTAGCACGTCTTCGTTACAAACTCAATTGTAAGCCATGGTCTTATTTGTCTTTGAGCTGATTACTTTACTCGATGAAGCAAACAAGTTTTTGTCCACAACTTTCTATTCGACATCTATCATTCCTTGTTTGCTTTCTACTGTATAATCCCTTCTTGTACGTGAGTGATAGGAGGGCCACATAGAGTGGAAGTGTATCATAGAAAAGGTGTCACCAGATAAGCGTGGCTCTTCAGCAGGAACGTAGCCACGGGGGGGGGGGGGGGGGGACGTGCCCCCTAAATTTCCTAGATCGGTTGAACTTTTTGGGACCCCTTTTTTAACCTCGATCGATTACATGTATGTGCCCCCCCCCCCAAACATCAAACTCTGGCTACGTGCCTGCTCTTCAGATGTCCTCATATTCAAAATATGAGGAGTAACATAACAGCTAAAGGTTGGGGACCACACTTTCATGCCACATGTTTGTTTAGTCCCATAATTATGTACATTTATGTGTACTGCGGATGTTACCTTTTTAGCAAGACTGGGCCAATTTCTTATCATTTTGATCAGGAGTGAAATTAGGAATTATCTTAGTTCCAAAACATCACAATATACACCAATAGTTATCTGCTAAATCCTACATGATCAACCATTTCAAATCACTTTCCAAAATTTCTTTTACAATCCAAACGCAAGACCAGTGACCCGTTTCACAAAGCCATCAATTACAAATGACAAAATCAGTGACAAATCATGACCAATCAGAAGCAAGGATTTCAGTAGCTTATAACAAAAACTGTCATTTGTCACTGATAACAAGTTTTGTGAAACACCCCCCCCCCCCCCCAGAACTCGTCCTGTTCAAGCCGCGCGGTTGTCAAGTAGCACCCAATGCCTACAATTCTTACGTAATCAAGTTTGAGCGAGAGTTCCATGATTTTAAGCCATTGTCTGAGATGGTGATTCAGTGGCCTTGTCTTTCTACACGACATGTTCGCCTAGGGCGGATCGATCGAAAGCTTCAATTATAAGTCACAAATTAAGCGGCATCAAGAAAACATTTAACCCCGTGTCTCAACAAGAAAGCGTGATAACTCTTCTAATAGTGGGCTTTGTCGCGTGGACAATGAAAATCTATAAGTAACGATTTTTAGCCGCTGTAGGATGTATATATAGGACCATGACAGCATTAAAATTAAGAGACAAACGTATTTGTTACGCGTTTCTTCAGGATACTCGCGTTCATCTCATTCACTCTCAAAACTGACGAAAGTGAGGATGAGAATTGATTTTGTCTTCTCACCGTTTGATTTCGATTGTGCAAACTTCAGAGGATAGGCAGGAGTGCTACAATTATATTTGTGGAAAAGGTAAAAAAAGAGGATACCGACAAGCCACATCTCGGACAGACTTCCTCAAGATCGGGGAATATCTTCACGAAGTGATTGAATTTTAGAAAAGGCGAATTAGTTGGACTCTTTCGGGAATTTTGTTTGCGTCATTGGTCATCTTTAGCTCATTAATTTCATTAATGCAGTTTTAAAGATCTTTGTACCAAAGAATATAAGTAGTCTCTGGCTCCATTATAAGGCGTGTTTGGAATAGTTGGTGGCAGTTTTAAACAACACTTCGATGATATGCAGAATGTTGGTTGTCTTAGCTTGACTTGTGAAATATAATTGTCCTTAACTTGATAATTACGATAAAGTGGTTAAGAAGGTTGAAAGTGTGATTCAAAATCAAGATTTCCAGATGTCATCGTCGAAAATTATTCTAGAGGACAGCGAACTAGCAGCACTTTATGCTGACCTCATGGCTTCACCAAAAGGCAAATTAAGCACCATCACGACAGTAACTTGTGAAGTGAGTAAAGATGATTCGACCGAGGCATCGACTTCGCCCGCGGTCATCGACGACGACGACGTTGGTTATCATGACGCATTCGATAAGGTAGACGACATCGAAAACGCCTCGCCTCGAAAGGAAGATGCGACCCGCCCGAGCCCATGGAGAAAGTTCGGGGGCAACGGCGAGAGTAACAAGGCGAGGGTGATGTTCAAGGCGGCTGCGTTCGTCTCGGGCGCCGCCGCTCAGCGTCGTTTTCGTAAAGCGAACAAGCCTTCGAGGTCGAAGAGAAACCAAGTTGCCAGCGAAACGTCATTGCATTATGACTGTGAAGAAATGAAGGAGGTCTTCCAAAAAGAGGATCACCTGTCGGGTGTCGGCAAGAGCTACACAAGACTTGGTTCTGTCATGAAGCTTTCTGAGGTGAGTGTTGGCTAGGTTTTTGGGTCGGTAAAGCAATGCGAGTATAGACAATAATTTCCCGCATGAAAGATTAATGTTACAACGAAGGTAGTGTTATAGTTTTAAAGGATGAAATTGAATGTAAAAAAAAGAAGAAAAACATTAAATGTGGAATTTTGGGTGTTCACGCTTGTATTTCTTCAAGAAAAGACTGCAGAAGTAAAATCCAACCCTACTTTCAGACCTTACTGCCTATTTATACATGTTTCCAATAGTATCTGGGAATTGACGACTGTTACAGCCAAAGTCAAACTTGAAAGCCTTAGAAAAATACGATAGTGAAAATATTTACTTAGTAAGTTACATTATTGATTTAACCTTTTGAATGATGTTTGATTGCATGAATTACAAAGACCGGTGTGTTTACCCCCTTCCCAGCAGTTACGGTGACAAGAGGGACGTGTCCCCAAATGAGTCTCTATAGCAATATAGATTTGCACGACGTTAACGTGGACCGCTACGTGAGTTAAGGGAATGTGACCTCCTTTTAAGGCACTGCCAGGCACTGCCCTTGCCTTAAAAGGACGTCACATTGTCTTAAAAGGCTGTCTCACGTAGCGGTCCACGTTCACGTCGTGTAAATCTAAAAGTCCCTGTTGTTTAAAGGGACTGTCACTCGGCCATTTTCAAAGGAACGGTCAAAAACAAAAGTGTTAATAATTATACCAGACTTGGTGGCTTACAATGATGCACAGGTTTAGGATTCCGAATGAAAGTTCATGTTGCTTGGTCGCTACGTTCCCCCGCAAATGTGTATTTCATTCAATTCAATTCATTCTTTCCACACTGCGATACAAATGACAATAAGAACATACAAAATAACCTATAGGCAAATAGCAATGCAGTAAAGGTAAAAAGAAATTCAAGAACAATACAAGGTATAGTGCGAAATAACAATAAATAGAAAGACCAAAAAACATATCAAAATGCAAAGGGACAAACAAAGGCCAAATGCCTATCACAGGCTTGTCCCCTTAAATATAAGGTACGTAATGATAATAAAGTCTGTTAAATGTAACGTAAATAATATGCAAATATTTCGTGTTCGATCACAACGTACAATGAGGAAACTGCCCATAATTTCTATCCTGCGAAGTGTAAGAATCATATTATGAGATGAGAACTCCCCCGCCTCACCCCAACTGATAGCTCCCCCGCTCTAAAAGCATAATGTTCTTTAAAAAAGCAATTCGATTTTTTTTTTTAAAGCTCTAAGATAATGTACTCAAATAATGTTTGTAAATCTTGCCCAAATTTTCTATCAAGACTATATTAGGATTACGATAGGTGATTGAATGTGCTTTAAATTATTTTTCATTACTACATGTACTACGATTTTGTTTTTCTTCCTCGAAAAGACAAACAAAAATTGTATCACAATATGCAATTGTGGAGGGGGACCGGGGACGGTGCTTTCTTCACAGACCCATCTTCTGTTTTGTTCGCTTTGATGTTTTCCCCACCCCGGTCGTGAAAAAGACGTCGGCGACCCTCGATGGTATAGGTTCTTGACATGTGTCACACGCATGCTCTGTCTAAAATGAAGACGTAGTAGTCATATAACTCATATTAAAAATGTAGAGCCATCCAATTTCTAGAACCAATTTTAATTCCTGCATGTTCATATTTGTCTTATTGCCAGTGCCAACACCATTTAGATCTATACTCAGTCTTGTGTAAATAGAGCTTGAACCATTAGGCCACATCCGTCCCTTGTCTTCCCCTCAAAATATTAATGAATTTCTGCTCCGTCTAATCAAGATCAAATGGGAAACTTACCAATAACGGAAACCTAGCTCTTTCAAATTCACCTCATGATCAGTAGGTGTCATTAGTGACATCAGCCCTGATTAAATCCCCATTGTCTTGTATTTGTTTAGCTGTCTTCTATTCCTTTTAGCGCGTGACTTTGCAATCCTTTTTGTTTTTTTCAAGATCGGAGAAATGAAAAGTGGTGGCGAAAGTAATCGATCAAGTACCAAATAATGGAAACGTTACCACGCGCTTGCGTGAGGCCATTAAATGCATTGTTCACGTAATCATTTGCGGTGTGAAAGAAATTACGTCAACGTTGTCATTATGACATCGGGGTAATATTGTATGATGTATAGCACTTTATAATTTATGCATGACATAGCACATAATTATCTTTGCTTACAATAAGAAGAAAGAGAATCAGAACATGGTTTTAAAACCCAAACTTTCAAGCGAAAGAAAGTTCTAAAGAAAATAACAATGAAGTAAGTCAGGTGAATAACTACAAACAATACATTTATATGTCGATAGCTAATGCTACGGTCACAGAGGTTCGTACGAATATCCCTGTTTTTCCATTGCCTTTCCGAATTGACCTCCATTGTCTGAAAATCGTTCGTACGGCATTCGTAGCAGTTCGTAATGGCATTTGTGACCGAGGGTTAAATAGAAAATGTTTGAAAGTCTTTACTTTGTTTCTTTTTAACATTGTGTACTCAAGAAGCGAGGGTCCATTATCTCAAAATTCAAATGGGCAATGGCGGATCCAGGTGGCACAGGGGCACCTCCCCCCCCCCCTCTTATGACGCACGTCGAGTGATATCTTTTTGGTCTCTCATGATGTACTTATAAATCATTCACAGTTCAATGGGATGGAGGAGTTGATTTAAAGATACTATGTCCCTCTTGCAGCCATCATCAAATTCTGTAGAACTTTGCAGGAATTATGAATATGCCATGTAGGTCCTATTTGTAAATTTCAAACGACATCAGTGTCCCAATATTCGAATTATGCGAGGAAACCCGTTTACTTTTCAGACTTCCCTATCAGACACTATTGAGTGACTGACTGACATCTTTCTTTCTAAATAATAACATACATAAAATGAGCTGTAATGTAACAGGTATATGAGCATTTTTGTCTGCATTAATAACCCACTACTAGTAATGGTCAAAATTAAACCGATTGAATCTTTATCCAGCACAAAACATACGACCATTTGATCTGAAATCAGACTATTACTTAGGTGATTGCAATCACTTAATATGTCGATTTGACAACTAATTAGGTCGTTATTTTCCCACAAAAGGCTATTTTCAAACCCTTCTTGATTTGAGAGAATTTCTAAATAAATATTGTCTTTCAAATGACGTTGGAATTTAATATTTTTGACCTGCAAAAAGTGGAACATAGTACCTTTAATATCATGTATTGAGGTTTAAATAGAATTGTTAAAATGTCTTTTTTGCTTTACCCTAGGCCGTTCGGCGGGGGAATGTCGAAGAAGTAAAATTGAGGTTGGCAGATAGCAAAGACGCTCTACTCAATAAGCTGGACAGGAACGGACTGAGTGCTCTCCATCACGCATCGGCTTCTAATCAAATCGCTGTGATGAAAAGACTGCTCGAGCAGAAAGCAGGTAAGCCCTCAGTCACACCGCCAAACAGACGTCAAACCGATTCCAAACAGACCGATTTTTACCATGGCGGATAATACCGCAGACAAATCGCCAAACTGACTCTAGACGGACCGATGTTTCGCCATCATATCTCAGTCGTGTCAGTCACACCGCCAAACCCACGCCAAACCGATTTCAGACGGACCAATTTGGCCAGGGCGAATAATACCGCAGTCATTACGCCAAACCGACTCTGGACGGACAAATAAATTGGCTCTAAACCGATTCCAGACGTACCGATTTTGGTCGTTGGAGACGATCTAAATTTTGTTTGGTCTATAGTCGATCTGGTGTCGGTTTCACTGGTGTGACTGAGATTTTTTACAATCTCAGTCACACCGACAAACCGGCTCCAACCGACTCCAGACAGAACGACTTTTGATCTTTGCGGGGAATGTTATTTTGTTGTTGTTCGGTCTTTTGTTCGGATGTTCGGTGTTCGAGTTCTTTCAAAATTTCTAAGCATCACTCGTTGTAAAGGCAACGCTGATGAACCGTATTTAATGGGCATGCCAATGCCCTCAAAAACTACATACCTGCTCTGCGTCCAAGTTTAGTAACTTAATCACAGGTCATCGTACCACTATTATTACCAAGTGAGAACAGTACAAATAAATGTGAAATTTGAGAATAAGGGTGAAAAAGAGGGGAGAGAAGAGAATGTGAAAGATAACGCAACGAGAAGACATCACAACCCTCTTCCACATTCTCTCCTAATAGGTGCACTTGTAAATTTGCATATCATCCAACGAGAACGAATATTTTTCTCACCCCATGGTGCCATTATGTCATCAATGGCTCGGCCAATAGTACGCCACTGCCTCGATGTGTTCCATAAACTAGCTTAATTACCCCCCACCCCCTCCAAAAAAAAAGTATAAAATTAATGGTTGTGCTTTGACCAGAAGACTAATGCCAAAGTCGTTAACTCTCAAATTTACCCTTTATCTATTCAAAGAAATCAACATCAGAACGACAGACGGGAATTCGTCAACTCCCCTTCACCTTGCAGCCAAGAAGGACAGCGTTGAGGCCGTCAAACTCCTCTGCGTTCACCGAGCCAACATCGAGGCACATCAGACCAACGGGTGGACGCCCCTACATGTCGCCGCTAGATACGGGTCGAGAGAGATGATAGAGGTAAGTAGTTGATCCGGTCGACAGATTTACGTAATCCTCTACAGTTTCGATGTTATATTCTATTTTTATATACCTTTATTTATTTCTCTATATCGTCTCACTTTGTTTTGTATGAAGAGCATTTCTACTTTGATATTGATTTCTATTGGTTTTTATTTCAGAAGATGGGATTGGTTTAGTTTTAAAGCCACTGTTGATAATTTGTTACGACGTATTTATGACAATTTAAAATACAGTATAATTTTATGCACTCAGCCGTTGATACAATAATCTTATAATATGGATTGCCGGAGAAGTTGCATGGAATTTCTATCAGAGAAAGTAAAGTTTCTAGAATGTCTCCTCGCAGACGTGTGGAAGACGGTTAGGCTACAGTCAAGACAAAACTGAACAAGTTGAAATGTCATAACAAAATATTTGGGCAATAGTGAGGGAATGATATCATCAGCTTGCTAATTTTCATACAGCCTATGTGATACCGTGGACCTACCACGTGATATATATCACTTTTTCATGAAATTATGTGAAACTTAAAAATTCCATAAATTTCTTATCTTTCGTCCGATTTTGATGACAAATTAACCGTTTGTTTAATGTTCCCTATTTATTCAATTCAAATTTCAAATGGGTCGGACATCCCCTTTGAATTCTGGATTTTTAACTTCATGAATAGCATAATACAATACTGACATATAAACACATCTTCATCATTTTGTGTAGGTTATGCTTGATTTCGGAAAGGCTGACGTCAATTCTCTCGACCATGACCTCATGTCACCTCTTCACGTTGCAGCAACCAAAAGAGACACCGATATTTGTTTAGCATTGGTAAGCATTTGTAGCGGTTTTAAGTTTTAAAAGAAAATGGAAATTGGCTCTTTTTCTCCACACCAAAAATTATTTGTTAAGAACATGTGACGAAGAAGAGAGTCTGTCGGGGGGGGGGGGGGGGGGGGGGGGAACAAATTCGATTTGCCAAAACTGGTGAATACTATTTTGGATAAAAAACCCAAGAGCACACCGCTTGCTTTTACCGTTGGTATTTGTATTGTCTGGTCGTATAGCGAGCAGATGAACCCATTTGCAATGTGTCTCGTATGGTCCACCTACATTTACTTTGGCAGCAACTTGGTTTTTCAAATTTCCTCAGATTAAAGTCGAACCGTCAAAATATGATGTTAATTTATGGACACGAACGCAGTACATCTTTTTCTTTTCCTTTTTCTTTCTTTCATTTTTCATTTCTTCTTCTTTCAGATAAATCGTGGAGCACTGCTGCAGGCTATGGACAAACACTCGGCCACGCCCTTAATGGCTGCCGCCTCCGTAGGCAACGCAGCCACCGCCCAAATACTTATTGAAATGGGTACGTAATGAGCTATGTTTCAAAAATTGTTGCAATGACAATCAATAACTCCTTTCAAAGCAATGTATTTTTTTAAATTGAATATAACATTAACGATCAACAGGTTTGGTAACCTCAATGTCATGTGATAGATTGTACCTATCTTGTTATTATATTATTAAATGGAGACAAAATGATAAAGTAGATAATAAAATAGTAGGCCTATACTGAATATATTGATTGATTGATGGTTGGATAGATGGATGGATGGAGAGAATGATGGATTAATTGATATATTGATTAATTGACTAATTTTTTCCCTCTTTTTTACGAACTCTTCATTTGTAGCTCCGAAATGTGGAATAAAGGTGGCCGATTATTTGAGGGACTACGACAACGAGGAAAACTCCGTACTTCACATCGCCGTCAGGAGTAGGAAGCTTGAGGTACGCTAACCTATATCACAGCATGACAACTGTCTTATGCCTTATGTGTTATGTGTTATGTCTTATGCCGTATGTCGTATGCCTTATGTCTTATGTATATGTATTATGCCTTAATATGTCTTATGCCTTATGTCTAATGAATCATGCTTATGTCTTAATATGCCTTTATATCTTAAATGTTGGTGTGTTGTGTATTATGTATTATGTCTTATGATAGTGACACTTCAATGTAAGACTGCGAAGGACTGCACAATGTCAAATTGATATCGTTAACGAAATATGAATGCAAAATAAACAGCGCAGACATTGTGTTGAATCACTGTTCATGGGTTGAATTACCTTCACAAAACTGATTATCGAATTAATAGGGCTATCAAAATTACGCCCGTGTGCAATGGGCGTACATTGAAGTAGCACGTAGATTTAAAGTTTATCTGTACTAGTTTATAGGAATGATTAGACCACTCTGCAAGGTCACTGGACAGGTGGTTATCTCATCAACTCAGTTCTCAATTAACATAAGAAAAAGCGGATCATGGGGGACCAATGGTCACCGGTTAGGCATTGTTTTCTATATAGAGGGAGCAAGTAGCTACAAGAAGGACAGTGTGGCTTTAAAATCAAGAGCATTCTTACATAACCTACAAACGTACAACTGCTGATCAAAATGTGAAATATGTATTTCTTTTACAGTTGGTTGAACTGCTCCTCCAACATGGCGCCAATGCAAATGAACAGAAATCGAATGGGGCCTGCCCGCTTCATGAGGCCGCGGTCACCGGGGCAGAGGACATTGCGCATGCGCTCTTGCGCTATGGAGCATCCATCCTGATGGAAGATGACGAAGGAATGACGTCACTGCACAGGTGAAAATCGTTTATAGCATTATTGATTCCAAATTTAATTTCACTTTGGCGAACATTTAACCTCAGGGGTTTGTTTCATCCGAATGCTAGTGCACTTCAATTAAAAATGGAAGTAAAATTAATATTCACAATCTGAGGTTTTCGGTAACACCATGTGGTAGACTTACTGAAAAAGGTTGTTGAATTATTTGTTCGTTAACAGAACCCGCTTATGGTGCGTTTAGAGGAATAAGTATAAGAGGAATACCAATAATTCTTTTTAGAACTACATTCTTAATTTTTAACTCTTCAAATTTAATCTGTTCACAACCTTCTCAATCTCGACCATTCGAGCATTTCTTCATTCAAATCATCCAGTCATTCCAGTCATAAAGCGAGTATCTATGAATTTTTGAAAAGTCTAATTCCCTTTCAGGAAAAGAAAATAGTTTCTTTTTAGGACTTACAAAGATCTTTTTTGTTCGTTGTTTTTTTCTTCAAACAGGGCTGCTATGCATGATCGATGCAGAATGATCAATTTACTCATCAAAGAGGTAAACAAAAAAAATCTAAGAATATTCTGATTTCATTTAACTACATAGTACAGAGAGAACATGAATTCGCTATTAAAACTCTAATCATAATAGAACAGTTGAGTAAAAGTTCAGTTTCTTAACTAAAACAGCTGCTTGACTAGTTTATAGCTCCTCAAATAATGTCAAAATGGATCTATTTCCGAAATGGGTATGAATTCTTGCAAAACATGAACGGCAATATTCTATCTTCATGACCAGGGGAGGGGATGAGGGCCAATCAAGTGGAAAATGATACGTTCTAAATATACACATTCAATTGAAAATATATTAGAAGCCACCGATTCCCCCCCCCCCCCGGAATCTGGAATCGATGCCCTGTAAATACCGTACGATTAGGCCAGCATATAAACATAAATACTTTTGACATTACATGATTAGACCTCGTACATGTTGTATACGTGAGTCAGCGATATCAAGACAAATAGTTAACAATGCCCAAATATCCGAAAAAGAGTCGTCATAAATTAATAATTTCTTTCTGATAGGGAGCGGAGATCGAAAACCGTGACGACTATGGTTTCACACCCCTGATCTGTGCTGCGTGGAAAGGCCACAAGGGGGCCGCGTCAGCTCTCTTTTCGTACGGGGCCGACATCGAAGGTTGGTTTCATCTTATTCCCACTAAAATAATCAACATAATTCAAATTCGAAATCGATGATTACTTATTTCGATGAACCCTGTTTTCATACGCTGCCGACATACCCACTGTATATAGGCCTTAACAATGCGTTAGGTTGATTCTTCAAAACTCTTTGCGATCATGTTGACTGTAAACATCGTGATAACCCCGCGAAACGTAATGTCATGCCTGAATGAATATTAAGTTTGAAACTAATGAGAGAGAGTGTAATCATTGTGAAAGCCTTTTTGTATGAGCGGAATCGTAAACATTACGAAACTACCCTGACTCGTGATTATATGCCCAATTGAAAACGTTGATAGCAATTTAAATGAAGAAGACTAACCAATGTGAACACCCCGTGAAACGTAATTGCATGCCCAAATGAAGATTTTTTTTGAGAGAAAAAGAGCGAGAGAAATTTTGAACGGCCCTTAAAACACAGTTTTATTCTCAAATGAACATTTTATTAGCGATGGATGAGAAATCGAGGACTTGCCTTCACTGGGCGGCAGAAAACGACCGACCGGACATCATCGAACTCCTAATGGATCACGGAGGTGAGAAACTAGTCAACCATCTCGATAAGAACGACCACACGCCACTGTACTACGCAGCCGAAGTTGGTGACCTGGAGGTAAGTTTAATAGAAGGAGGTCATTATGAAGTTGCAATCAATAATTGCAAAATTACAATCTTCGATTACTCGTGCCGCTTTAAAGCGTTTGTGTGACCTTTAAATGGGACGATGGGAGCGATATATTCAATAGGGGTGCTAAGGGCAGAGATGCCCCGTCAATTGTGAATCTAATATTCTGCAGCTTCTTTGACAAGCAAAAAGAAAGAGAGAAGTCGTTAAAACATTATTTGGGATACCTGTCCAATGCAAAATACCTGGGATTTTTATTCATCAGTGCCCTCTAAAAATAAGGAACACCGCCGACTCTTTTATTCAGGGGAGCGAAAAGGAAAACAAAGCCAGGGCCCTGCAGCAACACAAGCAAGATGATTAATCATCGGGCACATCTATTACAAAAGTACAGAAGATTCATTTCAACACCTACACTGTACGTCTTATTATGTTCTCCTTTTTTTGTATGTCTTTGTCATATTAAATGTATCTGTTCCTTTCTTGCTGAAGTATCAATAATGACATGTAACAACAACAATAATGATTTGTCACCAGAATTAACATATATAATCTAATTTTGCACCAAGCAATTTTATTCAGGGGAGCGAAAAGGAAAACTTGGCCAGTGTCCTGCAGCAACCCAACCAAGATGATCAATCATCGGTCACATCTATTAGAAAAGTGGAGAAGATTCATTTCAACACCTACGTCTGTTCTTTTGTTTTGTTTATGTTTTTGTCATAATGTCTCTGTTCCTTTCTTGCTGAGGTATCACTAATGAGATGCAACAACAACAACAAGAGAAATTTGTCACAAGAATTAACATGATAATCTAATTTTACATCAACTGCAGATTCTAAAATTGTTGATCAAAAATGGTGCCCAGCTTGATGTCCGTGATACGACGGGAAAGACGGCTCTGCATGTAGCCGCCAAGTAAGTCTCATTTCCCCCATGATATAGCTGCAAAGTAATTATTCTGAATTTAAGTTTAAACCTTTACATCTCATAGAATAATATAATTTTAGTAAAATGCAGAACGTATTTTAAATCCGCAACACAAGCTACACAAACAGTCAGAAGACCACGACGTGGAAATTTGAAAAAAGAAAGAAAGAAAGAAAGAAAAAGACGATAATTTTAACTATGATGATGATGACGATGATGGTGGTAGTAGTGTTAATAATGGTGATGTTGATAACGGTGGCAGTGATAATGATTATGAGGATGAGTAAAATGAGAAGTGGAATGGTGATGATGATACTGATGATGGTGATAATGATGACGAGGAAGAAAACGAAGATTGTAATGATATAACCCCCCCCCCCCCTCTCCTATCAGGTTGGGGCGGCAGGCATTTTCTGAGGAGCTACTTCGCCTCTGTCCTCGGCTGTTAACCGAGGAGGACCTCCAAAGCCAAACACCGCTTCATCTGGCTAGTAGCAACAGACATCATTACCTCGTGCAATCACTCCTACGATCTGGCTCTGATGTCTCTAATAGGTAATGCTCGTTGTACACGAAGTGTCATTTTTCACTGACGCTATCTTTTGGCGCATCATGAGAAAGAGACATCGTGTATTAAAACATGAATGCAAAATAAATGCGGCAAATATCGCTTTGAATTATTGCCTACATAGGTTTTTTAAATTAAAAGCGTAGATAATAAAGCAGTTGAAATGACGCCTCGTGTGCGCGGAGCATAATAATTATCCGATCCCTTTAACGTATGATCATCTTAATATTCTAAAGTCAATCTTGAATTCTGGTAATGGAATAACATTTTGAAACAAACTAGCTTAATCATGTTGAATTCTTTATTATGCGGTATATGGGTGGTTCGGACCAGTAAGATATAATTAAACAAATGAAAACTTTAATACTGGCGACCATGTTGGCTGAAAAGCACTATACATTTTGAGACTGTGTCTTAAAAAAAATATATAGGTACTTCGTGACACAATGCCCTTTGAAAAACTTCCTTAACTTTCACTTCGACAACACTAAAGCTGCAAAATGCATCAAAGTGATTTACAATCGAGTCTTCGAATCCATTCAATCTCTGAAAATAACTATGACGTTTGTCAAATAAAATCAGGGACGGAGATTACAAGACATCATTGATGTTGGCAGCATCTAACAACGACGTCGAGACCATGGTCGTTCTCATCGAAAACCACGCCGACATCAACGCTGTCGACAGCGACAAGGTGAGTTACTTTAACACTGTGTAAAGATTACAGTTATTACGATCTGTTCTATACAACGAGGATGAGTTTTTGATGTTACTGCAGCCTACATGTTCGATAGGCTAGTACAGATAACATTTATATTAATGTTCATAATAACCTGATAGATTGTCATAAATTACTAAAGGCATTGGAATAATCCATATATGTTTCTTACCTCGTGTTATACCGTTGCATTCTCTATAATCACAACAACTATGAATTCATACAGAACCTCTAATAATGATTGATCAACAATTTTCTTCACGAATGATATAACGAACGCGGCCTAAATTGTAACACGAAATTTAACATCCATCCCCTTTCGAAGAACACCGCCCTCCACATGTGTTGCCTTAGCAACGCGACTGATGCTGCCAACCTGTTACTCGTGAATGATGCCGACCTCACCCTCATCAACGACGATTCTCTCACCCCACTGCAACTGGCTATTGAGATGGATGCCAAAGATATTGCCACGGCTATCATTCGAAGTGACAAGTAAGTACAGTCAAACCTGTCTTTAGCGACCGCCCAAGGGAAAACACACAAAGTGGTCTTTGTAGACAGGTTCCTTTAGTACATGTTTCAATGAGAAATAATTTTCAAGGGGAACAAAAAATGTGGTCTTTGTAGACAGGTGGTCGCTGCAGCTGTTTTGACTGTACATGTTTTAGGCTATAGTTATGTTATAAAAATCTTGAAGGGTTCATTTTAGAACGATGTCTTACCTTAGTCTGAGGATAAAAATGGACTGATGGGGGAACTAGTTAAAAGTCTAGTTTCAGTATTTTCAAAGGATAAACATTTTTATTAACTTGACATCAATCAATGAAGTGAAGATATTCATGACAATTTTTTTTATTTAGGGTGAGCGTCTATATTGAGTAACTGTGATAGGGTACCTCATTTTTATTTTATCATACCCAATCGTTGCCAGGAATGGAAGAATCAAAACATTTACACCAATTTTTTGGGGGCGGGGGTCAGATCGTTGTCGCGGCCTATCTTAGGTATTTTTTTCAAAAACCCACATTTATCGACATGTCTACGTGTAAGTAATTTTTTCTTTCCTTCAAAACTAGTCTACCTTTTAAGAATGATATTATTTTCTTGTTGAAGGTGGGACTCGGCCATGTCAGCCCGTAATCAGGAGAAGTTGACACCCATGAAGGCACTCATTGAAAAGCTCCCGGATGTCGCCATGCTAGTCTTCGATAAATGCGTCGAGAAGTCGGATCTGCCACCCAACGATCCCCGTTACACGGTATGATACCATTGAGCCAAAATAAATGTACAGATAAAATAATCACGATAGGCTTACATTTAATTTCAGAATATCCGCCGACATAATAATGTCTAAAATCCATTTTTTAGGGGCGATATAAGTGCACTTAAAAATTGAATGACCTATGTTCATTATGTTGTAAAGGTCATGCATACCAGCTGGAGAGAGTATTTTAATTGTTTAATTGTTTACATGAACATATTTATTCGAAAGTCATAAGTCCAAACTATTTGATAGTCATAAGGATATCAGACGGGACATTTCTTTGCCAAAATACAGTAATCACGCATAATTTCTGTATACCAGATCGATTCGAGCTGTTGAAGTCGAGTGGTTTACGCACTTGACTTCAAATGCAAAGGGCCGACATCGCAATAATGTCCTTTGGCAAGGCATTAATCTACATTTTCCAATCCATACCCAAAAGAGAAATGGGGACATAGTACGATGACGAAAGACTTTGTGTTAGCGATTGCCATATGCTCTCACGATGACCATTTCTGGTAGGAATACTCCCCAGGGAGTGGAAATGGTGATGAATCCGATAAACAGGATGATGACATACATTATATTTAAAGCGCTTAGAGACGGTATTTCGTATTAAGTGCTATATAAATCCCTATTATTATTATTGATTGATAAAATATTATTTATTTATATTTCCTCAGGTAACCTACAGCTTCAAATACATCGACCCTGGCCTTTCCGATGAATCTTTCAGGCATAACGGAGAAAGATATGCAGCTTTGGAGGTAAAGTACACCGTTGCCCACAGAGACTGAAAATTAAAAATTGATCACATTCTCCTCTCATAGCAGAAATTTATAAGAAAGAAAATGCAACAATGAACCCCTCAACTAACCCCAAACTCTTTCGGATGATGACGTTAAAGGTCGGTCCCCAGACGTAAATAATCATATCTGATTGATACACGTCTGTAAAATCCAAATAACACAAATACTGCAATTATTTTGTTACTTTTCTAATTTATTTGTTCATGTGGCCCTATATATACTCCTTTGAATTCAAATGACAAGTGATTCTGATCTTCAACAGACGATGTCAAAGTGTGGACGACAAGAGCTTCTGGCCCATGAACTCTCTCGAGGTCTGATCGACCGGAAATGGTGAGTATAATGTAGCAGATACCACTTAAAGGGGGTGTAGCATGACGAGACTACTCGTCTTTCCCGTGGCCTGACTCGGGGCCAATCGGGTATCGGACGACGCGACCGCAGTATTCACGCTCGTGCAACATACGCGAAACTGAAGCGTGAAGAGAACTTCGGTCTGTTTCGCGAACGCTTGCGCGCGCTGACCGTTATAATCAAGTCCATTCGTTTACGTACAGTTGTCCAAAAGAAGTCGTAGATGGCGTTAACCAGTATTCGCCATGCTACACCTCCTTTAAAACTCCTTTTAAAACTGACTCTCATCAAGCTCATTGGACTTTCGCATGGGCAAGGTGGATGTGTCTCGAGTGTTTCATCCTGCATTTTAATTCAAAGACACACTTTTATAATATAAAGGTCATTAACAATTTTGGAAGTAAAGAACATAATCATCCAAATGTAAATATCCTATGAACGGGTTCATGATGGGTTGAAAGTCCACCCCCCCCCCCCCCTTCGAGAGTATAGAGAGCAAAAATGTGATGAAGTCCGGATGATAAAATCCGGATTCTTCCTTTTCAGATCTCCGGAATGCATGATTACCAGCAATTTTTTTACCAGGTTTAAAGGCCCACTGCACTACTTGTAGCTACTTGCGCCCTCTATATAACAAACAATGCCTAATCGGTGACCATTGGTCCCCCATGATCCTCTTTTTCTTATGTTAATTGAGAGCTGAGTTGATGAGATAACCACCTGTCCAGTGACCTTGCAGGGCAGTCTAATCCCTCCTGTAAACTACGGCAGATAAGCTTTAAACAGTATGATGAAAGCCCTAATCTTCACTCTTTACCGCGTATGCCTGTGCAGTTAACAACTTAATTATTCATACCCTTACCACGTTTTGTATTTGTTTATGTATTCTTGTGTTACGAAAAGTACAAAGAACGAAAAACATACGAGGGGTAAGAATACTTTAGTTGTAAATTGTGTTTGGTTCCATATTTTATATACTTTTTCATTCGAGAGATCAATATTCATTTTAATCGTATAATTCCAATCATCTTCCTCATCAATCTTTGCAGCTCCTTTGATCAAACTTCGAGATACCATCAAAGATCAATCCTCTTTTTTTAAAAATTTGCTTTCAGGAATATCTGTTCCAGATACGTCTTCTACACGCACTTCATCTTATACTTCCTATTCGCGGTTGCCATGGTTTTCCTGAGTGCCGTAGCTGGGCGGGAGTTGAGATACACAATGGACGGCATGTGCGCTCAGATCAATCTGACAAGCAGTTCTTACCTAGCATCAATCATCTATCAAGATCCGGTAATTCTAGCCTAATAAATTCATTTTAATTTTCAAAGGTAAGCCCCAGGCAGACATGAATTCAGATAGTGTTTTTGAGGGTTTAGCTAACAATAATTATACATTACAGGTGAATGGAATATTTGTATTGAGGCACTTCACAAAGACGTAAGCTTTAGATTTGGTTACATTACGCAAATATAATAATAATAATAATAATACTTCACAATTATAACGCACCTGGTACTTTATTTTTTAGGCGCAGTATATATTATTACCCAGTTCATCGGATTCAGGCTTACCCGCACACAATGTATGCACATTCTCCACTCCCTGGGGAGCATTCCGGTCAGTCGTACCCATTTAACACCTGCGTGGAGAGTCTTGCCAAAAGACATTAGGGACTTTTAGATTGAGTGGATGAGAACACGACGAACGCCGACTGATCATGCGTGTCAACGTACTCAACTGCCCATGTTGACTACAATTAGAAATCTTTTAGATTGCACTAGACGATATACATGCATGCAGGAAGTAACACTATGAACATGACGGACAATAGACCATTTTCGTAATGTAACCAAATTTAATGCACACACGTCTTTGTGTAGTGCCTCAATACAAATTATTTCATTCACCTGATAAGAATAATAGTAATTCAATAGTCAGAATGCAAACTGCATATATCAAGTGTTGCTAGGTAGGTCAAGCCATAATGTTTGTCCAACCTGGCAACTACTAATGTATGCAGTTTGGATTATGTCTATTGAAATACTATTATTCTTACCCGGTGAATGAAATAATTTGTATTGAGGCACTTCACAAAGACTTTATGCATTAAATTTGGTTACATTACGAAGATGGCCTATTGCTACATGGTAGAATATCCCTTCACTGCTATTATGTAGAAATGTGTAGAACAGGTGAATATGCATGTGACACTTCTTCTACACATTTTTACCTAATAGCAGGGAAGGGATGTTCCTTTGTCTACCTAAGGAACTGTATATTTTATGCGCACGCGGCATATACTAGTACCGTACTAGATTTAGGAAAATCAAGGTTGACGCATTCTCGATCGCCAACTGAGACGACGTGACGCATGCGCAGTGCCTTAAAATGACGTCACACGTTGCAGTCAAAGCTGTCGACGTGCAAATCTAAAAGTCCCTATTACTTAGTGCCGAGGCGGGACTCGAAACCCGTACAAACGGTGATCTGCAGTCGATTGGCTTATCCACTAGACCACAACAATTCTACAGTAACAAAAACAATATTACATTGTATTCTATTGTTTCCATTTATTTTGCAGGACGGGATGTATTCCTATTCTGCAGTTAGTATTACCGTCGCACGTATCTACATCTTCTCATACTCCGTCGTATCTCTAGTATTCGAAATTCCCGAGCTTATGTTGAAGGTGAGCCCAGTTTGATGTTTTCGATTAGTTACAGCCAGCCTTATTTTATTCTACATATATTCTTTTGTCATGTGTAAAATTTGCAATGTTTTGTTTGTTATATTTGTGTAAAACTGCAAAAGAAAAAGAAAATCAAACAGAAATAAATAAATAAAATAAAATAAAATCAAGTATCCATTTCACAGAAACTGTTCCTTAAACATATTTATAAAAGTCATTCGATTTCCTTAAGTATGACAATTTGTATGTGCTATCAAGCATTGAAGCAATAATCGTTAGTATCCATTTTTTGGACGGGATTGGTATTTGGTGAAGAGGAGATAAGACATAGAAAAGGACAGATACAATTATGCAAATCAGGAGTGGAGAATATTATGTGAGAGTTACAACAAACACAAGAATATCATTGAATATTAGTAGAAAATTCAACAGACGAAACTAAAGAAATTGAAAAGTTATTATTCGTAATAACTTTTGGAAATACAGAAATGTTAAAAGCAATATATCGAAATAAGACCTAAAGAATGAAATTGTTGCTTCGAAGTTATGAATCTGATGGAATTGTGGAAAATGGGACGAGAGACTACCCTTGATAAAAGGTTAATTCGCGTTTAATTGTAATCTTATTGTTTCAACCCTCATTGCGATTTGTCTGAGTGAATATGATATATTTTCCAGATACCTTCACAAAGGCGTCAAACTATATTTGAGATTGAAAAAAAAACAGTGACATGTAACCTGGGGGTGTTTCACAAAGATCCTGATTTGAAATTATCTCTAAGGTGGACTTAACAATTATGGAAAGCCGTTAGCATCTTTGAAATATTTTGTAAAAGTTATTTCAAAAGGCATAAACTGTTGATCCAAATCATTTATATTTTCTATTACCAAGGAGATTTCACGTGCTTGATGTGGACTTAATGAAAAGTCAAAAATACTTGAATTTTTTTCTTTTGAATAGATTTTATTTCAAGGCTACAAATGGCCTCCCATGATGTTTAAGCCCAACTAAGAGTTAAGTTCGACTTCGGATCTTTGTGAAACACCCCCCCCCCCTGATGTACTTTGTTTTTCACCCTGCACACGTACACAGCGCTTGCACTTTCTCCTGGAGACTGGGAAGTACCTCAACATGGTGCTCTATGCCACAGCTATCCTCTACACCTACCCACCAGATCGGGTGCCCTGTATTCCAGAATACATGTTTGGGGTGATGGCCACGTTCCTAAGCTGGGTCAAACTCTTCTCGAACCTTAACGTGTCAGTGAGATCTTCTTTTTTTTTTTAATCTACTTGGAATTTGAAATATTATTCAAGTTATTTACTAACTGTGTTTAAAGATTAAAGATCTTAAGCTGGGTGAAGCTCTACTCGAACCTTAACGTGTCAGTGAGATCATTTTTGTTAATCAACTTAGAATTTGAAATGTTATTGCAGTTATTTACTAACTGTGTTTAAAGAAGATAAAAGATCTTAAGTTGGAAGAAGTTCTTCTCGAACCTTAACGTGTCAGTGAGATCATTTTTTAAAAATCTAACTTAGAATTTGAAATGTTATTGCAGTTATTTACTAACTGTGTTTAAAGAAGATTAAAGATCTTGAGATTAAAGATCTGGAAGAAGCTCTTCTCGAACCTTAACGTGTGAGATGATTTTCTTTAATCTACTTAGAATTGAAATGTTATTGCAGTTATTTACTAACTGTGTTTAAAGAAGATAAAAGATTTTAAGTTAGATTTTAAGTTGGAAGAAGCTCTTCTCGAACCTTAACGTGTGAGATCTTTTTAAATTTTAATATACTTAGAATTTGAAGTATTATTGAAGTTATTCACTAACTGTGTTTAAATATTTGTGTAATATGTGATGAAAATCAGTCGTTTCCAAGCATAAATTGTTTAAATGTAATTTCCAGGGACACAACATCAAGCGATAATATAATTTTGTAATGAAAGCATACAAACAAATGATGACAATAATAGCAATAAAAGAAGAACAACAAGAAGAAAGAAATGTCTGGGGATTGCTAAAAAGAAAAACGAATATCGAATGAAGTTTGCAATATCAAATGAAGTTTGCAATATCAGATAGAAGATGAGACTTGTTTGTAACTATGTCGATAAGTAATCAAAGCATTTTATGGTACAAAATAAAGAAGCACATCATAAATTAAGTCGAATTTTAAAGGAAAAGAGAAATCCACTAAAATCAATATCAAGTGACGTCATTCAGAACGACAATGGATTCTTCTTTTGTTGATCTTCTGGATATTGTAGAGTTAAAGGTCTCTTGTGGGTGCTGTTTTAGTCGACAAAATAAATATAGCGATATACCGACTCGGAGTTTGTATGAGAATAAAAACAATATCTGAAATGATTAAAATCGAAGAGCGGAAGCGGAGGTCTTCGTTTGTGATTGGAGATCGGAATCTTGAATAGTTTACCTGAAGAGCGAAGATGGCAGGAAGATATGAAAGAATTGTGCTTGTATATGTTATCGACAAACAAACATAGGCCGTACATCCATGGCCATGAAGAAGCATAACTTTAAGTCGTCTTTGAAAAGATCCTTGGCGGATCCAGGGGCCACATGGGGTATGTGCCCCCCCCCCCACCCGCCAATTCAAATTAAAAGATGATAGAAAGGGGTGAATAAAAAGGGGGTAGAAAAGAGGATGTTAGAAAAGGAGAAGAATGACAGAAATAAATTGCTACTCATGTTTATGTGACTCTTTTTTTGGAGGGAGGGGTGGTTGCTTGTAAAAGAATTTTCGAATACTTGCCCGCTTTTCCCTGTCAGAGGATTCTGGATCCGCTACCGATAAATGTATACCGTCTTGGAATTGCAATTAAATACGATTAAACCGGTCAACAAATGGATGCTCATATTTTACCTTGGATATTCTTTTCTTCCTTTCATTTAATTGAATCTTACAGGATCGAATCGCTTGGTATTTACGTCCTGATGTTCTTTCAAACTCTACTTACACTCTTAAAGGTAAAGGTTGTGTGGTTCATGTCTAGTCGGTTCGTATTTTTAAGAATGTTTACAAATTATTGTCTTCATTGTTCAATATGAATAATACCTGCTTTGCAAAGTGAAATGTAAACGAATGGCTTTTTGAAAGATTTGAGTGGGAGGAGGGTATGTCTCGACCTTTTTCATCTGGTAATTAAATCGCTCCGTTATTCCATGACTACATACGGGCTACATACATTTATTGCTCTGTCTTTCTGTCTTTCTCCTGAGTTTTATGGTCTAAGAGTGTTTCTTTAAAGGAAGTGCATCCGGTTAGCCGGGTAATAATAATATATATTAATATCTGTAAAGCTCTTAGAGACGATTTCTTATTAAGCGCTTCTTAACTCCACATTTGTTATTACATGTCTATATATATGTCTATATATGTATAGTATTTGTAAGAAGTTAATCTTTTCAACTTATGGTACAGTGTAACATAAAAGAAATACATGTAATCGAAATTGAATGACATATAGGCAACTTTCTCTTTCTCTAATCTCAGGCGATGGCAGTATACCTTGGTTTGATCATGGCCTTCGCCGTATCTTTCACGATGTGTTTACAAGGGAAAGTGGTAAGTCTCCCAATAAAAATGATAACCATTCAACAAATCATCCGGTTCAGACGCATGATTCTTGATTTCATATAAAGCATGGCATCGTGATCTCGAGCGTAAACATTGCGAATGATCCGATCAGACTCGAGTTATTCAGTATTCTTACAAAGTAACTCTGCGGTTGTCTGATGGTTTATTCAAAAGGTCGAAGCTTGCACGCAATGAATGGCGTATTCATAGAGGCAAATTGTGCAATTTTAATTTATAATATGCATGTAAAGAAAACCTTTTTTAGATATACATGTAATGCAGAACTTTAAACGAATGTGAATGGAAAAGCACTTTGAAATTCTTGTTTTTTTAACTATATAAGGTATGTTTTTATATTTCGCGTTTGATGCATAAGATGTTCATTTGCATATTTTGATATACACTAACTTCCAAACTTTATACCATGATGCATGCTTATCTAAATGGCCACTATTCCGAGCTACATCTGACACTATTATCAGTAATCAATTACAATAATTCTTGTTTTATTTGTATTCCTTGTTCCAAAGTTCGGCTTCACCGATGAAAGGCTTTCGGTGATCGCGACCTTCACGATGCTCTTGGGCGAAATCAACAGAGGGGACATCTTCAATGCACGTATCGATCTGGAGCCGTTTGCCATGCTCACCGAATTGATTTTCTGCATCTTCATTTTCTTAATGCCGATGGTTTTAGCTAATCTGACGGTATGGATGTATTCGTTGCCATAGCGATTAAGTGGCAGGAATGCCGGTATAGCAAATGTGGTGATGGTGATCAGGATGTGTGTTCTATAACAAATTGACAGTTAATATTTCCAGAAATCGAGCAATTTTCATGACCTTGAGATAATTATAGCCTGGCGCATCACCCATTAAATGAGAGAAATGTACGATGTCCGAGTAGACCAATGTCAAACTACAATTGGCTCTACAACAATGAAATAGTCTTTGATACCCTTTCTTGAAGAAAAAAAATATATAATTGGCCGTGTAATAGTAATATAATGGAAGCGAAGCGGAATCATGATGGACATGTGCATTATACTCTAGCTGATTTAATAGTGGGATGAAAAAATAAAATGGTCATGTCAAATTAAAACTGTTCAAATATTAATTGCGTTGTATTTATTTCACTGCGCTTAGATGAGATGTTACAGTAAGAGCATTTAAACATTTACAAAATATAACATTTAATTGTCTATTTACATGCTCCAAGTCAACCATCAAAAAGAACTTTTAATATCACTCTATATTTTTTTGTTAAAGCAAGCGTGAAGACTATTTTTTTTAGCCTTTTTGTCCGAATTAATATTTATTTAGGGATTCACCTTTTTTGCTCTTATTCCAGATTGGTATTTCTGTAGGAGATATTGATGGGATCAGGAAGGATGCAACACTAAAGATGATGGAGATTGAGGTAGGATTTATCATAAAAGGACCCTGGTGGTAAACATGTAATAGAAAATACAGGATTACCAATCCATTTGTAATGACCTTCCACTGAGCTAAATAAACGAATACGTCTTTCCCATTTTGATTGTGGAGAGTCGTATACGGTTCTAAAGGACTGAACCAAATTACTGTTTAAACATACCGCATATAAACGTACGTTTTTAATGTTAGATGTTTTATTTTTTAAAACTCGCATAAACATGAAAATGGAAAGCCAAATGATATTGATATCACACGCATATTTGTTATGTTAGATTATGAAAAGCTCACATAAACATGAAGAAGATAACATGAATGGATTGTTGTTTGTTTTCACTTCAGGTTGACAACATCTGTACTTTGGATAGGAAGCTACCGGTAAGAGTGCAACGGTACTATCATGAAGAAAAATACACGGCACGGCCAAATACAAAACTATGGGGCCTGTGGAAAAGCGTAAGTGTGGTGGTTTGATAGTTTTTGTGTATACCTGACTGCTATTAAGTAAACAACCAGGCATTAACCAGGATTACTACCTTACATAAAGGGCACTATAGCGCATCGACTTGGTTTTGAACCCGGGACCTCCCGGTGATGAGACCACTGCCCTACCACTGAACCATCGCACCTCTTTATTTTTTTCTTTCTAAGTTGTTCTTTCTCATCTCAGTAGTATTGACTTTCATTTCCACACATAACATTGTGTATACTCTACAGTCTACACGTTCCCTACGATTAGCTGAAGTTTATTACATAATTCCTGGGATGGTTTGAGATGTGAAAATGCTCAGTACGATAACTTATGATGGCACTTAATTAGGATCCAGTAGAAAAGCTGAACAGAACTGCTCCATTTTCGCGGAGGTGGGATGCATGGGTGCAAATTCGTTTGGTTAAAAAAAGGGGTATTCGACCTACCCCCCCCCCCCCCCCCCCCTCCGCCACTACATCGAGCTTCTCTCTCGAGTGGGCCCTGTAAACTTCATTACTACTATCACCGTCGCTATATCTGTATTACTACAAATTGTCTTGAAATTCATTCCTCAATATTACAAAGTTTCAATCCTTAATAAAATAAAATATTCCTGTTTTATGTGAACTCCAGCATCAATCTATTCCTACCAACAGCATAACGACTGTCATCGTTATTTTGCTACAATTCCATCATGACATAAATAAAATGAAAACTTCTGTCACCATTTTTTAAAAATAATTTAAGACCGTTTTGTATAGTGTGCTCAAGCACCAATTCATACAAAATCAAAACAGAGCAATTAAAATAATCATGGAGAATGACATGAATAATAACTTAATATTTCTCACCTTTTGATCCAGTTCAAGCGGGTGTTTTTCCTCATCAACGATGATGACGACCAAGCAGAGACGAGCTCGTCTTCGCAAGACGACACGATGTCGGAGTTGTCTGAGCACAGGGCTATGTAAGTAGAACAGCGTCTGGTTTAAGAACGAGTCACTGAGAATGTCATAGTGATAATACGTGTGAATAAAATGCAATGCTTTGTTGGAGCATAGAAATAATTAAGTCTGACAGTAGATCATTCTAAAATCATCCTCGATGTACTAAGTTACGAGTAAATTTATAATGCTAGGTATGTTCTCATGTTCACGTAACACAAAGTGAGTAGAATATAACTATCTTTGGTTGATAACGGATTTATAATTATGAGGATGCCAATATCTAACAAAGGAATAGCTCGGAATAATTAATTTAATTAAGTTTATTAATTTCCATAAAAATCACATTACAAGAACACATACATTTGCCAAAGGTACTGTAAATAACATGCAAAATATTTCACTAGAATATACACAAGTACATTACATAAGTACAAAGGAATAGCTCGGAATAGCTCGACTTGAGATTTTAAAATTTAAAATAGTATAGAAACAGCATTCAAATATACAATGTTCAGTCATGAATTGAGTTAACTGTTTGGTATTTGACACATCAATGAATCAGATAGCATATAGCATAATATTTAATAAATAATCAGAAAAGTAACTTGAACTTTAGAAAGAAAATCTAATCACAGATTGTATATCTTCTCTCTTTAACTTCTATTCCTATGTTCAGACTCAAGCTGTTATCAGTCCAGATGAAGAACCATGGTGACATTCTCAAACGTCTGGCAGAAAAGGAAGGCATCGATGTCGCCATCTTGACTAAAACATCAACAGTTAAAATGAGATAGTCGTCATAAAGTGTCGTGATTTTAGGTGTAGTGTGATTTTAGGTGTGCCGAATTATTGTACCAAGTGACAATCACTGCCTGCTCGTACACGAAAAGTCTCACTTTTCTGCGCCGTTTCTCTCGTCAAATTGAATGGAGATAAATTCATTTGATTTTTTCCCTTCTTTTTTCTCCTTTTTTTTTGTTGGGGGGGGGGGGGGGGTGGGCCTCTGGCGTTTTGGGAGTGACTATAAATCTTATTCAATATCTGTGGAATAGTTACGTTGTAAACCAGTCACAAAAAGGATTACTTTTGTCAAAACCACACAAATTCTATCACCAAGTATTCAAGTCTTTGTTGGTGTTTACATTATTTTTCTCTTCAGTATTTTGTATTACATTATGGTATATATTACTAGATGTTTAGTTTGAAATATCCTATATTTATTTGATGGAGAATTTATATTGATGTGCACTGAGATATTATATTTTTCATTCATTCAATGTTGGAGTTATTATGGTATGTGTCACTGATATCCTAGTTAGTTGTATATAGATAATCGAGAGATCCTATTATTACAATTATATTTCCTCAGCCGTTTCAATGTAACCGAAAAGGAAGTCTCAATGTACCTTGTTCCAACATTGTTTTGATTGTGGTTTGCTTTCAGTTATATTGATATGCCCCTTGTCTTTCATCTTTGGAGTGTGACGTAACTGCACATATTTTAGGCAACCTGGGAGGAGAGGGGAGAGGACGGGAGGGGAGGGGGTAAGCTTTCAAGCCTTATTTACCGCCATTGGACTATTCGATTTTGAATTTGTCAGACCCATAGAAATTATACGAAATTCATATTTTCTTGTAAAGAGTATTGTTTATGAAAAATAAAAACTTTCTAAATACAATGTCATGTTCATCGTTATCATCTGTTATTGTAATATTGGGATATGGCAGACAATTTACAACATATAATGCAAATTTATACTCGTTCACGAGCAATTAAATTATGACTTGACCCTAACGACACATAATGTATGCAATTTGCACTTTGACTATTGAACTACAATTATTCATATCAGGTGTGTGAAAATATTTGTAACGAGGCACTGAAAAAACACGTGTGAATTAAATTTGATTACGTTACGAAAATGGCGTATTGTATGCTTTAACTGAGCCCATAGATAGTGTTTTAAAACGATATGTTAACTGCTGTAAGCCTACGTGTCTTAAGCCATATCCCATTGCCACGCCGCCGAGAATTTATGCATTTTCAATTAAGACTAAGATTGATTTGTTACAAGGCAATAGCTTCTCATCACTAAAAATACTCACTTTGCCTTTTTCAGTTCCTTTTGCGATTACAGTGAGCAAATTTGTACTTCCAAGAGACCTGTTCTTGTTGCATGCTTCTCTCCAGAACCCATAATAGTCACTATTCAATAAGCCATTTTCGAAATGTAACCAAATTTAATGCAAACGTCTTTGTGAAGTGCTTAGTTGCGAATTATTTCATTCACCTGCTACTAACAGTGGCATCTCTATGGATATAATCCACTTTGCATACATTATTTGTTGCCATGTCGGGTAAATTTCAGGCCAGTTTTTCAGTTCTCAAGAGAATCTTTTGTGCATATCTTATGCATAAATTAGTAGTAAACTGTTCTATTTGGATGAGCATGAAAGAAGCGGCGGAAAAGCATTTTGACATTTATTTGCCCAACAAGAATGATGCAGACCCTCTTTAGCTCTTTACAATGGTGTGCTTAATATATTGGGAAAAAGTGATATGCAAAATTGTTTTCCCCCAATGTGGGTTAAAGCCCCACTGTCCTACTTGTAGCTACTTGCTCCCTCTATATAGAACACTTCCCCAATCGGTGCCTGTTGGTCCCCCATGACCCTCTTTTTCTTATGTTAGTTGAGAGCTGAGTTAATGAGATAGCCACGTGTCAGTGACCTCGCTGTGTGGTCTAATCCCTTCTGGCCCAGTAGTATTGACGGTCTTTAATATTCAACGCATTTTAAAGTACATTCGTTTTGCTGTAACGCTCCTTGTCCATCATGTCACTCTTTTAAAACTCTAAAGTCAACACAATATGATAATAATGAAGAAAAAACAAGGAAGTATGCTGTTTTCCTTTTATTAACATCAATAAGAAATAGAAAAATCATGCAGTTGTGTTTATATGAAATTGTTAAAGTCTTAGGGAAAGAATCGAATAACTTATTGTGAATTTTGTTGATTTTCTAGAGATTTTCCTACAAAATAGTACATTTGTATATATTATCAAAGGGCGCAATGTCTGTAAAAATGTATCTATGAAATACTGAGCTCTATATATTAATTCACAATATCAAGAAATTAGAGATTCATATTTTGACAAAGGTAAGAATTCTTGAAACAATTTTGTACAATTAAGACGATTTAGAATCCTATTTCACAACACTGATCACATCACGCAATTTATAAATACTATCCTTTGACAGTACAAGGTATTTTATAAAAACACATAAACAAATTAAAATTTATAGTTGAATATTAGACACAAATACACAATGATAGACTGAAACATTTACATGTACATTGATTGCTGGGGACATGAAAAGTAATTTAAGTTTATGAAAAATGCATAATCGTACTATAATCTTCTTCCAAATTTAGAATTTACATCATGCAAGTATATAATTATGAATATTGTACTCATAAAGATTTACATAATCAAGTCACTTTCTCTAGTGTCCAGTGCATGACGTGCTTGGAAATCAGTTGCAAAACTGAACGAACCGACCCTATATTTGGAATAAAGACGGGTATACCTAATAATTAATTTACATATACGCACTACCTGAAATTCTCGTTCAAATTAAGCGTGTGCCGTGTTCGTAATAAACTTACTGAAAAAGGGACATTTAATCTATTCACTGACGCTGAAATAATCATTACACGAACTCGAATTGAAAACAGTGTTTTTGTAATAATACTAATATTGTTAAGATTTTGATTGCTTGATAGTCAGCCGCTTATAAGTCTAAAAGAAAACTCGATTTAATTGAAAATACTATATTTTCGTAAATAGGTAACATAGAAATTTAAAGGTGTTATTTATCTTTTGAAAATACAGGTTCAAACATCGGTACAAACTGCATTGGGGAGCAAAATTGTATGATTGGTGACGATGGTCTATGGATATCCTTTGAAATTACTCCTCTGATTACAATGTTGACATGAGGGTTATATATATATATATATATATACTCCCGGATTAAAATAATTCTTCCAATTATTATTGAAATCAAAGTTAGAATTACCCTTCATGAGCTTTAATCACCTCTTAAAACTTTCAGAAGTATTTAAGATTGTAAATAGTACTTGTGAACGATCAGGATGAAACTACATGTTGAATATGAGCTAGGTTTTCAATAAGCTTATGTGAAGATTGTCTCAAATTTTTTTCAAATAATTATTTGGCACTGCCTCATTTAATATATCAAAGTTTTGATATTTTTAAGAGTTTTGGTTTTACAGTCAGTGATATCAGAAGTGACACAGAGATGTGCAAAGACACTGCTTAATGTTAAGTTCAATCAAATTTTAAATAACGAATATTCATAGACTTTCTGTTGCAGGAAGACTTTGGCTCTTTCTTTGGTTTCAGCATTTGATATAATGTATGTTTTCTTTCTAGGCATAAACTAGACAACACCTTCATTCAATGGCACTTCTTTTTTCCTTTTTAAGTATTTTTTGTATTGTCTTCATTCAATACATGTACATTATACAAATACAGGTTATTTCAAATAAATGATGGCTATTTAACAGCTATCGTACAACAGTTATTGATCTTGATCTTAACTGCTATTCAAATTGTATTGCATTCTGATACATTTAAAAACGCATCACTTTTGCCGCTTGCTTCATGAATATATAACCGCGCAAATCTGTATCGATTTCTAATAACTAAAATTGTCTGTTTTCTGATTGTATGTCTGTCTGTTTGCATGAATAACTTCATCCAATGTCTGTGTTTGATTTATTATTCATTATTTATGCATAGCCTGACGAAGGTGATCCCTTTTTTGTCCATGTATTCGGAATTTTCAGCAACTTTTGTGGCTCTGTCTCAATCTTTCTCTCTGACTAGCTGTCTTTTCCTCTCTCTCTCTCTCTCTCTCTCTCTCTTCTCTCTCCTCTCTCTCTCTCTCTCTCTCTCTCTCTCTCTCTTCTCTCCTCTCTCTCTCTCTCTCTCTCTCCCTGCTCCCTGCCCCCTCCCCTTCTCTCCCTCCTTTCTCTCTTCATCACTACGCTACGGACGATGACGGGTCATTTCTATCGCGCTCGTCCGCCGGAGGATCGTCGTAGAGCTCGTCCAGGGCTTCGAAGTCCTGAAGCCGTGATTGGACGCCCTCTTTGTCCGCCATTCGTCTCAGAATATCCCCCTGCTGTTTCATCATCAGTCTCAAAGACGACAGGCTACAGAAAAATGAGAAGGAAAAATTGTCGAAAATTTCACCTATGTTATCACTCCATACGAAAACCGATTTTTGTTGTTGTTGTTGTTGTTGTTGTAAATAGAAAATCTATGTGAAGAATGACCGGGTCAAGTCCTGTTCGAAAATGAATGTTAGAATCTATTCTACATCGAGGTAAACAGCGCTCACAACCTATCCTTGAGAAAACGTTGTATTGAAAGGCAATTATTTCATATGTCTGAGTCATTCGTTCAATTGATAGTAATAAAAGCACAGTGATAAGTTCTGTTTAAAAAAGATATTGAAAACGCATCCATATTTATTTAGGAACTATTCTATATCGAAGTAAACAGCGCTCTCTACGTTTCTTTTTTAAAACGTCGGAATGAAGGATTTTTTTAGCATCAATTCAATGTTATTATAGCATTATTAAAATGATTAATATACTGCACGATCGACAGTGGATATGAACTTATGAAATATATATATATATATATATATACAAATATGAGAGACCCTGATTGAACCTATTCAAATCAATCCAAAACTGTAGCCCGCAGCGGGGGCTAGGGTAGGGGGCAGTTTCCATCAATAAAAAACACACAAAGAAAATGCAATAAATTTTCAATAATTTATTGCATTTTACCCCGGTTCCCAACATAAAAAGATCCTTTGTGTGCCCATGCCTTGAGCCATAATGCATGTCCGTCCAGAGGATTTTTTTTATGTAGGGGACCGGGGTAAAATGCAATAAATTATTGAAAATTTATTGCATTTTCTTTTCTTTTTTTTTAATTCATGGAAACTGCCCCCTACCCTAGCCCATGCTGCGTACAGTCATGGTTCAGTGACAAAGCAATGGCCTCGTAACTGTGAGGCCCCAGGATCAAAACCGTGTCGATGTGCTATGTTAGTGCCCTTTTGTGGGGCATTATTCCTCATTACTGTCATTTATGACTTAAGGACGTAGTTCCCTAGTTGATGAGCATAATAGCATACACATGCTTTAGCAGTCACGCAAAACACACATTGTCAAATTATTATTCAATAAAATCTGAGAATGTATACTATTATCTAGATCTATTATTTCTAAATTATTTTTAAAATAATTCCATAAATTGGGGTAAAACAAAAAGATTCCAACTTTATGAGCGACAGTGTACATGTGGAGGTGTTGTGGTATGGTGGTTTTCCCATTTGACCCTCATTCCAAAGGTTGAGGTTTCGAACCCCAGCCCGGCACTAACGTCGTGTGGTAAGACTTTAATCCACATTCACCACTCTCAACCCAGGTGTAAATGAGTGCTTGATAATCGCTAGGGTAAAATTAATTGCGGGGCCCTCAGGAAGAACAGCATTGAAGCTGATGATGTTTCTCTAGTTAAAAAAGATTCTCATTATTATTTATTAAAAATCTAAATCTTACGCGGCTTTGTGTCTTTGAAGCTCTTCCAGTACGTGTTCTGAGTTTCTTGGTTCCGATTTGTCGTCTGTCTCCACAAAAGCTGCATCTTCCTTCGGGAAGAACTAGAAAGGGGAGAGGAAAGAAGTTGAAATCTCGGAAACTTCACCATTCTCAACAAAACAAAATCGTATAAAAATCAACAAAAACATGGCATTACATTCCCGTTTTCTACGATAATTTTTGTAATAATATTTGCCCGAATAACATTTGGATATAATCATCACTATTACAGAATCATTTGATCGCCTTCAATCACTCTATGATGAACTTATATAACATATTTGGTAAAAAATCTGTCTTGGAGACCTTACAATTTGGGTAAGGACATCGTTTTGTGCACGAAATATTTATAGCTTCAGTCAAATACATGGAAAATTTATTAACAAATCAAGAAATGCGTTTGTAGAACCCGAGAACTACTGGAAATTTTTTTTCAACATTACATTACATTACATTACATCTTCAATAAGTTCCCGCCCACTTTGTCAGCACATTTGCTCTGGGCTGCCCCCGAAGAGGTTTTTATTTTCTTTAAGGCGGAACTGCACTACTTTTAGCTACTTGCGCCCTCTATATAGCAAACAATGCCGAAGCGGTACCCGTTGATTCCCGTTGCAACGCGTTGGTCCCTTTATATGTTCCCCTTCTCCTCATGTTAATTGAGAGCTGATTGGATGAGATAACCACCTGTCAGTGACCACTCAAGGACGTCTAATTCCTCCTTGCCAAGCTGGTGCTGATAGGCTTTAAAGCTTATCTGTACTAGTTTATACGAGGGATAAGACCACTCTGTAAGGTCACTGACAGATGGTTATCTCATCAAATCAGCTCTCAATTAAAATAAGAAAACGGAGATCTCTGGGGACCTATGGTCACCGATTAGGCATTGTTTTCTATATAGAGGGCGCAAGTAGCTATTAGTATTACAGTGGGGCTTTAATAATATGACTTACCCATGACAGGTACTGTGGTCTGTCCTTGGTAACCTTGACAATATGATCAGGCTGGAAGAGTAAGCGTTGAAGCCAGAGAGGGAACTTCCCTTCCAAATGATACACGTAATCCGCCTTAAAATAGACAAAACAGTGTAATCGATTAAAGGCTTTATATAATATTATGTCGTATTGAACTGTTTGTATTGCTTTACTTACATCATGGGTCTAACTATCATATACAACGTGTATGGCGGGGGGGGGGGTGTTTGTAGTAACCTACAACGTAGCTTCTGCCATATGGTACGAAAGTCGGGGGAGTTTTAAATAATTCCCCATATATAAATGTCCATGTTATTGTCGTTGTTGTTTAGATTTATAAGCGTTTATAATTCAGGAGTGAATATTTACGCTTCTACTATTACATTCACTTTTTTTAATATGTGGATTTGGATAAATTGGATTCCTAAAATTTAAACTTCTTATTTAATGTTAAAGAGGTCAGTGGCTGGCGAGCAAAGGGCTTATTTTTGTCTTAATTAAGTTTCAAGGTAAAATATTAAATAAAAAATAAAGGGGTGAAAATAGGGGAGGGTCTACACTGGCTTCTCCATAGGCTGGATACGCCAATGTAACCAATCGCCCTCAATAATAGGAATTGATTTATTTTTTTACGAGATACAAGCCTAGAAGTGAATGAATGCGTTTATCAATGTGGATTCTGTTTTATGTATAACGTAACGTAATGTAGCGTAACGCAACGCAATGTTTCTCTCAAAAACGAATGAAATTAATTACCTGAATGGAATTCCTCTTGATGAAAGCCTTCTTTTGAATGCCGTCGATGTCTCCGACTGCAATACCAATCTATCCAGGATGATATAAGAAAATTATGAAAACAGTTGTCTTTACAAAGGCAAGTGCTCAAAGGAGAAATTAAGAATATTTGTTTTCCTCTTCGTCAAACACAGATACTGATATACAAGAACAGAAAATAGGTATATGAAATGATTTGCCCAAACCCCAAAAATACAAAAAGATACAAAGAAATCATAAAACAGGGTGGAGTTAGGAGGTGATAATATAAAATCATTATTTGAAGTGAAATGTATAATTGGTGAAATAAAAGATTGGCCGAAATCATAAACAAAGCACATAATTTTCCAAGGTTCATTTTCAAGAACACTTTCAGTGGCTATGGGTTATGTCATCCGTACTACCTGACCTTTAAGCATAGAATGATAATTTTTTTGTGTGTGAACAATTCAAATCATGGAAATAGCTTCAAAGTCATAATAACCTCCTAAATCCGTAAATTAACTTTTGTAATTGAAAACCAAAAAAACATCAACTATGTAGCAGTAAAAGACGAATAACAGTATTGCAAATGTGAAGAAGAAAATGTAATAAATCTAGCTCCTGCCCTGAAAGAGTAAAATGCTACTCACCGTCAGGTTGTTGAGCACCATTGGCATGAGAAAGAGGAACACAATGAAGAGTATATACACTATGACAGCGAACGGTGCTAAGGACTGTTCCGCGTTGAAGATATCGTCCTTGTTCAACTCGCCCAACATCATCGTGATCACCGACAGGAAAGACTGTTCGCTGCTCGCAAATCGGTACTGTGGTGACAGAGAACAGCCATTATATCACGACGTTATTGAATTGGAAAGACAACAATATGATGATGATGATGATGATGATGATGATTATGGTGGTTATTTTACCTGACTGCTAAGAAAGCATAAATGCTTGTAAGTAAGCAACCAGACGGCCGGCGGCTTTAGGTCCTCTCCGAGAGACCTGGTAATGAGGATTAATGCCTTACCAAAAGGCACTAGCGCATCGACTTGGTTTAATCATGATTATATGGAGGCGCGATGTCTCAGTGGTTGAGCAGTGGTCCCATAACCAGGAGGTCCTGGGTTCGAAACCAAGTCGATACGCTAGTGCCTGTTGGTAAGACATTAATCCTCATTACCAAGTCTCTCGGAGATGACTTAAAAGTCATTGGTCCCTCGATTACTTACTTATTTACTTACAAGCTTACATTATGCTCTCTTAGCAGTCAGGTAAAAGAAAAAAACAAACGAACAAACAGACAAGCAAAGCAACCATGAATAGAAGCCTGAGCTGCATCATTCATGTTAATGATACATAAACGAACATGTTGAAAAAGAAACAAACATTACACTTAAAAGCCAGATAAAAATGGCATTCATATGTCATTTGGTAAGAAGAATTAGTTATTAAATATGAACCCAATACTTGTCCATATTACTCTAACAAACCCCACACATTGCATAAAATTAAAGAAAAATAGAAAAAGAAAAAGAACAATTATATTGTATATTGAATAGTACTGTCAGAACTGTATTAGTATTTATGTCATACCTTATCACATGCCACGACAGGGTTCATGCAGGACCCTTGTATACATTTAAACAAGATCTATGATAAATAAAATGAATAATTAAAAAAACAATAATTATAATCTAAATACTTAAAGGGGATGTAGCATGACGAGACTACGTGTCTTTTCCGTGACCTGATTCGGGGCCGACCGCAATAGCCTACGTATTAACGTGCGGTCTGTTTCGCGAACGCTAGCGCGCTGACCCAATTAACCAAGTCTATTCGTTTACATGCAATTGTCTGAAAGAAGACATAGATGGCGTCAACCAGTATTTCCCATGCTACAGCCCCTTTAAAATATGGAAATCCTAAATGAAACGTTTCTCTTACCGTTTGACTTAGACACATCGAAAAGGTGACTGAGAATGCGATAACGAACATAACATACACCGACATAGCCTGTTGATGCAAAGAAACCAATAAAAAGCATTTTGAGATCTGGGGAGAGGTAAAAAATAATTTGTAAACGTTATCATTGTTATTATGCAAGTGTGGAAGACCATCAGAGAAAAAAACGCTCCCTGAAAAGCATGGCTCTTCCACGGGGGGATACTCAGATTTGGGCGGGGGTGTGCCGCTCAAGCCTCGAAACCCCTACCCATTATTAGGGTCTTTTGGGTCATTTTTCTCGAAAAAGGCTCATTTTCACAATTTCGGGTGTACTGAAATTTTGCAAATTTTGAAAAACGGACCCATTTTTAATGGTATTTATGTAAAAAGTGGGACCCATGTTTAGGGATTTTTCGTGAAAAGGTGACCCATTAGAGCGGCCCACCCCATATGTCCTAATAATGTGAGTACCCCTCCCCCAGGGGCTCTTCAAATGCCTTCACATTCTAAATAATTATGACAAGTAACAGCTTAAAAACGCGGCCCGATTTTTATGCCACATATTTGTGTAGTCCCATATACATCTTTCTGTGTACAATGCTTGTTACTTTTACCAAGACTGGGCCAAATTTCTTATCGTTTTGATGGCTCCAGAACCTTGCAGTACTCACTAACACTTATATGCTAGATTATCAACTATTTCTGATCGATTCCACACCGTTTCTTTCACACTGCAATCGTATGACCCAAACTCAACTTTATCTTTAAATCCAAGAAAAATAAAACATTGATGTTTATCCTAGCCCAAGTAGAAATGTTCCTATAATATTTTTGATCACATTACCTTGAGTAGAGATCGAAGGGTCTCCATAAACATCAGTACATAAAGCCCTGTTGTCTTGAAACTAATATGGGGGAAACAAAAATAAAACAATGTGAGAAATCACATATTAGATAAAAAGGTAGATCTATGTATTACTTGAACAACATGCATTTATGATTTTTAAAGTTACTGTAAATCGAACATCTCATTCGTAATTATATTCATGATTATGTTCTGGAAAGGTTTTATTTCCAAATAAAATTGAAATAGTGTTTCAATCTTAATATCTTAAAGGTGGTGATACGAGGAGTTCTGTGCCACGGCCATTTAACCGATTCGCGGGCGTTTCAGTGGTTGTATGATGTCAATCGCTTCTAAAAATGTCAGCAACATTTACAATTTTATTCAAAAGCGACAGATTAAGAAAAATACAAAGACAGGGCAAATCAATTTATTTGAAACAGTCAATTGCATCATCTCTCCCTCTCTCACTCTATCTACCCACTCTCTCTCCCTCTCTTCTTTCTTTCTCTTTCTCTTTTCTACCTCTCACTCTCTTCTGTGTTCTTCTCCCTCTCCATCACTCTCTGCCCCCTCGCTCCATTCCTCCTTTCTCTCTCTCTCTCTCTCTCTCTCTCTCTGTTCTCCTCCTTCCCCTTTCGCCCCCCTCTCTCTCTCTCTGTCTCTCTCTCTCTTTCTTTCTCTTTTCTTCTTTACCTGTCACTCTCTTCTGTGTTCTTCTCCCTCTCCATCACTCTCTGCCCCCTCGCTCCATTCCTCCTTTCTCTCTCTCTCTCTCTCTCTCTTTCTTTCTCTCTCTCTCTCTCTGTTCTCCTCCTTCCCCTTTCGCCCCCCTCTCTCTCTCTCTCTCTCTCTCTCTTTCTTTCTCTTTTTCTTCTTTACCTGTCACTCTCTTCTGTGTTCTTCTCCCTCTCCCTCTCCATCACTATCTGTGCCTCCCAATCTCTCTCTCTCTCTCTCTCTCTCTCCCTCTCTCCCTTCCTCCTTTCTCTATCTCTTTCTCTTTCTTTCTCTGTTCTCCTCCTTCCCCTCTCCAGCTCCCTCTCCCTTCTTCTTCCTATCCATCAGAGATATTGCAAGAAGCGTTCATACATACCCCTTGAAGTACATGATGAACTTCATCCATGAGAAGAAGATGGACATGATACCGGCTGTCCAGTTCCGATAGCAGAGCAATCTCCCCGGTGGGAACACGAAGATCATGGCTGTCACCAGGCATACCCAGTCTACCAGGTTCGATGTATCCGTGAAGTATTTCAGCCGCTTTAAATTCAAACAAAATGGAAACATTCGATTTGAATAACATATATCTGAGCCCTGTCTTATAAAGAGAGTTACAAATGATCCGAATTGATCGTAAATCCTATAATCAATCGAAAGCGTTTATCGACAGTCCCTCAAGGTAAGGCACCGAAATTCTTTTTCTTCTTCTGGACATTCTTCTTCTACGTGTTTTTCCTGTTCTTCTTCTGGTTCTTCTTATTCGTGTTGATGTTGTTGTTGTTTTTCTTCTTCTTCTTCTCCTGTCTCTTCTTCATCTTCTCCTCCTTTCCCCCTTATTTTTCTTCTTCTTATTATTATTTTCATTCTCCTTCTCCTCCTTCATATCCTTCTTCTTCTTCTTCTTCTTCTTCTTCTTCTTCTTCTTCTTTGTTTCCCTTCTTTATAATCTTCTTCTTCTTCTCCGTCTTTTTGGGGGGATGCTTCTTCTTATTATTATTCTTCTTCTTCTCTCTTTGCTCCTTCTCCTTCTCCTACTTCTTCTTCTTTTCGTTTTTTTTTCTTCCTTTTTCGGTTGAAAATACATACGAAAATAATCCTGATTATGATCAATGTCAAACGTGATAAGTCTGTCAGAATTGGTTGAAACGGGAATGAACCTTTTGCGTGTTTTGTATATTTAGTTAATATTTTTATCATCATTGAATGGTTTACATCAAAAATACTGAAAATAGCTGCCCGAGAACTGAGTTATATTCAGTTTACAATGAAAGCACATGAAATACAATGTTAAGACAATTATTACATAAAGCTTAAGAGAATACATTCAAAGATAACATATTATTCAAAAACTAAGTATAATTAAGACTATTCTAAAAGTTAACTCCTACAGCTGTGATATCGTATCTTTTTTAATACTGAAATCATATGAGAGAAATCTTGAGGGCAAAAAAACTAGTAATATTCTGTGACATTTATGACTTTCTTTGCGTATTAAATTCATCAAAGTACATGTCGAGATGAAAACACACGTAGGAACCAACATGTCACTCTTAATTCTTCAACATTTATTAAGCACGAGTATAACAAAAAAATGTTTCCGGAAATTAGAAAAACAATTTTAGTAATGCAAATGTGACAGACGTGCTACTTACCACGACGTACATTTCGCCCAATTCTCCAACGATAACAGATAAACAGTAAGCTAGTATCATGTATGACAAGATTGCTGGTGTGCCATCGGCGAAGTAGTAATAATCCGACTGAAATTGAAAGAAAATAGTAAATAGGTTAAAGGCATTGTTTAACAGTGTTTCCAACAAATCTGAGATGTATGGCCCTACGTGTTATCAGTGTATGTGATATGGTGTAATATTGAAGCCCTAACAAAATTGCGCTTCAAAATGATCATGAAGTGCTTCAAAAAAGTTATAATCTTTGACTTTGAGTGACCGGATTTACCATAATCATTTCCCGCAATAGACTGTAGTGTTATAATCAACTGTCCAAAACAGTTTGGCAAACAGTTTTTGATATTTCTAATTTCAACCATAAATATCATGATAATCGGACAGGCGATCGGTTTGTAAAAGTCATGGGATTCCGGGCTGACATAAAGGTTTATAATTATGATTGTAGCATGAGCTATATCCAGGATTTGTTTTAGAATCTGAGACAAAGATACCCGATCCTTATACTGCTGTCATGACCATACGTCCACACTCAACACAATTCGTTATTCTTTATCGAGTTCTACTTTGAAACAATGCCCAGACCCGTATTTCGTTATACGACGTTTCTTTATACGACGTATCGTTAGTAAGGGTACGCACACACAATTTCATCGTATGGCTATCCCGTTTCGGGATAGTTATACGATGAATTTGTTGTGTGTGGACACGGGGTTACGTACTTGGTCCACTGGCCGTCTGGTGTAGGTCTTGTTTTAGTGGTTGCTTAGAAGTCAAACCCGACCCCCCCCCCAAAAAAAAAAAAAAAAAAAAAATAATAATAATAATAATAATAATAATAAAAAAAAAAATTAAAAAAAATTTAAAAAAAAAATTAAAAAAAATAAATAAATAAATAAATAAAAAATTAACAAATAAATAAATAAAATAAAAAATAATAAATAAATAAATAAATAAATTTAAAAAAAAAATTAAAAAAATCCATGCCACCACATGTCGCAGTGGCATAGTGGTTTACTAATTCGACTAGCAATCTATTTTTATCTATTTCATTTATTTAGATTAGCCAGTGATTGTGTTACAGAAAGGACGTCCTTTTGTAGGGCGCTTTGCCTCTCCCGAAACAGGCGGGAAAAAAGGGGAATATATGTCGTAGCATAAATACATATCATGGGGAAGGAATGTATGATGCGTTCCTTGCATACTAGGAACACGAGGTGTTTTGTTAAAATGGTTTGAAAGCTATTTAACAAACTGAAAACAATATGTTCTTTTTAATAAAATTAAATCTGATTTTAAAACCATAGGGTGTGGTGTACCTCAAGGCTCGATATCGGGACCCTTATTATTTCTTATATACATGAACGATATTACTCATAAGACTTCATTGTGCTTTCTTGCCGGTTCCTCATTCGTATATGTATTTGTATTTTATGTTTATCTTTCGTTATGTTATTCGTATGTTCTTTACTTATCTGTAAATATAAATGTTATGATTATGTATGTTTTAATATGACGAAAGGAATAAAATGAATTGAATTGAAGTAGGTGACATACAAATACTGGAGCTTCAGGAGTGTTATACCATGTCAGACTGACATGAGCCCCAATATAAGAATCGAATGATTATTATGGTTATAGGACACCTAACCCCTGGACAACCACCCTCCGGATAGCCACCTATAGGACAACTACCCCCTATAGGACAACTATCTCCGGACAACTACCCCCATACATCTACCTCCTAGGACAACCACCCTCTAGGACAACTACCCCCGGACAACTACCCCAGACAACTACCCCCTATAAAAACCACACTCTAGGACAACTACCGATTGATAATTACCCTAAGTGGTTATTGTCCGGGGTAGTTGGGTTATAGTTAACATAGGTGGTAGATGTCAAGGAGTTATATGTCCTAGGCAGGCGCGTACGCAGGATATTTTCAAGGGGGGGGGGGGTTAACATTTATAAATCGGTCCGAAAATTTCGCAACGACTCAGCCAGCGGGGTTTTTTTTGGTCTCGAAATTTGACATTTTGCTCAGTTGGGGGGGGGGGGGGTAAGGTCACCTTTTAAAAAAAAATCAAAAGGGGGGTTTTAGGTTTTTTTAGGGGGGTTTACATACATAAAATTACCAAAGGGGGGGTTAACCCCCCCCCCCCAACCCCCCCCCCCCCCCCCCCCCCCTGCGTACGCGCCTGGTCCTAGGGTGGTTATCCGGGTGGTTATCCAGGGGGTAGGTTCCCGGATACGGATTATTATATTTCTCATCATTATTTTGCTTAATATTATCATAAGAATTAGACAATTTCTTGTTGTTGTTTTGTTGTCACTCTTGATGTTGCTAATATGATTATCACAAATATTAGTGCTGGTATCAAGATTATTAATATTATTGTCACAATCGTCATCATAATCGTCATTTAAATCATCGATTTCATCATTGTTAATGACACTATTATAATCATGACAAAAATAACTTCGTATACTTTTCATCCAAATTATTTTGGGCGATCATCAATTTTCAATCCCTCAACCCGAAAGAGGCCGGGCTATTTGAGGTCTTCATGCGGTCGGGGGGGGGGGGGGAGGGGCATTATGCCCCCCCCCCCCCCTCCCCTATGATCTCGGCCTAGGAAGGTCCAATTAAAGTGAAAATTTGCATGGTGATAGATTGAAGTATATTGAATATGATGGTAATGTTTATTTTCTTTTATGTTTATTTGTTTGTTTTGTATTAATATTTTTATGGCAATATGCATTTTTGGGAGGAAATATACTTACACACGCACATTTGTGAGAATTACATATTTTTATAGACATATGAAGATATTTTGTCACCTAACACCCGGACCTTAGGTCCGCCCATAACAAATTTGGTATCAAAATGTGCGGGAGACATGAGGGGGAAAAGTCATATAATTTCAGCGCCAAAGGTACAGGGGTTTTGATGCAGTGGCTACAATTCGACGGGAGGGGGGCATGATGGCCCCGGGTCTTATTGGGGTTAAAATAAAGTCAATCATAAATTTTATAGAGATAAATAGACCAATCTTTACCGAGGCGTCGTATATGTAGTAATCCGAGATGGACGGGGCTATCGAGGCGTTGAAATAGGGGCAGGTTGCGTCAACTGGCGAATATGACAGAAGACTCCAGAATGGAGGAAGGAGCGGAGCGAGGATCGTATATGTCGTCATCAAAGCCAGAAACATGATGTAGAAGAGAAGGTCTAGGTAGTAGAATATTCGGCCAAATCGATCCCTGGATTGAGAGAGAGAGCGACAGAGAGACAGATAGACAGATAGAAAGAAGGAATGGGAGAAAGAGAGAGAAATAGAGAGGAAGAGAGAGATATGGGGAGAAGGAGAGAGAAAGAGAGAGAGAGAGAGGGGTCGAGACAGACAGACATATATATATAGAAAGAGAGAGAGAGAGAGAGAGAGAGAGAGATGGCAGAATTGAGAGACACATTTGGTTGTTCCCCAGGTTCCTTCAAACAAAAAAACCTATCCAAGACAGTCTTAAAAATAACTTTCAATTAGCATGATCTTGTGTTCTATATTTGATAAAACTCGTCACGTTGAACCCCCTCAAACATCTCGCCCAAAGGACGTAGGCATAACAATACATCGTCCCATAATATTATGCCCGTTGCACACGAGACGTCATTTGGCTGACGTTAGACTGCGTCAACGATGGGCGTGGTCTCTGACGCGCCCTGTGAGAGTTACATCGTACACAAAGTGAATGCAACATGAATTTTGAAATACTAGCGTATGAGATCACCATCTCTGCGAGCCTGATTAGCGCAAGTGATAGCGCAATCAAATTGACGCTTCATGCATGTGCAACTGGCATTATAGAACGATGTGTTTTGATGTCAGTGTTCTCTGGGCGAGATGTCTATATCTAGTTAGAACTCAACATGGAATCATAAAATACTGGCCGTATAAGCAGTTATTTTTGGACAGTCTTGCAAAGTTTTAAGCGAAGGAACCTAGGGAATCGGGATTGTACCAGTTCCGTGATACTGCAAACATAATTGTTTATCACGAGTTTATCAGGTAAATATTAGTATCATGTCAAAAGTAGAACATTCTCTATATTCCCAAGTACGATACATGAAATGTCTCACAAAAGTGTCTTTCTATAGGTTAACGCTTCTTTTCTGAAAATGAAATAAATTTGATGGCTCATTTCAGACTGTTTTTTTAAAAGTTAACATTCAACAAAATATTAGTCTTTCCGTGTCTAATTCTGGAACATGAAGAGGCACAGTATCTTCATCAATATCTTGTTCCGTGCTAAAAATAAAATCTCTGGGAACATAAGACTAGTGTTTTTTATGTTTGTCTAATGTATTACAACTTATAGGCATCCACCAGAAAGAAACACAACGTTTGTATGAAGGAAATATTACGTAAGAGTCGATATACGGAAAGTAAGCAGGGAAATGGTCTCTCTCTCTCTCCAATCTGCTTGATGTCAGTAATCGTGAATTACGATCGAACCATTTGCCGTTCAGGGTCCCGTTTCATAAAATTCGTTATCAATAACAAGTGCTAAATTTCTATGACGAATTTGCTCTCAGCCAATCAAATGCCAGGATTTCAGTAGCTTATAACAGTTATTGCAACTTGTTATTGATAAGAATTTCAGGAAACTAGGGCCCAAGATGAACATATATTTACCATTTTCTCTTGAGGATGCTCTGTGATAACTCGTGGGCCAAAAGCTTCTCTCTTCCGTACATGCACATTGTCTGTGGGGAAAATAAAGTAGAAACAACTAAACAAATATATCTATCAGTATTTTGGTCTTTAAAAGAAGAGGGTATGGGGGTATATTTTGATTTTAAAGGGAAAGTTGAGTTATGTTATAGAGGGTGCTACACAAACTAATTTTTTCGTGAGATAATGAAAAACTGAGTGTCAAATTGGAAAGAGCATACAATTTAAATGACAAAATCATCTTTGTTTGCTCCAAATCGGTTAAGAGACGGCTGAAATATCCATAAATGTAACCATAATATTTGTGGGGCCCCACTTAAAGGCGTATATACCACCAAACGGTAGTGTTTTTGTTTCGTATTTACTTTATAGAGATTGTACTTTAAAGATATCAGTCCGTTTCCTTGAACATAAGCTTGTTTCAACCCTCCTGTTAATCAACTGATCATTACGATTATTTTGTTCTATGGAACCCATAAACGCATTTCTCTAAAGATCTTAAAAACATGATCTTCAGTTGTATTAGTCGATGTATGCTGGCACCCCGAACCACGCCCACACAAAAACACACGTATACGCACACATACACGCCCACACAGACTCCCCCTCTTTCCATACCCACCCACCCATCTTCCTCACACACCTTTACATGCATACATTACACACAAACAAATGCCGTGTCTATTTATTTATCATTTTTTAAATTGTGCCACAATCGTTCTCTTTGATAGACACTTGCCAGACATAGCAACAACTACATCAAGTAGGTTCCAACCATAGATATGCTACTGTGCAAAGCAGGTGAAATAACTAGTCAGTAAATAAAGATTATGGAGAGAAACATGCTTAAATCTAACTTGTTTGATAAAATCTTCAGACTTACCCTGATCGCGAAGTATCGATACCCGTTTGATTTGGTCGACTCGTCGTCTGGTCCGGGATCAATATACTGATACTCGTATTTCACCTTCGTAGAAAACCGTACAAGAGAATTGAATAAATGTCGGCTTGATCTCAAACGTGTGTATTTTAAAAGTGAAAGGAGGAAGAAAGGTCGTGGTTCAAACAATTTTTTACTTTATTCTATGACTATTTTTGTCAGGAAATATTTTGTTCTCCTTTAGAATAGAACTGTTGCAACTTTTTAGTCGTAGGTGGATCAGCGATAAATTTGCGCAAGACCGCTTGCACTAACATCACCTGCCTCGGGTGTTGCATCTTTTACACCTATCTCAATTCTCCTTTGTTAAATCAGTAACTTCTTCTCAGGACAATTCGACTAATTTACTCAAATTTATATTTGTCTATACTTTTCATCCGGGACTAAACTCACGTGATACGATGGGCAATTGGGGGTCTTGTATGTCTTGTGAACGCATCGGTCCATGACGAGGAGGGCGACGTCGGGTAGCTTTTCGATGAGGGACTTTATGGGCGAGATCATCAGCTCATCCTTGCTCTGCATGGCAATTCTCCAGCTGATCAGGAAAAAGATAACAATAGTTGCTATCAATACCACAGTGAGGCTTTGATACTTCATTTCAAAACTGGGAGATATCGTCACATAGCGTGTATAGAGTCAGAATTTTACAACATTCAACAGTCGATATGAAGGTTTGTTATAACCATGGTGATGACAAACAATGAAGAAGTTATAAACTAACCAAACCCATAGCTCTTCATCATGTACATGGCATCGTAGAAATTAGACCAAAAAATCAGTATATTTCGTTCAAAGGATAAATTATGTTTAGCTGAGACTACGTGTAGCTTTACCAAATACCTTTCCAATATAATCTTGGGGATCTTTTAAACTAGTTCAAGCGGACGGGTTTGAATGTCTACGTAAGGATGTTTCGTACTAATGATTACTTGAACGAATGTCAGCTTAATCATCTCATTGCCCGGCTAACTCTGTAATTTGAGAATATCATAATGTATTTTAAAGAAACACTACCACGTTGTCAACTTACTCTTTGCTCTTGATGATAGCGGCAGCAATCTCGCCCTGTTCTTTCTCGATAGCCAGTTCTAGTGGGGTGAAGCCGTCGTTGTTTGATGCCGACTGGTCAGCGCCAGCCCGGATCAACAGGTTGGCTGCGGCTATGTGGCCCGCGTCACAACACACGTGAAGAGCGTTGTTCTGTGGATTGGATACGGTTAACCATTACAAATTTTTCTTTTAAGAATAAAAGAAAAGCCACCTAAATAATGGGTCTATCATGGAAGAAGACGTGTTTTTTTCTTGAGAAAGGAAGCGCTATATATTGGTGAATTCTTTGATCTTGCAGAAACTAACACCGGCAGGGGCGGCGCTCCACGTTTATAATTTGAGGGGCGGTACCAGTGCATACAGGGGCGTAAATCCCGGGGGATGGGGGGGGGGGCTGCATCCCCCCTGGCTTAAAGTAGGGGGATGGCCTGTACAATCATCCCCCCTGATATTGCAAAAAAAAGAGAGAAAAAAAAAAGAAGAAGAAGAAGAAGGAGAAGAAGAAGAAGAAAAAAATGTGATTATTTCAATTTTAGCATAATACATGAGAAATTAGTTATTTTTTTAATGTAAGTATAACTGTATAGCCTACACGGATATAGTATGTCACGATCATTAAGAGTAATTGCGCGACGTGCGCGAACAAGCACTTCATAAACTTTAGAATAATTTTTCGTTATTTTGCAAGGTATTATTATAGCCCAGACGTAAAGTGCGCCAGCACGCGAGCGCTTAAAAAGTGCAATCATGTACAGTAGATGCCCGGCTCCCCCACTTAGTATTATTTAGGTCACGCGTACGCTCGTTCCCGCCCTTTAAAAGCACCCCCACCCTATCTCAGGACTGCCAACATTTCTGAATCCCCCTTTCGCCGGCTTTTCGCTGGCTTTTCCTACCTTGGAGACCCCCCCAAAAAAAATCCGGAACACTGCTAAATGTACAACCCCCCCCCCCCCCCCCCAATTTCAGGTGAGCTCTAGTCGATCGAGGGGGACTGGGGCCAATGCTTTTACTTTTCAAAATGAAATCATCCTGAATGAGCTTTCAAAGCTAGCAGGAATTTTAGGAATTTGATCCCGGGATTTGATCAATTTTTCTATGATATTCAAGATATTTTATAACCTCCTTTTTACATTTCACAGGAGTCCAAAGAGAGAGAGAAAAAAACCACCCCCTTTTTAAAGATATTAAGAGTAGAGAACGGTACAACGAATCGTCTTCTTTCTCCAATGATTTTATGAAACGTAAAAGCTTCCGCGCTTCGCGCAGGAGGGGGGGGGGAAAGGAAAAACTGAATTCAGATGAGTATTAAAAGTCGAGAACGGTACAACGAATCGTTTTCTTTCTCTAATGATTTAATGAAACGTATAAGCTTCCGCGCTTCGCGCAGGAGGGGGGAAGGGAAAAAGTGAATTCAGATGAGGATTAAAAGTCGAGGACGGTACAACGAATCGTCTTCTTTCTCCAATGATTTTATGAAACGTAAAAGCTTCCGCGCTTCACGCAGGAGGGGGGAAGGGAAAAACTGAATTCAGATGAGGATTAAAAGTCGAGAACGGTACAACGAATCGTCTTCTTTCCCTAATGATTTAATGAAACGTAAAAGCTTCCGCGCTTCGCGCGGGAGGGAAGGGGGAACTGAATTCAGACGAGGATAATTTCCGAGAACGGTACAACGAATCGTCTTCTTTCTCTAATATTGCTTGTTGTTTGTTCGTTTGTGTGTGTGCGTGTGTGTGTGTGCGTGTTTGTTATGTGTGTGTGCGTGTGTGTGTGTGTGTGTGTTGTGTGTTTGTGCGTGCGCGATCGCGCGCGCTTGCGTAAATTAGTGTAGGCGTGTTCTCGTGCAAGTATGTGATGGCTATCGCCGATCATCCCCCCCCCCCCACTCCTCAGTACGGATTTACGCCCCTGAGTGCATACATTTACGTTTAATTACTAAGTGGGGCATCAGCCTCACAACCCCCCTCCCTCCTTCGAGGCTCCAACACCCCTAATAGACACTCTTATAATTATATTGACCTTTCCAACTCCCTGATTTACCTTATCTTTGTCAATAGCATGGATGTCGCAGTTGTGTTCGATGAGGATGCTCATTGTTTCCACGTGGTTGTTGACTGCGGCTAACATCAATGCTGTCCGATGCTCGTCATTGCTGAAAATAAAGAGAAATAAATCATACTTTTCTCAAAATCTTGATATAATTTCATCTTCTGACAAGCCGTCTTCTAACATTTATCATGTTACCCATCCCTACTTGTATCAATTCTTGAGTGTCGCCTCATTCGCTTTAACACATCTAACTTTAATTTGGATTTCAGAATGTAGGCCTAATCTACCTTTATAATTCGTATTTAATAACACTACATGTACTTTCATGTAATTTCCTTTTCCCGATCATTTGAAGTGATGAGCCAATTCCGCCCCTCCCCTCCCCTTCCCCGTTTAGACTGGAATTCCCTCCTGCTTATCAATTTCTGATCACAGCACTGATGTTCCACAAATGCTAAAACATTTACAAACAAACGTAAATTTAAGAAGTATCTACAGTAAATTCTGAGTGAAAAGAAATAAAACTACTTACACATTGGTGATGTCGGCGCCCATCTTCAAGAGCTGCCTGACCAAGTCATGACGACCGAAGAAACAACTGGTAAGAAGAGGGGTCATACCATCGCCATCATCATCATTGAGAAGCATTGGGGTGTGGTCCAGGAGCTGCCCCACGCAGGCCACATACCCCGCCCTAAAAGGGGAAACAGAATGAAGGAGGAGGGAGGAGGGTAGGAAGTGTAAAATTAAATTAACTAAAACTTAAATTAAAATTTGATTTAGAAGCATTGGGGGTGGGGTCTAGTAGCTGATTCATACAGGATACGTACCCTGCACTTAGGGGGATGAAGGATATACGAGGAGAGATAGGATAGGAATAGAATTAAAATGGGGGTAAACTGCCATTTTCCCAATGTCAATTTGTGTCCCAATTTGTCCCGTCGCGTTTCGTCTGAAGCTCAATCGTCCATTTTCCACGATGTCTCGTCATCTATCACTTGTCCCTCTGTCAGTTGCATTTAGCCAAACTAGTAGTCTTATGCGCGTTCGATTCCTCGCAATCTGGTCCCACAGAACAATGATGGCCATAGATCACATGGGGACTTGGTCACACCGGACCTTAACAGTAGGACTAATAACGCAGTCGATGAATGGAATTATACATCAACGGGTCTGCTTAAGCCACCGAGATCCCTCAGTCAACAAGTGGTCTCGTGGGCCGTCTGCCAATTCTTTTTCAGAGGTCACTCGACCGACAGATCACCAGACCAACTTATTGTCGGTCTCGTGGAAAATTTGTCTCTACGATGACCCCCAGATGGCTATCAGACATAGGACCATTATGCCATCGTGACTTATCTGTCCATTGGTTTCAGTTGTGGAAATATGAAGAGCAAGGACTTACTGAGCTGCGATGTGGACCGGTGACTTGCCAAGGACATCACGAATTTCTCCTTCAGCTTCGTACTTGATCAACAGCTTGATCATCTAAAAAGGAAAAACAAATTGTAGGTATTTTTTTTCTTCGTTTGAATCTGTTGAGAAACTACATCACACAGGAAAATCAATATCGTGCAAACATGAGAATGTGACACAATGGAAGATCTTTGAGATATTGTCTCTTAAAAGGAGTCAGACTTTTGTCAATACTTGTTGTACGTGCGAAGAAGAAAGTTGAACGTTTAAAGTATCTAATGCAAACAATCATATCAACTGTAACTGAGAGAATTGCATAATTTTGTCGTTATTGCTAGAATATCCAGAAATGAAATTATACATAGCCGAGCATACATCCTACAGTAAAGACTGCATATATCATCCAAATATTATTACTTGTTGTGGGGCTCGTTTCTGTTAAGACCAATGATTATGAGACTCGGTAGCAGATGCGGGGGTACATTCGTCCTGCCCCCCCCCCCCCCTTCAAAGGCATCCTGGTTCTTACCCTGATGAGACTAAATGGTAAACTCACTCAATGACTGTCAACTGCATGAACTTGAACCTTTGTCATTACAACAGGAGGGCAACCCTAACATATAATGATTTTTAAGCATATAATACCCTGGACACGCTTAACATGAGCAAAACACTTGAAAGCGATGGCTTTAGGACTTACATCTACATTGCCAGATTCTGCTGCATAATGGAGAGGTGTTTGGTCGTATAGATCAGTTGTGTTGATGAGGCCATACCCGCCGTGTCTCAGAAGAAATTCCAGAAAGCTAGGGTGGTCCATCTCTGCTGCCCAGTGCAAGGGAGATTTGTGATGAACGTCGAATACTACATGAAGAGAAGAAACGATTATGAATAACGATTGTCTTCATGACTATTGTAATGATCAAAAATTGAAAAGTTTTTGAACTGTCATATTACTAGGAAAGTGTACGTTGCATACACAAACTAAATTTGTCATGCATCTTTTTGGGGGATGGCAGGTGCTCGTTATACTATTTTTTCATCATTGAGAATTAAACGTTATATTACAAAGATTCATGCACAAATCGTCATAAACCAGCATAATTGTGTACTTTATAATGCTACTGTTGTCATCATAACTATCGCCATCATCATCATCGTTGTCGTCACCATCATCACCATTACTCTATCCATTATATTCAGCATCATCCGCATTATCATCACCATCATATTCTTCATCGTCAACATCATCATCATTATCGATCATCATCATCATCGCGATTGCCGGTACCATGATCATTATGCTCCTCCCCTCCACTTTCCCCTTCTCCTGCTCACCCTCCCCTACCTTCTCCTCCTCCTCCTCCTCATCCTCATCATCACCATACTCATCATTACTATCATTATTTTCAACGCCATTATCATAACCAACAACAGGTGATGATCACCAACATATCAAAGTCATCAACTGTTTAGCAGTTTAAATACGGATCGAAGTCAATCAGGTTCGAGAATATAGACTACATACGATTTGTAAAGTGAAAAACGGCTATCTTTGAATTATTTTAAGAAGATGCTTAAACGTTGTTATGAAGTTGGGCGGGTTCTTTCTATCAAACACAATAAATTCGTTGTATAACTTGGTAAATGAATACATGTGCAAGTGCAACTGATGTAACATTCTCTGTTTAACCGATATGTCACAACATGTATTTTGTTCAAATCTATCGTTTTGTTCTTGCCCAAGAATGATTGAAATAAATAAATTCTTTGGAAAAAAATAAAAATTTACCGAATACTTGAGCTCCTCGGGTTAGTAGGAGTTCACCAGCCGGTGTGTGACCTTTCCAAGCTGCGCAGAGCAGCGGAGTAAAGCTGTTATTATCGACATCGTCGACCACGGCTCCTTCGTGGATCAGTACAGCCATGGTCTCCACACGGTTGTAAAGCGTAGCCCTTTAAATTTAAGATTTCGAATTTATAGACCTTTAAGAGTAAGTGGTGCCATTTGCTTAAAGAGAAGATACATGTGTTGAGCATGAAATATCTGGTGTGAATATCTTACCTTGGTAATGAACGTGGAAGCTAACCCTAACCCTCATCCTAACCCGAAACTTATTATCGTAACCCAAATCTCTATCCTAATACATACCTTACTTATTATAAGGACCGCAGAGACAAATGGGTCATATAACTAATTATACATGGACTTACCTCTGTATAATGCTTCGATAACAGTCAGCACCATAAAATGGGTAATGTTACACAAGTATGAAAAATATCAATTCATGCAAATGCATAGGGAGATATCAGCGGTTTAAACATATCACGTGAAGCGAAGTTTTATCTCATATGCACCATGATGCTTATATCTGACAAACATCCTGGATGTACCCGGTTTCACCAAGTGCATCATCAAAGATATTAATTGATGTCTATTTATAAATCTAACCTGTGAAGCGGTGTCATGCCTTCGTTGTCTTTCATCTCGATATCGGCTCCGTTCTCGATCAGCTGCATGACGGTGGTCGTAGCGCCGTTCATAGCCGCGATGTGGATCGGAGTCATGCCGTTCTTCTTCCTCACGTTCACGTCGACGCCGTTGTCAAGCAACCGTTGTATGACCTGGGATAATATAAGACAAAAACATGAATCAAGATTGTCTTTATTCATGCTCCAGTAAACTCATTCCCATTCAGTCTTTTGTAGTATTTATGGGGGTATTTGTTACCAGATTTCACCTTCTTTTACTTCTCATATTTATTTTTGTCTAATAAAAATTATCTAACAAGCTCTCTCTCTCTCTCTCTCTCTCTCTTTCTATCTCTCGATTCTTCTTATTTCTGTTTTGTGTCAGTTCTTAATTTCGTCGATTCTATTTACTTATATCCTTTACACATTCGAAACACATCACTCCGTGATTTTGAAAATAATAATTGATATTTCAAGCCTTTCGGCTCTTTGACAATGTTATTACATGCATATCTTTACTGCGTTAAGTTTAGTTTGAGGGTACAGTAGGAATAATAATTATAAAGCAACAACTTTAAAAGCGCAATTAATACGCAAAAACGAAATGTTATAAGTTTCAAGATGTTTGAAAACAATAATGGCTACCTCTGTTCTTCGTTTGGAGACTGCTAGATGTAAAGATGTGTTGCTCTCATTGTCTTCATCCATCAGGTAGTTACCGATTGGAATGCACGTCCTTTGAGCTGGGTCAGGATATGATATATAGTGAGGAAAGCACATGAATATTTGTTGACGCATGGCATATATTTACAGTGAGAGGACCATCTCCTACATTGACAATTAGTACGAATTGTATCTTATGCCTACATTCGTTAACATCCCCTAATCATATCTTTCATCTTCGTACCCATTTAAACTCCGAAATATATCCATAAAGCTGAAATTCTATAAACTTTGTTTCTTCTATCTTCAAAACTAACTTAAAAGTTCTGACATATAAAATCAGAGGCGTATCCAAATTCTTCTTCTTCTTCTTCTTCTTCTTGTTCTTCTTCTTCTTCTTGTTCTTCTTCTTCTTCTTGTTCTTCTTGTTCTTCTTCTTCTTCTTCTTCTTCTTGTTCTTCTTCTGCTTCTTGTTCTTCTTCTTCTTGTTCTTGTTCTTCTTCTTGTTCTTCTTGTTCTTGTTCTTGTTCTTCTTCTTCTTCTACTACTTCTTCTTCCACTTCTTCTTCTTCTTCTTCTTCTTCTTCTTCTTCTTCTTCTTCTTCTTTTTTTCTTCTTCTTATCCTTCTTCCTCTTCTTCTTCTTATCCTTCTTCCTCTTCTTCTTCTTATCCTTCTTCATCATCTTCTTTTTCTCCCTCTTCCCCTGTCCTCTTATTCTTCATTCTTCTTCCTCTTCTTACTTCTTCATTCAGTCTATGCTTGGTATGACACCAAAAGTTACTATTTTACCAAATAAAAAAAAGTATGCAGTAGGCCTACCTGTTTCCAAGAACATGTCGATTAGGTCGACATGACCATTCATTACCGCCTTCATCAGCGGCGTCAAGTAGTTAGCGTCTTTCGCTCTAATGTAGGCCCCCTGGTCGACCTAGGGAACGATAACCGACAACGTTATTGATTATGGTGATGGAGACGATGTTGATGATGATGGTGGTGTTGATGGTGGTGGTGTTTTGTTGTTGTTTTATTTCAGGGCAGTGAAAATTCTTTTTCTGAACAACATGATCTAATGCTAAATATATTACTCATTGCGGATGTAGTATCGAAAATAATATCGCTAGTGATATTCGTTTGTCTCGCAATGTATGGTCAACAAGGGATCTAAAGATCACGACGTTTCGTGCGCCGCTGCAACACTTCGTCAGGTAATAAAAGCTAATGTAAGCAAGCGTGTTTTATACTCTACGGGCGGATCCAACGGTCAATTTATTAATCACACGATCTAATGCTGTAAAGTTTTACATATTATTAATACGTAACTGTTAGTGTGTTTTTATTAATAATAGCAAAATTACCCATAAAATCGAACAGGCGGCTATAGACCTACAAACTTATGGAAAAAGAGGAAATTGAAGTTTTAACTAAATTTCATTACAAGTTGAAATGATTGCCATATATTCGAATATTCGTTATTTAATTAATTATTAACTATTATAATTGTGTTCATAAGTTTATATCATTTATATTATATCTGATTTTGTCGTCATTGTATACGATATGTATTTCAGTAATTCATGCATAATTAAATCTTTAGATTAATCGTGTAATTTATTATTATTGATTGCTGTAAAGCGCATAGAAAATTTATTATTATGCGCTATATAAAAATGATTTTATTATTATTATTATTATTATTATTATTTACAAAGGAAGACGTGCGCTCAAGTGTTGTATTTTTTGACAGACAATACTTGATAAATTAGAATGAGATTATCACACACAAAAACACAGATAATGAAACCAGGCGCGGATCCACGGGGGGGGGGGCGACGGGCCCGGCCCCCCCCCCTGGCTTTTTTTTTTTTTTTTCATACAAAAAAAAAAAAAAAGTTTTCAGGGTCAAATACCAAAAAAAATTATGCATACTACACCCCCCCCCCCCCCCCCCCCACTGAGCGAGATATCGGTAGGTTCGATTTCCACATTTTCGGGGTCATATACCAAAAAAAGTGATGCTCCACTACCCCCCCCCCCCCCTCCCTCACTGAGCGAGATATTGCTCGGCACGATTTTCACATTTTCGAGGTCAAATACGAGAAAAAAAATTGTGATCACTACCCCCCCCCCCCCCACACACTCAGCGAGATAATGATCGGCGCGATCTTCACATTTTAGGCCCCCCCCCCCCTATCGGCAAATCCTGGATCCGCCCCTGAATGAAACTATATGTATATACATAGACGAATATTTCGATGAACTTACAAGTAACTTGCAAACCCCCACACTTCCGTTCACCGCAGCTAGGTGCAGAGGTGTACAATCGTCTTTATCTATGGCGCTCACGTCTGCCTTTCCTGATTTTACTAGAATCTGAACGAAAAGGGTTAATAAAATAAAATTATGAATGGATCGTTCCTAGAAAAATAAAACAAAGTTTATGAATACTGATTCAAGTTACAGAAACAATGATTATAATCTCAGCCTTGACGTGATTTAATTTGATTCAATAATTTCTATTTCGTTCATAAAATTTGCGATTTAATTAAATTTATTTCGTTAAATCACAAGATTTAATATGTGCTGACCTCGAGAGTCGGGAACAAAATGTTTTTAATCCGTTTCTCATGCATAGGAATTCATGGCTTCATGTTTCTTTTTTAATGCTCGATGTCTTGCAAAAATGAACAAACATGCACGTTGACGCTTATAGAAATTAAAGCTTTTGTTCAAACACACTTAATGATAGTACTGTCACCACTTTTAAGATTTTCAGATAACGTCATCCTTATACTGTAAATACGTCACTACTGTACTGCTACAATGACTTTTTCATATTTTCATAGCAACTGCCGTTGATGTAATAGAGTTGCACTTAGTCATTGATCATAATCACCATCTTTGACATGCATGGTAGAATTATCATCGTGCATCCATTTCGTATCATAACCATGGTCATCAATATCATCATCATTACAAGCATCATAATCATCATCATCATTATGGTCATCATCATCATTATGGTCATTATCATCATTATCATAATCATGATCATTATCATCATCCTCATCATCATCGTCCTCATCATTATCATCATTATAATTACAAGCATCATAGTCATTATTACCGTCATCATCATCATCATGACCATTTTTTATTATCATCATCATGACCATCATTATCATCCAACAATTTCATTACCGTTGAAACCTCAACATGTCCCCTCCGCGCGCTGATGTGAAGCGGTGTCATCTCACTGGTCGTTCTTTTATTGACATCGGCGCATCGTGCTAGGAGGACATGGGCGACGTCGGCGCTGTTCATACGAGCAGCGGCATGAAGAGGGGTCGCCTTGATGTCGAGCTCGGTCACGTCCACATCTGTCGAGGTGGTCGTTAGAAATGAGATTACAAATTTAGAGATTTGAGATTACAAGTCATGAAGACACATGGATACATGTAGGTCTGTTCTGTTCTATTTATTCGTACGATTCAAACGGGTTTAAGGGTGACAAACAGATTGCACCCCCCCCCCCTCCCCCCACTCAATGGCGTAGCTTGTGTCCATCCATTGAGGGGTACTGGAATGATTGGGGAGGGCCATGATTTTACTCGGAAAAAAATCAGTGCGACTTTACGAGACTACTGATTAGCGGGAGGGTGTGGGGTCCATGCATCTTCTTTTCTCGCCCTTTTCCCTTCACCTTTTCCCTTTCTCTCTTTTTTCTATTTTTTAAAATCTTTTGTTTCACTGCTCGATGAGGGAATACGTGCAAGAACGCCTCAAGTAGCTACTGCCCCACTCAAAATAGACAGTGACATTATCAAAACTCTGATAATATTGAGGATATTTCGGAATCTTTAAATCATGCAAATCTAGGAAGCATTTATGACGAAAACATCAACTAGAATATCATTCTCGACTACGATTTTTTTTCTTTTACGCAATAATAAAGACGAGGTTGACCAAAAACACTTTTTAAGATTTAACATAAACTTCTGACAAATGGCAACTGTTCTTCATCCGTTACTCATTGCAACACTACAAAGTGATGAATTATTTACCCTTTCTCACAATTCTTACTAAGCGTATTTATAGACGATTGAGAGTAGCCATTGTGTGAAAAATCAAACTGATTCTATGGTTTCACTCCATTTAATACAATAGTATTTTGTACTACTGCAATTAGTTGGGGTATTGTTAAACTGGTGGCCAGTTTATATTGAACGATTAGTTCATACGGATCGTTGGTCAACAGAAGTTACGACTGGAATTTTTTGTAGCAATCATTCATTTGCGGAACAATCGATTGTGTTTCGGGTAAGTAACAACAAATTAGTATTGTACTTCAACTTATGCCTCCCCCCTCCCACACACATTCACACAGATGTAAATGCTTGCTACGGGTATGGGGTATAGTTTCTAACTTCCTACCAACCTGTAAATAATATTATTACGGGAGAAAAATGACATGGGACGGTAACATTTCAAACGTTGATATCTATGTTATGTCTTTATATCCTCTCAAAATGTTAGAAATTGTCGAGATTTTATCAAGATTTAGTGTCAAATACCTGTGGCGGATCAAATATTCTCTGACAGGGGAAGGCGCAAATGCCCTGTTGTTTCGCCGCTTTGGGTTTTAAGGCCCCCCCCCCCCCTCCCCCCCCACCGCTTCGTTATACACAGTGTGAGTAAAACTATGACAAATTGAGGACTCTTCTCTTTTTTGTAAAACATTTGATAATAAAAACATTCATTCAAAGGCTCAGAATTGAGTTACAACTCACTTTTCCCAGAACTACCCCCCCCCCCCCCCAAAAAAAAACTGCCCCGACACTTCATACTTTTACAATTTACCTGCTCCTCTGCTAAGTAGCTCTCTAGCGATAGAATCCCGGTTGTTAATTGCCGCATGATGGAGTAATGCCAAGTTGTTCTTGTCGAGTTTATTCACGTTAAAAGAAATATTCTCGTCTAGAAGATTCTTCATGTCTTTAATGTCGCCGTTCCGAACAGCCTAAGAAAAGAATTAGAAAGAAGACGTTATAAAGGCCCAATTCGGGCTATATCATGACTCGAAAAATTGTTTCTTTGACATTGTCATTAATTGCCTAAATAGCTCTTGGTGAAAGTTGGTTGTACAGTGTTTATTGTAATGATTTGTAAACGTGTACTGTTTAAGTTTAAGATAATTGTTGTAAGGCGCCATGACCGACTGTACCTGGGGGCATAGGCGCCCGAAGTGGGGGGGGGGGGGGGCAAAACGGATTTTTGCCCCCCCCCCCAAAAAAAAAAGAAAACCCCAGAGCTTACGAGGGCTCCGCCCCCAGACCCTACCAACGGACCTAAGACGGGCCCCTGGATGCTCATCTGACCGTAATTAAATACCTAAAACCCCCGAGCTTCCAGGGGCTCTGCCCCCTGGACCCCAACAAGGGCTCTAAGGCGGGCCCCTGGATGTCCATCTGTCCGTTATTAAATACCTCAAACCCCTGAGCTTCCGGGGCTTTGCCCTCTGGACCCCACCAAGGGCCCTAAGGCGGCCCCCTGGATGCTCATCTGACCTTTAATAAATACCTAAACCCCTGAGCTTCCGGGGGCTCTGCCCACTGGACCCCACCAATGGCCCTAAGGCGGGCCCCTGGATGCTCATCTGACTGTTATTAAATACCTAAAACCCCTGAGCTTCCCTGGACCACACCAAGGGCCCTAAGACAGCCCCTGGATGCTCATCTGACCGTAGTTAAATATTAAAACTTCTGAGCTTCTGCCCCCCCCCCCCCCTGGAACACGTCAATTGCCTTACAGAGGGCCCCTGGATGCTCATCTAACCGTAATTAAATGCCTAAAACCCCTGAGCTTCCGGGGCTCAGCCCCTTGACCCCTTCCCGAGGCTCATGCCCTGGAACCCACGCCAATTTACGCTATACCTGATCGATAATACTCCACTTTGAAAAACGTTCCGCGGGACCTGCATGTAACGTGTAAGACTGGTGGTGATGCAAATTTTTCGTCTGCCCCCCCCCCCCTTCCGAACTTTTTTTCTCATAACGTCACTGCCCCTGGAATGTGAGCCCCCTGGAATGTTATTTGCCCCCCCCCCCCCCGAATCCCAAACTGCTTCCGGCGCGCCTGCCTGGGGGATACCGGCGCAAAAGTGGGCCAGGGAGGAACCAAAGTGCGCCAAAACTCATTTGGGGGGATTTATCTTTTATTAATCCAGAGGAAATGTTTGGATTTCCAGGGATTTCCGCTTAAATTTTATTACCAACATTTTCTCTGATGTCTAAGCTTGATACCAGATTTGGCTGCCCGATTCTGCCCGTTATTATGTTAGAGCCGTTTTCCTTGCAACATTGCACCGAAAAATGTGTTTATTTTGGTCCGCGGTGTCAGAACGTGTGTCACGCGCCCCCACGCGCCGTGATTTATGACCGCGAATCCTTCATGATTCAGCCGCGGACCTAAAAAAACACATTTTTCGGGGCAATGTGGAAAGGGAAATCGGCTCTAACATAACAACGGGCAAGATCGGGCAGCCAAATTTGGTATCAACTTAAAGCTTAGACATCAAATAAAATGGTGGTATTAAAATTGAAGCGGAACTCTGAGGAGATCTAAACATTTTCTTTGCATTTTTAAAAAACATGGATAATTAGTCCATTTTTCAGTGAATTACCCTAGAGTACAGGCGCGTACACAGGGGGGGGGGGGGGGGTTGGGGGGGTTGAACCCCCCCCCCTTTGGTAATTTTTTGTGTGTAACCCCCCCCCCCCTAAATTACCCCAACCCCCCCCCCTTTTGTTTTTTTTGTTTTGTTTTTTGTTTTTTTAAATTTAAAAAAAAAAGATAAAAATGGCCGACCTCAACAAGATGACCTTCCCCCCCCCCCCCCCCCCCCAACGGAGCAAAATGTCAAATTTTCAAATTTCGATACCAAAAAAAAAAAAAAATAAGTGTCCGCTTACCCCCCCACTGAGCGACTTTTCGGCCGGCGCGATTTTCAAATTTTCGGGAGCAAAATATTTTGGGCCAGATTTTAACCCCCCCCCCCCCCCCTTGAAAAAATCCTGCGTACGCCGCTGCTAGAGTATATCATGAAGATTTTAACCCATTCATGCAACGAAATGAACTATCAGGAATATGTGAGAGCAATTTCATATCAATATTACCTAAAAACTACATGTTAAATTGAAAGATTTATAAAATAAGTCACTTTTGCACTAAAACTGTGAATATGTAGGATTTTGCTGTTTCAAGGAGTAAATTTATACCCTTATTGTGCATACCGGAATTAAATATTTTACTGAGGGATTCCTCAATGTGTTACCTTTCCTGGGCAAGAAAAAAGTTGAGGAAAAAAATCACCAAAAATGAATTTTGGCGCACTTTGGTTCCTCCTTGGCACACTGTGCGGCGCTGTACGGTATAAACAGCCACTACTATTATCATTATCATTACCATTATCATTATCATCACTTATATTATCATCAACATTATTATCATTGTTTGTATCTTTATTTTTTAATTAATTAAACAAAAATTATATGCTAGGGCTTTTCTTTCAATCTCTTTGCGAATGTATAGATGACAAATGATTATTGTAACTTAAAGCTTATCTGCCATAGTTTACAGGACGGATTAGACCGCCCTACAAGGTCACTGGACAGGTGGTTTTCTCATCAACTTAGCTCTCAGTTAACATAAGAAAAAGAGGATCATGGGGGACCAATGGTCACCGATTAGGCATTGTTTGTTGTATAGAGGGCGCAAGTAGCTACAAGTAGTGCAGTGGGCCTTTAAGTTCTTTTCATACCGCGTCAAATGAAAGATGATAACATGCAGTCGATACGAACCATTAGACTTAAGATTAAATTCAGATTTGTCTCACCTCTGTCAAATTTACAATGAGCACCGGTGAGTAGACTTTATTCAACCTGTTCCTCTTGGTGGTTCTCTGAATCTTTGACTTGACATCCTGGAAGAATCCTTCTTTGGTCCTCTTAACGCTTCGTATCTCCTCCTCGATGACCGGATCGACAAAGCCTTGGTTTGCCTTCCCATTTCCCTCGACTTTTGCTGCAGGGTACGTTCCATTTACAATATGGGCAAACGATGACTTGTTCTTCTGTCTAAAATCGAACTTGGAGTTGGAGATGACCTTTCGCGATCGCTCGGGACGGCTCTCGGTGTTGGTCGTGAACTTGGTCGTGGCGGCAACGGACATTGCCGAGGGTTGCCGAAAGCCGACTTCGCTGCTGAGGTCGTTCATCGGGATCTCATTCTCACCATTCATGCTCACGGTCGTGTCGTGGTTCGTTGACCTCAAACGCGGTCCGTTCGAGTTCGTGCCGACGTTCGAGATTTCGTCATCCGTCAACGCTTCGGATGTCGAGGTAAGAAGTCGCGACGGCATCAATGTCGAGACCCCGATGATGGTACTGTCGTTGTGCCTGTCGCGATTGTGAATGAGATGTCGGAAGTCATTACTGACGTTGATGTTGGTGTCATCGCTGCTGCTCGATAGACTGGTGTTTCCCACTTCCTGTTCCGGTTCATCCAACATGTGCCTTCTATCCATATCTGATGGAAGATTAAAAACCGTTTACCAGTGCATGAAATTGGCGATTGCATGTAAACCTCTTCCTCTATATTTTCCAGTTCCAGATCATCTAGTTAAATCCATGACAGTGTTGCCAGTAAGCTGTATATGCATGTGCATGTTATCCTTTCCTTGTTCCAGATAAATATATCCACCTTAGTCTCCGAATTTGTTCCTAGTAACTTATTATTGTTTGTGGTACGCTTGCAGGAAACTTCAAAAGGAAGTGATATACTGTAAGCCCGTTCAGCATGACCGTACAGAGAATGACGGAGAAGCGGACAAGAGATCGAAGCCCATCAGAGCGGGGGAACCATACAACCATGGACCTATGACAATGCATTTATTCTTAGCAGTGAGGTGGACTCTCTCTTGCGTCTTTTGTTCTGAATAGAAAAGAGAGAGTTTGCTTAAGGTATCTGTTCATGTGTTCACTTGCGATGACGTAATCATATGACCTTCGTATCACAAGAGGTAAATATGCAATCACTGTTATAGCCTGAACATGCCACAGATATGACATGGATCACGATATATGATAACACTTTGAAAATTCATCCCTTTCTGATTATACATTTATATTATTTCATTCATTGGAAAGGTGATGTTACGTAATACAAGTAAAGTGACATTAAACTTGCCTGAGAACCGATGCTCAGTCAGTGCCCATTATTCACTGACTATATTTTTTTTTTTTTAAAAGAGAATATAGTTGGGGGGAATTAAGCAACATCGTTGAGGGACACAAACACGTCACGCCACACCCCAAAACGTTCCGAGGACAACTTTATATAGACAAGTCAGCCTTGATAGAATGTTAAGGATAAACAAAAGGAGTAAACAGACAAGGATGAGAGAGAGAGAGAGAGAGAGAGAGAGAGAGAGAGAGAGAGAGAGAGAGAGAGAGAGAGAGGGGTGGAGAATAGACGAATATCAGCCCAAAACTATGAGCATTTAATATTATTGTTTAAAAAGAACTCTTGATGTTTGAAGATCGGATTTCATATTACACATGGGGACTACTTCTGAGCTTGCCTATAGCAAATGGTTAACTCAGATTTCGATGCGTTTAGTTCTTGCTCATCTTAGTTCCAAATACATACATCAAATCGAATAAACCGAATACTCGCTCAAAAAGTACACTGCATCAGGCATCAGTCAAATGGATACCTGGCAGGAATTAATTCTTCGAGATGCTATAGAGCGCCGTAATGGCAGCACAGCTAAAGCCGGGGTAATAATCTCCAAGTTTGGAAGCGCTTAGTGATTGTATTAAGCGCTATATAAAAATTCAGTATTACTATTAGTATTATTATTAAAACAGTAGTCCGGAATCTGACCGATTCAATTTTGATCTCCACCACAACCACGCGATGCTACCCCCCCCCCCCCCCTATATACTTACTTGCTGCCAGCCGAAGATGGCGTGATCCCTGCGAAAGACAAAGCCACAAAATAGTGTTTTGCAAAAATAGTCAATATTGTGACTAATTGCCAAACAAAATCAAATCAAGAAAAAAAGAAGAAAGAAAGAGCGTATTGGTTCCTTGATAGCGCCATCTTCGGCTGCTTGAATCAACACGTGCAAGGAATAATAAAGAACTGGGCTAGTACATATTTCGGGCGGTGCAAAACTTTCCGAGGAACTAATACGTGTAGTTACAACATGCAACGTTAGATTATGTAATCACAGTCCATTGACCTCGATGTTTTGAATACAGAACATTACATAGTGAATTTGTTTGTGTTGACCTATTTGTCTTCCGATTGAACAGACAATATGTTTGTCCTATCAGAACATAAAGTCTCGACTAGATTTCCTTAAGGATGTTAGAGCGCAATTTAACAATATAAACAATTTAACGGCTTGACGACTTTCAAAATGCAGTATGTGTGTCTACCCCCCCCCCCCCCTCATAGGTAAACAAAAAAGTTATTAAAAAAAATATTTAAAAATCCCTTTTGGAGCTAATTAGAATGCTACTGGACGGAGTTGTAATGTAAAGTAACGCTCAATCATTGAAATAACATAAAGGCCAAAGAAAACAGTATCCATTGCGTAATGATGGTGACATAATCATATGCGTTCGAAAGGTAAACATCTTCGGTGTTATCATGCAGGCACGTACGCAAGATTTTTTCAAGGGGGGGGGGGGGGGGGGGGGGGGGGGGGGGGGGGGGGGGGGGGGTGGGGGGGGGGGGGGGGGGGGGGGGGGGGGGGTGGTAAGAGACATTTTTTTTTTTTTGTCTCGAAAATTGAAAATTTGACATTCGGTTCCGTTGGGGGGGGGGGGAGGTCAAAAAAAATCCAAAGGGGGGGGGGGGGGGGGGGGGGGTTATGGGGAGGGGGGGTTTACACACATAAAAATACCAAAGGTGAATGCTATATTAATTATTGGCAAATAACATATAGGCTTCGGCATCCCTATGACATGACTACGTACGCTTGGATTTTGAAAGAAATTTAATCACAATATAATGATTTCAATTTAAATGTATCACACCGAGCTCCCAAAATGGTCAGTTGAAAAATAAACCAGTTTACGATTGGTACATGTCCCAAATGACCCCGAATATCCACATATCTCAAAACATGAAGAGGTCCCACTTTGTACATTTTTAAATAATCACTCCTACAGCGATGAGGTGCTACATACATACCTTTGTTTCCCCTTCTCATAGAATCCTTCCACTTGTGTATCATGTATTGCACTACGTGTGCATAAATGAATAATGATTACATAACTTTCATGAGCACGTTTCCACTTTTGTCTCCGTGTATTTCACAATTTGGTCTGCAATGACCTTTATCTGCTCATGCTCAGACTGCAACTATGAACTGGCTTATTGTTATCGAATTTTCATGGTATTGTACGCCTTTCAGAGAAAACGCAAAACCAGCGTATCAATGACCATTAGTAAGATTGTTTTTTCTCCAATTTAAAGATAAACAGCAACCTGTAATTTTGATAATACTATTCATTCGACAACAACAACAGCAACAAATAACATGATTGCAAGTGTTTGTATGTATAATTTTTTATTAGATTCCACATTTCCCCCAAAACAATATTACAATAAATTTTCATGAACAATAATATGGTAAATTTATGAAATTGACATTAAAAAAACGCGTCAATGGAAACAAAGATGCAATTTCAAAAGAAAAAAAAAATCATCGTTTGCATGATTGATTATGTCTGGTGCTAAAAACAACAGTATGTGCTTATTTATTTCTGGTTTGAAATCATGTGATCATTCTCAAATAAATATAAAATGCTTCATACGTGAAGATGACAGAAGACTGAAGATCCTTCGAAGAGATTCTGCACTAGAACATTCAAATTACGTAAATTACAAAATAATACTCATTTCAATTTGATTAATAATTTTGCTTACGAATCTGCCATTTTTTGTTAAATTGCTACGAACAATCTTGATGTTAGACATAACATATTATCATTAGTACGGATAATTTTGAAAATGAAGACCAACTCAGGCCTTCTCAACTGGCGGCGCGCGCGCCACTTGTGGCGCTTGCGGTCAGTCGGAGTGGCGCACGACTGTTGCAACAACAAAACAACAAAACAGAAAGCAAGCAAATAGACCAATACTCAGCGAAATCAAGAAGTTGCAGTCGAATTTGAGCCCCAAATGCCTGCTTAACAAACAGGAAGAAAGGGGAATTTATCGTTTTGTACCATTTTATACGAATGTAAACCTAAGGTCTGAACAACAATTAGCTTACGATCAATTCGATGGGATACCAATTTTAACATTACGTATCTCTGGAAACATCTTGTTTTTGTTTGTTTGATTTTCACTTTATTTTGACATTTCCCGTGTTTATTGCACACAAAAAACTACATATAGAGTCAAAATATACCTCCAGTGTAATTGTACCCAGGAATTGTACTAATTTTTTCACATCAAAACGAAATTATGATTGATTATATTGTGAAATGAAATGGTGCTAAAAATGCCCCATTTGGGCCTATAGAAAGCCCTAAATCCAACAGCTTCAGGGGCTTCGCCCCTGGACCCCAACGATTTTCGGCTCGGTCGCTACGCTCCTTCGCAGCACAGTCAACCATACAGGGTGGCACTTCAACTACAAATTATTTTCGTTTTGGCACTTCTAATAAACTAGTTTAGAAGGCCTGATCTAACTCATATTAAAAAAAAAATACATTACATAATTAGTTATATGATATTTGGGCAAAAAGAAAAATGGCTCGGCTATTAAATCATGGTGCTAAACTCTTTTAATTGCTACATTGTACAAATTGAATCATTACTGGTGCGTTTTTTTTCAACCGCAATTAATAAGCAGTATATGTAAATTAGAATAATGATTGCATAACATAAACGCAATAAGCAGTATATGCAAATTAGAATAATAATTGCGTAGCATTAATCCTTACAAAGAGAATCATTGATTGATATTTATGCAAAAGATCATTTTCGTAATTTATTCAGATTTAATGCATAAAATCTTTGCCAAGTGTCTCTTTACAAATTATTTCATTGGCCTGTTACGAATAATTCGATTTCAATAGTCAGAATGCGAATTGCACCATTACGTGTTATTATGTAGGACTAGGACATGCAATAATGTTTGTGTCACCTAGCAACAATTAATGTATGCAACTCGCATTCTGACTTGAAAAATAAAAATGTTCATAAGCTGAATTAAATATTTTTTAGCAAGGCACTAAACAAATAATAATAATAATAAATATTTAATTTTTATATAGCGCTTAATAAAAATTTCTCTCATAAATTTGTGCATTGAATTTGATTACATTACGAAATTGGTCTATTGAAAACTATACTTATATACTGGTATGGTAAAGTAGATCTTTTATAAAATAGGGTGAATGCTAGTAAATTTGACGGATATACATGTATCGTGTTCTCTATTATTTTACCTATATTCCCTTGACTGTATAAGGCAAACGGATGAACAAAAATGCAGTAAAAAGACTACATACAAATAAACACAACTTCCTCTTGTTTTAAAGGCCGTCTGTATTAGTTTGGCCAGGGGGGATTAGACCACACAGCAAGCCGAGCAAGGTCACTGACCGGTTGCTATCTCATCAACTCAGCTCTCAATTAACAAGAAAAAGAGGATCATGGGGGACCAACAGGTACCGATTAGGCATTGTTTTCTATATAGAGGGAGCAAGTACCTACAAGTAGTACAGTGGGGATTTAAAGCTTATCTGCCGAAGTTTATAGGAGGGATTAGACTGCCCTGCAAGGTCACTGGACAGGTGGTTATCTCATCAACTCAGCTCTCAGTTAACATAAGAAAAAGAGGATCATGGGGGACCAATGGTCACCGATTAGGCATTGTTTGTTATATAGAGGGCGCAAGTAGCTACATGTAGTGCAGTGGGCCTTTAATATTGACTCTTTCTTTCTTTCTTCTTGGCTTCTCCAGACGACCACGGTTTATTACTACAATTTCTTTTGTAGTTTATTTTTCGTTTTTTTCTAATCTTTCTACTCTTTTTCTTTTTGGTCAGGATTTCTCCTTTACCACAACGCAGAAGATATCGCATTGTCTTCTTACTTTCTATTTTGTGTCTTTCTTCATTAAGTCTTTCTTCATTAAGTCTCTCTTCATTAATTAAGTCTTTCTTACACTAATTTCTTTCTATCTTTAGTAACTTCTGCGGATGAAATCATGACGTCTCCCGTCAATCTTTATTTATTTATTTATCCTTTCAATCTCTCCTTTTCTTTCTTTCGCAAACTACACAACAGACGACGACGGATTATCGCCCTCATCCTGATCGTCGGGAGGATCGTCGTAGAGTTCGTCCAGGGTATCGAAATCCTGCGACTTGGCTAGCACGCCCTCTTTGTCCGCTATTCGTCGAAGTATGTCGCCGTGCTGCTTGATCATAAGTTTCAAACTTGACATCCTGGAAAAAAAAATGGACAGTTCAACACATATTTTAAAAACATTTTAAAAACATTGGGTGATATTATAAAAGAAGGCATTGTATTATCATTTGCATTGGCCTATTGTATAAATCTCTAATAACTCTACACAATACAGTGCATAAGATTTATGAATAGAAAATTTGGAAGGGAAAGGCTTGGCTGAATATAACTCTGAAAAAAAGACAGATCTTTACATCCATCTAGGAAAAAAGGTGAAAAAAATGTTGTTTTTGTTTAAATAAAAATTGGTGAATGATGTGCTGAGGTCCAGTCAACGTAATATAAATAAACTTGATACATTAAAAAAGAAAATGTGAGTTAACATAACTTTTAAAGCGCAACGTCACGTAAAAAAATAAACCAATTAAATAAGATTCTCACGTGGATTTATGCTTTTGGAGCTCATCCAAGACATGTTCTGCGGTCCTGGGCACCGACTTGCTGTCCTCCTCTATGAACGCAGTATCTTCCTTGGGAAAGAACTGTATGGTTGTAGAAGAAAAAAAAAGCCATGTCTTATTCACGATTAAAACTGCTTTGTACATGGATCGATCAGTAATTGTCGTAAACACGATTTTAAGAGGTGCTAGGCATGTGAGCAAAGAGCCGAGAGGCATGGGCGTCTATCCATGTGGTAAAACGCCCCATGAGCCCACTTTTTTGAAACACCGCTTTTATCGATGTATTTAGATTGACGGACCGACTGACATGTGGCGTATCGAGATACTGACTATTAGGCGACAATATGTGTATAACCAGGCAGGAAGGGACTCCTTAAAAGAGCAAGCGGCATATTCATTTTGTAGAGCTGATCTATTTCGATAATTTTTATCTTGTAAACGTACAGTATAAACTGTGCTGACGTGATACCAACGGAATACAGATTTCCACATTACTTACTTGTATATTTTGAAGGATATTATGCGAGGAAGTGTAGCGACCGAGCGAGAAGATTTTTGTATTTTTATTAGCCTAAACGTTGCACTCTTGGGCCCTCCGGGGCCTAAAAGTGTGTTGCAGTCTTTAGTCAGTATTTGCTATACATTTATTGTGTGCACTTTTGCAAATTTTTCCGGGGGGACGTGTGCCCCCCCCCCGTCCCCCGGGAACGCAGCCCCTGGTTATAACACAATTTGGCCGGCGTGATGAGTCTATGTTTTATGTAGAAACAGAGAGTCACTCTAAAGATGTAAAATTACTGTTCTCTGGTGTGAAATAATGAAAAAATGACTATCGCTTACAAAGAGAACATAAATAAATAAGACACTAATCCAAAACAACGAAGTCAAGAGAAGTTTAAGCGCAAGCGCCATGAGCGACCGGCAAAAGCGGATACCAACGCAAAAGAAGAAGCCATCATCATCATCTTTACATTAGCACATCCACCACCACCACTACCATCATCATCATCACCATATTTACATCACCAACACCACCACCACCCCATCACCATCATCATCATCATCATCTTAACATCACCACAACCACCACCACCACCACCACCACCATCATCATCATCATCATCATCGTCATCTTTACACCACCACCACCACCACCACCACCACCATCATCATCATCATCATCATCATCATCATCTTTACATCACCACAACCACCACCACCACCACCGCCACCATCATCATCATCATCATCATCGTCATCTTTACATCACCACAACCACCACCACCACCACCGCCACCATCATCATCATCATCATCATCGTCATCTTTACACCACCACCACCACCACCACCACCACCATCATCATCATCATCATCATCACCATCTTTACATCACCATCACCACCACCACCACCACCACCACCATCACAACCATCATCATCACCATTATCATCATCATCACCATCTTTACATCACCAACACCACCACCCCATCATCATCATCATCGATCATCATCATCATCTTTACATCACCGCAACCATCACCACCCCATCACCATCATCATTAAAATCATCATTTCTTACCCATAGAAGGAAGTTTGGCCTGTTCTTGCATACTTTCAACATGAACTCTGGTTGATAAAGATATCTCTGAAGCCAGAGGGGAAACTTCCCTTCCAGATGATACACGTAGTCGGCCTAGGACAAGATAAACCACCGTTAACACGTTGACTACTGAACCCATTCATTACCGTAGGGTTAATACAGGGGCCACCTGGTTCCAGTAGGCAATCGGTTAATATCTTCAAATTACGAGAATTTTTTTTTTTGTATATAAAGTATTGTGAAATTGTATTCGCTGCGTGCTATACGAGCTCCATAAACGCCGTGTTTGGTTTTAGACTTGGTGTAGGCCTATACGCCTATAAGTGAAAATACTGCTCTCTTTGCAGTCAGGTAAAATAAATCATCTAACCAATGAAATAAATGTTTTTCATGACCCAAACACACCTCCCCCCCCCCCCCCCCCCCCCCCCTTAAAAAAAAAAAAATAATAATAATAATAATAATAATAATAATGATAATATTATTATTATATTTATGCATAAAAATGAATAAATGATGCAAACATTCATTAAATGAGAAATACAAAATAAAGAGATGACTTTGAATGTTAGAACATGTCCATTCACTTTCGACAATTTTAATGCTATTTAATCTGTTATAAATCTAGTTATACAGACACGACAGATATGAAACTAGAGTAAACATTTAACGAATTACATAGTCTTATTCTTTCTGCATAAAAAGGGAAAAGTTAAACAAATTAGCGATGAACAAAGATGCAGATGATGGTTGCTGATGCGTCAATCGTAGCCAATGTGTCTCATAAAATGGTGCAAAAATGGATTGAATGCATGCCCACCACACGGGAAATTGTATTTTACCTGAATAGAATACCTCTTGATGAATGCCTTCTTCTGAATCTCGTCAATATCACCAACTGCGATACCGATCTATCCAGGGTGATTTAAGAAAACCAAATTTACATCATTAGGAAATATCACTAAGTAAAAATACAGAACAACCTATACAGAAATCAGAAGAAAGCTCGTTCTGATGAGCAACATTTAAAAATGTTTATCAATTTTCGTATGACTTTTGGATGCCTTACGGGTCGAAAATTCTTCACGGGATAATTTTTTAAATGTATTCAAGGTATGTCATATGGATTTTAAGAGGGGGTATGGGCCGGCTGTGCCCCGATCCCCCTCCCCCACCCAAAATGATAGATCTGAACTTAATTGTTGCCTTGTGTTAAAGACCGTCAATACTACTGGGCCAGAAGGAATTAGACCACACAGCGAGGTCACTGACAGGTGGCTATCTCATTAACTCAGCTCTCAACTAACATAAGAAAAAGAGGACCATGGGGGACCAACAGGCACCGATTGGGGAAGTTTTCTATAAAGAGGGAGCAAGTAGTTACAAGTAGGACAGTGGGGCTTTAAAATTCGATGCTACTCACCGTCAGGTTATTGAGAACCATTGGCATGAGAAAGAGGAAAGCAACGAAGAGAAGATAGACCTCGACACCGTAGGGCCCAAGTGACAAGTCTTCGTTGAAGATATCGTCCTTGTTAAACTCGCCCAACATCATCGTGATCACAGTCAGGAAGGAAGATGTCACATTGGAAAACCGGTACTAGGGACAAAATAAACATTATCGACGAATGAGAAATCAGCTCAGAGGTAATTTTAAGATACAATGAAGCCCATAGGCGCCGGAAGTGGGGGGGGGGGGGCAAACCCCCCCCCCCCCAAAAAAAAAAAAACCCTCCCCTCCAAAAAAAAAAAAAACAGTAAAGGAGTAAACATGATTTGTATTTTTAATCCAAAAGAACGTAACAATAATAAAAACCTGAATTAAATCACATATACAATTCCATTCAAAGACAAATGAAAGTTCACAGGAATTAAATTTCATAAACATTGCGCATGCCACCTATACGGTATTTATCAATGGAGGTCTCTATAATAGCGATACGCGCATATCGTGGACATATTGTGCGAGAATGGGAAAGCGTGTCCGTTTTTTTGTTATAGCTTATAGGGGTGAGAAGACATGAGCCCCTGAACGCTGGCGCACTGATGGGGGGGGGGGGGGGTTTATGTATTTACTATTCGAAACAAGTGATATACAAATGTTGATGTTGTGACATGATTTTCCGGCATTTTTTCTCCATTTTTTTTGTAAGTCATACCTTTTTATGCGTTTGTTGGAAAATAAGAAATTCCCAAATTACAGTCAGGCGAAATACGCTAATTTAAAAGCCTTTATGTCATGGTCTGCAAAGTGGCTGGGCTCGAGCCCCCCCCCCCCCCCCCTCCTTTTTGAAAAAGTATGTTAAAAAGAAAAAGAAAGAAAGACGGAGAAAAAAAATAAGTGACCTGCCAATGTCACAAATAAGTATAAAAAATGCTCATCTGACCGTATTTAAATGCTTAAAACCCAGAGCTTACGAGGGCTCCGCCCCCGGACCCCACCAACGGACCTAAGACGGGCCCCTGGATGCTCATCTGACCGTAATTAAATACCTAAAAACCCCGAGCTTCCAGGGGCTCTGCCCCCTGGACCCCAACAAGGGCTCTAAGGCGGGCCCCTGGATGTTCCTCTGTCCGTTATTAAATACCTCAAACCCCTGAGCTTCTGGGGCTTTGCCCTCTGGACCCCACCAAGGGCTCTAAGGCGGCCCCTGGATGCTCATCTGACCGTTATTAAATACCTAAAACCCCTGAGCTTCCGGGGGCTCTGCCCCCTGGACCACACCAAGGGCCCTAAGACAGCCCCTGGATGCTCATCTGGCCGTAGTTGAATATTAAAACTTCTGAGCTTCTGCCCCCCCCCCTGGAACACGTCAATTGCCTTACAGAGGGCCCCTGGATGCTCATCTAACCGTAATTAAATACCTAAAACCCCTGGGCTTCCGGGGGCTCAGCCCCTTGACCCCTTCCCGATCAATAATACTCCAATTTGTAAAACGTTCCGCGGGACCTGCATGTAACGTGTAAGACTGGTGGTGATGCAGATTTTCGTCTGCCCCCCCCCTTCCGAATTTTTTCTCATTACGTCACTGCCCCTGGAATGTGAGCCCCCTGGAATGTTTGCACCCCCCCCCCCCCCAATCCCAAACTGCTTCCGGCGCGCCTGGTGAAGCCTGTCTATAAAGACCACCCGAGGGAGACAGAAAAGTGGCCATTATAGGCAGGTGGTTTTTAAGTACAGGTGCCTATAGTACATGTTTCAATAAGAAACTATTTTCAAGGGAAACAAAAAAGCGGTCTTTGTCGACAGGTGGTCCCTAGTGTACTAGTATATGTCATTGTAACATTTTCAAAGGGTGACGTACGAGGCCATTAAAATGAATACGATCGCAACCACTTTCGAAAAATCACCTCAAGGGCGTTTTCAAGATACTATTGTAATTATATCCCATATAAATAATGTTCGAATTCCGTAATATGTCGTTGCAACGTTCGCACGTTTCCAAAATGTGACGTATACAAGGCCTTTGGATGTCCCTATGTTGATTTTTGGAAAGTATTTGCGATGGTGTTAAAGGTGGTGCAAGTAGATTTCAATCGAGATCTGAATTGTTTTGCTTTGACCCCACGAGACAAACTTCGATTTTGTTTGATTGTTTAGAATATATACTACACCATATTACAAGGGATGGATATTAGAAATTCTATTCCAACATTGCCGAAACTTTGTTTAGCATCTTGTTGATGATGAGAAATCTAGCATTTAATGACAATTTTCTGCAGTCATCACGTAATCTATTTCAAATATCAACATCAATATCATCACTTATCTCTAAGTTGGACTGAACAATTATGGAAAGCCGTTAGCATCTATGAAAATATTTTGTAAAAATTATTTCAAAAGGCATAAAATGTTGATTCAAATCATTCATATTTTCTATTATCAAGGATATTTCATATTTTTGACGTGGAATTTACAAAAAGTCTAAAATACTTTCGTTTTTCAATATATTATATTTTAGGGCTACAAATGGCTCTCTATAATGTTTAAGTCCAACTTAGAGTTGAGTTCGACTTAGGATCTTTGTGAAACACCCCCTGAAATGATAAACTCACCACTCTCCTGAGGCAGATTTCAAATGTCACCGAGAAGGAGACGACGAACATGATGTACACTGACATGGCCTGTTTCATAAAAAAAAAAAAAACATTCATACAAATTGGTATTTGGCTGGAAAAGAGATGAAACTGGCAAAGACTGAACACGATATTTTTTTCGAGGCTTTTGCCTGCGTCTATATACACATGCATCAAGTAGATTATAATGGAAGGCGCCGCTGGACGACGTCAGTGCATGTAAATACTATAGGCGCCATCCCACATACAACCGGCACCATTCCACATAACTCGGCACTATCCCACATAAAATCGGCACCATCCCACATACAATCGGGGCATCCTCACATAACTCGGCACCATCCCACATACAATCGGCACCATCGCACATACAATCGGCACCATCCCACATAGAATCGGCACCACCCCACATACAATCGGCACCATCCCACATAACTCGGCACCATCCCACATACAATCGGCACCATCCCACATAAATCGGCACCATCCCACATACAATCCGCAACATCCCACATACAATCGGCACCATCGCACATACAATCGGCACCATCCCACATACAATCGGCACCACCCCACATACAATCGGCACCATCCCACAAGACTCGGCACCATCCCACATACAATCGGCACCATCCCACATAAATCGGCACCATCCTACATACAATCGGCAACATCCCACATAAAACCGGCACCATCCCACATACAATCGGCACCATCCCACATAACATCGGCAACATCCCACATAACTCGGCACCATCCCACATACAATCGGTGCCATACCATATATAATCGGCACCATCCCACATAACTCGGCACCATCCCACATACAATCGGCACCATCCCACATAACATCGATCCCGGGGGGGGGGGGGTGGGGGGATATATCCCCCCCCCCCCCAATATTTCAGGTGGGGGTATGGCCTGTACAATCATCCCCCCCCCCCCAATAATTCACCATCACAAAAAAAAAAATAATAATAATGATGAGAGCCCGATGAGAGTACATGTAATGAGGAAGGGGAACTTGATTCAAACAAGGATTAATAGTCGAGAACGGTACAACGAATCGTCTTCTTTCTTTAATAATTTAATGAAACGTCAAAGCTTCCGCGTGAGGGGGGGGGGACTGAAATCAGACAAGGATTAAGAGTCGAGAATGGTACAACGAATCGTCTTCTTTCTACAATAATTTAATGAAACGTCAGAGCTTCCGCGCTACGCGCGGAGGAAGGGGAACTTGTTTCAAACAAGGATTAAGAGTCGAGAATGATACAACAAATTGTTTTCTTTCTTTAATAATTTAATGAAAAGTCAGAGCTTCCGCGCTACGCGCGGAGGAAGGGGAACTTCATACGAACAAGGATTACTAGTCGAGAACGGTACAACGATTCGTCTTCTTTCTCTAATAATTTAATGAAACGTCAGAGCTTCCGCGCTACGCGCAGAGGAAGGGGAACTTGATTCAAACAAGGATTAATAATCGAGAACGGTACAACGAATCGTCTTCTTTTTCTAATAATTTAATGAAACGTCAAAGCTTTCGCGTTGGGGGGGGGGGGGAACTGAATTTAGACCAGGATTAAGAGTCGAGAATGGTACAACGAATCGTCTTCTTTCTTTAATAACTTAATGAAACGTCAGAGCTTCAGCGCTACGCGCGGAGGAAGGGGAACTTGATTCAAACAAGGATTAAGAGTCGAGAATGGTACAACGAATCGTCTTCTTTCTTTAATAATTAAATGAAACGTCGAAGCTTCCGCGTGAGGGGGGGGGGAACTGAATTCAGACAAGGATTAATAGTCGAGAACGGTACAACGAATCGTCTTCTTTCTCTAATAATTTAATGAAACGTCAAAGCTTCCGCGTGGGGGGGGGAGGGACTGAATTCAGACAAGGATTAAGAGTCGAGAATGGTACAACGAATCGTCTTCTTTCTTTAATAACTTAATGAAACGTCAGAGCTTCCGCGCTACGTGCGGAGGAAGGGGAACTTGATTCAAATAGGATTAAGAGTCGAGAATGGTACAACGAATCGTCTTCTTTATCTAACAATTCATGAAACGTCAAAGCTTCCGCGTGGGGGGGAACTGAATTGAGACAAGGATTAAGAGTCGAGCACGGTACAACGAATCGTCTTCTTTAATGAAACGTCAGAGCTTCCGCGCTACGCGCGGAGAAAGGGGAACTTGATTCAAACAAGGATTAATAGTCGAGAACGGTACAACGAATCATCTTCTTTCTTTAATAATTTAATGAATTGTCAGAGCCCACTACCGCCCCCTAAAATAAAATCCTGGTTACGCGCTTGAGAGGATAATAACCCAGGTAGCAAGCTCATGTGGGCCCCACATGGGTCCCATATTCTCTGAAATGTTATCTTTATTGAGGGTGACTTGAAAAAGTTAATAACTTGGAAGGGAGGGGTGCAACCTGCCACACGCTTCTATCTCTTGGTTGCTTTGATCCATTGCCGAAAATATTTTGGCCCCTTTCATCCCCCCCCCCCCCCAACCACGGATACAAATCGACACCCCTGGCACCGTCCCACATAAAATCGGCACCATCCCACATAAAATCAACGCCTTTATACATAAAATTGGTGCCATCTTATTCAAAATTGGTGCCATCTCATTTAAAATTAGCGCCATCTCCCAAAAATATACGCCTTCATACATATAATCGGCGCCATCTCATATGTGTTGCTGCAGGAAAAACCAGCTAAATGCTGGCACAATTTAATTAGGACATTAATATCATGCAGTACATATATGATGAAACTTATCATTAAATTCTTATTTCCTCTCTTTGACTATTGAAATACAATGTAGGTACTCTCTAGCAATGCCCTTAAAAACAATATGGCAAATTTTATAGGTTCGAACCCATGATAGGATGTGTCTATGTGAAATGTATCTTTTCCACAATGTAAGTATGTACAATGGAAAGAAATCTTAATCAACATTACTATTAAGTCTCGTTCTCTTGATGTGTGTAGGCGATATTTTTAAACTGCTCAATACAGCTTTAGCATAATAGTGGTGTGTTGTAATAAAAAACACATGTATCGAATAAGTAAAAGTAATTTGATTGCAAAAGAGATAGATTACATACCTTTAGCAAGGAAGACAGAGTTTCCATGAACATAAGTACATACAGCCCAGTGGTCTTGAAACTGAACAATGAGGAGAAAATGTTACAGATTTTAATCAACTGTACTGTGATTTAAAAAGCAGAGGCAGGGGCGGATCTAGGTGGAGGGGGGGGGGGGGTTCAGCAGTTTAAACAAGTGTTTAAAAAAAATACTCGTTACACCCCCACCCCACTCTCTACTGAGCGAAGTATTTGTCGGCGCGATTTTAAAGTTTCGAGGAGCAAAATGATTTGTTTGGTATTGATTTTTCGAAAATCCTGGATCCGCCACTAGGTCAAACCCCCCCCCCCCCCCACCCTTGGCAAAAAGCTCGATCCGCCCCTAAGAAGGGTATAGGGTTAGGTGTTCTCGGACCAGACACCACCCGTAACACAAAGAGTTGCAATCAATCGCAAATTGCCTTGGGCATTCAAGAGCCTAGTTCAAATATGCAGCGGTAAACCGCGGCGGATTTTTGTTATGATGACGTCAGGCGTAAAGTGTAACACGCTTCACATTTCCTATCTCAACACAGAGCTTATTGAATACGCATATGACCTTTGTTGCACGCAGTTGCTATTCATTTACGAGTAAAACAAAACATCGCCGCTGTTTTGCGGCGGTTTACCGCGATATATCTGAACGAGCCTTAGACTACGTGTCTTTCTCGTGGACTGGCTCGGGGCGACGCGACCGCAGCATTATAGGTGCGTGCAACATACGCGAAACCGAAGCGTGAGGAGAACTTCGGTCTCTTCCGCGAACGCTGACCATGTAGAGATTAAGTCGCTGACTACCATTAATCAAGTCCATTCATTTACATGCAGTTGTCCTAAAGAAGGCGTAGATGGCGTTAACCAGTATTTGTCACACGGCTACACGGCCTTTAACATAGGTGCCCCCAATTATTCAAGCACTCCCTTAAAGGACAACCTCAAGCTACATCACTATGAAACAGTCGCAAAACACCTACCCTTTGAAGTACAATATGAACTTGATCCATGAGAAGAACATGGCGATAACTCCAGCTATCCAGTTATAGGGGCATGGGACCTTACCCGGCGGATACACGAACACAGCGGCGCTCACCAGATTCAACCAGTCTATCGTGTTTGTGACGTCCATGAAATATTTCAACCGCTTTAAAAAAAAACACGAAATGAGACATAGAAAATATAAAAGACGAGAGGAGAAAGAACAAAAACGGTCAGAGGTAGAAGAAGGGAATGGGAGGAACGCTTTCATGTACGGTGAAAAACTCTGCAAACAATAAAGGAGCACCAGAAGGTTTTTCACAAAGACTAAGATCGACTTTAAGTTGGACTTAACTATGGCAAGCCGTTCATGCCACTGTTTGTTCTCACCAATATGATCTTTAGATAATATTTTTCCTTCAATAATGAATATTCAAAAATCTAAATTCTGTTGATTTATGACCATGATGTGCACGTCCCTTGAGAGACCACTGTCAGTAAACGGTAAGAGCAAACAGTGGCATGACTGGCCTGCCATAGTTAAGTCCAACTTAAAGTCGATCTTAGTCTTTGTGAAACACTCCCCAGGAGTAGCAAATTGACAAGACATGAGCGCTCTTCGAGATCTCACTTTTATTATAAACACGAAGGGAGATGGCTGGAAACTGCAGGAGAAAAGCAATTGTTGGGAAACTTGCATCATTTTACATATTAAGGTTGCTATACTTCTTTAAAGGAACTTAATTACAAAATAAAACACACATTTTCCATTAGTTGTGTAATAGCTCTCGGATGAGATAATAAAATCCAAACAACAAATAATAAAAATGCAGTCGAAGAAACAATCCTTGCAAAACTTTGCATGAATTTACATAAGTTGTTAGGAACTCAATTCCTAAATATAATTTGTAATTAGTGGTACTAGCTCACCGGATTAGCTTAACGAATCCATATAAAATGTCCTGTACAATCTATTCATTTAAATAGAAATAGTCAGAATTTGTACAACAAAAATACATATTTACTTTGTTGCCCATAAAGTCGGAATAATCAATAATGTTTAGTTCTTTTAATTAAATAATTGCAACAATAATTCTTCAAAGATGATTTTCTTTTCCCAGAACCTCCATACACTATAGATTGATCAATAAAGTTTTGAAAAGATATTAACTTTATCCCTCAAGAATAAGTCACGATCACTTCAATAGGTTAAAAACATTCCAACTTTATGGGCAACGGTGTCTATATGCATATAATCCCAGGCCTGGGGTTGTTTCATAAAGACTAAGATGGACTTTTAGTTGGACTTAAATATGGCAGGCTGTTCACGTCACTGTTTGCTCTCACCATAATGATCTTTAGATAATATTTTTTCCTTCTATAATGAATAATACAAACATGTAAATTCTGTAGATTTGTGACCATGATTTGTACGTCTCTTGAAAGACCAATGCCTCTAAAATTTGAAAGCAAACAGTGGCATGAACAGCCTGCCATAAGTTAAGCTCAACTTAAAGTCGATCTTAGTCTTTGTGAAACACCCCCCTGATATGTTTAAGATTGAGACATACCACTACGTAGATCTCGCCAAGTTCTCCTATTACAACGGTAAAACAGTAAGTCAACACGATGTAAGATATGATCACAGGAGTGGTGTCTACGAAGTAGAACGAATCGGTCTGCAGACAAAAAAAAGAAGTATTCTTTATAACATATTGTAGTCAGCAAGGAAATAAGTCACCCGTTCTCATAACCTGTCCCAGAACAATTACACTACATACCACACAAAAACACCATTATAACGATATTCCGTTCTTGTCTTAGCGGATATCACATAATTTGTTATATTTATAAGGTATGACGTCTCTCGATAGGTGCGCTCCCTGAATATTATAACCCCGGTTGTAGTTCCGACAACCGCAGCGCTCAGTGCAGCCAGGGAAGAAATCCTACAAGTTACCCACTATTTACCCCTGGGTCGAATGTGGCAAATGTAAATAAATGCATTGCCAAGGGACGTTAGTGCCCCCAACAGCAATTAGAACCTCCATTTACCTCCTTCGTTCATAGTCAGGAGACATATCCACTAGACTACAGCACCAACCTCTATCTCTCCTATCGGATTTGTGAGGAGTTTAAGACATTACAATTTAGGCTTAGAGTTAGGGCCTGACCATCAACTTAGGAAAATCCGTTTTTTAAGCGCACTTATAAGCTTATTTAGTACGTACTGCACATCATATTGCTCGTTATATTACGTGTTTGAGGTCTTGTGTGTGGTATGTTATTAAGTATGAATTACCAAAGAAAAAAGATGTCAGTCAGTCACTCGATAGTGTCTGACAGTGAAGTCTAGAAGGTAAACGGGTTTCCTTTGATAATTTGAATAATGGGACACTGCTAATGCTTTAATTTCACAGATAGGATATACAGGATATATTCATAATTCCTGCAAAGTTCTACAGAATTTGATGTTGGCTGCAAAAGGGACATGGCATATTCAAAAGAGTAAAAAGATCACGTTTTGAAAGCAAACTATAGCCAGCATGATCGAGAGATATCTTACGGGAGCATAGTAGTAGAAGTGTTCCTCGAGGAACGGGTTATCTGTTAGATTGAAGTAGGGGCAAGTATCATGAGGATCTGTAGTTGATGTTGACCCCGGTGACCCTGGTGTAACCTTCGTGGTCGACGATACTCCTGTTGGCGCTATGGTAGAGGCTGATTGAGGTGTAGATATGTAATCGTCTGTCCAATGTGGATACGTGGTCGTGTACACGGTCATCGAGACCAAAAACAAGACGTAGAAGAAAAGGTCCAGGTAGTAGAACAGTCGTCCAAACCGATTCCTGTGGAGAAGGAGATACCATATCAAGACATTGAAAAATAAAAATAAATGCAGTGCTTAGATACTTCATTACTCTAAAAGACTAAAAGTGAATACACAATACAATACTACTGGTACGATTTAAAGTGTCTCAAATAGCCGATCATAATTATAGTATCAGGTAAGATGTGGAACACCACATTTTATGTGTGAAGGAGGGGGGCATTTTGAAAATGTGTCCCCCTATACATTTCGAGCCAGAAAAAAAAAAGAAAACCAAAAACAAACGGATATTGTGAACAAGCTATGAGCTGGATAAAAAAGATGTCATGCTTTTCATATAGCGGAAGTAAAATGCTTTAAAGTGATACATTGATTACGTTAGTCCATGCATGCTTGACTGAGCAACAATGTTTTAAAATGGCATGCCAAAATCCACAATCACCGTTTCTTTTCTGATTTTTTTTCTTCTTCTGGTACGCACTTCTGGGACGCATAGGCCGTCCGTATTTATACCGCACCCCAGGATATCTCTGGCGTATCCCCGGACACCTACCCCCTGGATACCCCCCCCCCCCGATAACCACCGCCAGTCAACTACACCCTAGGACAACTACCCCCTAGGACAACTACCCCATAGGGCAACCACTCTCTAGGACGACTACCCCCAGGACAACTACCCCCGGACAACTACCCCAGACAACTACCCCTAGGACAACTACCCCCCGTACAACTACCCCCAGACAACTACCCCCCTAGGACAACTACCCCCGGACAACTACCCCTAGGATAGTTGTCCGGGGGGTAGTTGTCCTAGAACCTATCTCTGGCGCGGTTGATAATTTGATTTGAGGACGGAAGAAGTACAGTATGTGTTTTACCATTTTCTCTTGAGGATACTCTGTGAAAGCTCGTGAGCCAAAAGTTTCTCTCGTCCGTATAGGCACATTGTCTAGAAAGCAAAAACATTATAATACTTGTATCACTCAAAATTACTCAAAATAAACAACGTCGATAAAGATGCAGACAAATGTTTAAAGATAAACTTTAGTACTGGTAATGCGATTGCATTGTGAAAGAAAAGGTGTGGAAAGGATCAGAAACAGTTGATCATGAAGCATGAAAGTATTGGTGTGCACTGCAAGGTTCTGGAGTCATCAAAATCATAATAAATTTGACCGAGTCTTGGTAAAGTAACAAGCACTCACATAGAAAGCTATATATGGGACAACACACGTGGTGTCGGGGCTAGTACTTCCTTGATTTCCTTGTCTTTCTATGCTCATTACTCAGCCAGTATACATTTTCTTCCAAAATTGTTTGGCACATGTCATTTATTTGTAATCTTGAACATTCAGTGTAAGTTTCGTTTGATTCTGTGAGAATTTTTTTTAATATTTTTTTACCAGTACTGGAGTTTATCTTTAATGTTAAATGTAAACCTCAAACTTAAACGGTGGTAACCATCGGGCGGGCGGAGAAGTAGTGAGGCGGCTGAGGCCCATGGTAATGTATGGTAGACAATTTCTTGTCCATCATTGATAAGGGTCATTTGTTAAGTTATGAAAGAAATCATGGGAGAATCAGAAGAAAGAAATTAACTCTCCTTTTGATCAACCAGTGAATAATTAAACCCTTCGTTCAAAGCCGTTTCACATTGCGCGGGAACGGTCTATAACACATTCTCAAATATATGAAGTTTTTAATTAGCTAATAATTATACATTCAAAATCAAACGTTGAATCTTCCGTTCGGAAACAAAATTGTACATTCCTTGTGATAATACCAGTAAATGATTGATCCCTTTACTTAAAGCCGTTAAATGCAAAGGCATAATGTCCTTTTCACATTTTAATGATCTTACACAACCTCAAATACAATGATTTAAATTAGCTGATCACTACTTTCCAAATCAAACTCGTTGAATATTCCTTTCGGAGTTTACAATGTCATATTATTTTGTCATGAGACGTATGGTTGACAAATGAAGAGCTTAATTTGAAAAGGAGCTAAATCCAATTTTAATAAAGATTAAGTCTTTGGTATCAGAACATTGTTCACGTAAGTACCCGTCTTTCAACCAAATTATTTACCTAAATTTGGGGAGCAATTATGAAAAAATGCACCTTCTAATATCACTTTTCTTTAGACGCCTGTACAAAATCTGGTAATCAATTTCTTTTTCTCCGAAGTTACAAAATTTGGAATTAAACTCTTCAAATAGAGACATGACTCACCCTCACAGCAAAGTATCGATAATCGTTTACTTTCGTTGATTGGTCGTCTGGACCCGGGTCCATGTACTGATACTCGTATTTCACCTATGCGCAGAGAAAGAAAACAGATTTTTTTGTTGTTGAAATCTTAGTAACCATTTTATACCCCTTTTGATGCACTATTGGAAATTTGCATTTCACTTAATCAGGCCTGTACATCCATGCCCGCGAATCGATCATACATTACTGTCTCTTATATTTTAAATTGTGAAAAACGGAAACTATGCATTCAAGAGCATCCTATTACCGCCAAAATCTTAGTATGCACAAAATGGGGTATGTACTGTTTAAAAAAGGGCAGCTCCCGCAGTCCCCTCCCCGGCTGGGCGACCCATGTGTTATAACTTTAGCCTAAAACGCGTTTCACACTAGACGTCATTTGCTGCTACTGGTGTGACCTTACGCGCCATGACTTGTGAGGTAACATGGTACACACATTTAAACATAATTAAGTACCTAAATAGAATATATATTGTCAGTTGTAAATGTTATTCATTTATATAAAAAAAAAATTAAACAAATCTGGAGGTAATTTTACTGGAACAATGCCTGCTCCTCCCTGCCCCCTCCCTGCCCCCTCCATGCCCCCTCCCTGCCCCCTCCCTCACACAAACACCCCACCCACCAACCCACACACATACTCAACCACCCACCACATAATCACCCACACACACACACCACGCACACCCACACACCCACACACACACACGCACACACACACACAATGATTGAAAATGAAGAGTGCAGACTCTGTATATAAAATAAATTATTGACGAACATTCACATGCTTGTTTGGCGCATCTAATGACGCAATTCAAATTAAGCGAATCAATTGCAACATGGACCTAATTGCAAGTTCTCGCGTCGGTATAATCTTTGGTATTTTGAATGAATTGCACATGCTCACATAGTTTGATGAACTTTGCGTATTCTTGTTTGACTTGTGAACGCATCGGTCCATGACGAGCATTGCGACGTCGGGTAGCTTTTCGATGAGGGCTTTCATGGGCGAGATCATCAGCTCATCCCTGCTCTGCATGGCGATCCTCCAGCTAGGGAAAGAAGCGTTCACTATGATCAGGCACGTAGCCAGAGTTCGATGTTTGGGGGGGGGGGCACATACATGTAATCGATCGAGGTAAAAAAAAAGGGGTCTAAACAAAATCAACCGATCTTGGGAATTTTAGGGGGGCACGTGCCCCCCCCCCCCCCCCCCCGTGGCTACGCGCCTGATTATGATATCAAATATATTTGAAATTTAAAGAGAAGGTTCTGGGAAAAGGTGAAAGTTAATTTGTAAGCGTTATCATTGTATTATGCAAGTGCGGAAGAACATCAGATAAGACATGTTTCCTACAAAAGCATGGCTCTCCAAATGCCTTAATATTCTAAATATGACATGTAACATCATACAAATCGGGACGGATTGTTATGCCACATGTTCGTGTAGTCCCGTATACATCTTTCTGTGTACAGTGCTTATAACTTTACCAAGACAGGGCCAAATTTCTTATCATTTTGATGATTCCCGAACCTTGCAGTACACACCAATACTAATATGCTATATGATAACCCTTTCTGAGCGATTCCACAGCGTTTCTTTCACAATGCAATCGCATGACCAGAACTCCACTTCATCTTTAAACATCGAGCGCCTGCAATACAATTCAATCATTACTTACGCTAATCAAATCTTTAAAAACAACGAGTGTATATGCATCGGCAATTCAACAGAATGTTGCGTTATTTATTTTTGTATTCACATCTTCAAGATATGACACTCCGACATGGCGCCGGCTGACGCAACCCTCCGTCAGGAAATGACGCCTCGTGTTAAAAATATGTTACGTCGCTTGACAATGATGACGTATAACTATAAACTAAATCATGCAGTAGATGAATTAATTTTGTGTGTATGTGTGTCACAAACCTAAATAATTTCAAATAAAGTCTTAATTACATTTTTCTCAAAGCATAAATTATAAGCAAATGTACAAAATGATGGATACATACATCAGATGTTCATCTCACCTTCATAAATTGAAATAACCATTCGATCATATTCATGATTATGACAGGGGTTGTGTGTCCAGACGCTCAACAAAAACGTAAAACAAATTTGTGGAAAAACTGGGCTGCTATTAAACTTACTCTTTGCTCTTGATTATGGCGGCGGCAATCTCGCCCTGTTCTTTTTCGATAGCCAGTTCTAGAGGAGTGAAACCAGCGGTGTTCGATGCCGACTGGTCAGCGCCAGCCCGGATCAGCAGGTTGGCCGCTGCGATGTGGCCCGCGTCACAACACACATGTAGAGCGTTGTTCTGTGGAAAGTGTTGACAGGTGTTAATGTTTCGATTTTATCTGTGTGGTTATGGTCAGAAATAATATCATCCATTACAAGTAAGGAAACACATGTTTGAAGGTTATTATGGAACAGGTTAAAAGGATGCAAACATGCCAATATAGGCCTTTGGCAACTATCAGCCCTTTCTCAGGCTACTGGTGTTGTAGAGATGATCTTTGCATATAATCGGAGCTACAGGGGCACCCCCCCCCCATTTAATGTTTTAAAATATATATTTAAAAGAGTGAGACAGAAGAACAAAAAGGAGAAAGGGAAAGAGAGAAGAGGACAAGGGTGAAAAAAGACCACGCATGGACCAGCTTATGCACCTACTAATAATCTGTAGCCTAGCATCATTTTCACGTTCTAAGTATTGACATGAGCCCCCCCCCCCCCCCAATCGTTCCAGTTCCCCTTTAATATTTGGACTTCAATCCGCACGTTACGCCACTGTAGAGTACAATGCCAACATAATTTTTATAACGGCTGTTCTTCATATAAATGATGAAGGTGTTTTAAGAATGCAGTGAATGGTACACCGCTCAAAAGCGGGTCCAGAATGTAAAAATCCACACAAATATCTGGGTAGCGCATATACCCAAGGAACCCGAATGGGTCTCTAGACGGAAAATAAAAATGTCCTGTTAAAAAGGTTTGGACGTTAACGGTACATTGTTGTGTGAACATCATGAGAACGCTGTAGATTTGGGTGGCATATTCAATCGGGGGAGGGGGGTTCAATAATATTGGATAGGAGCAAAATGCGCTAGCCAGCCGCTTTTTCTATATCTCCCGCTTAAGTGCAAATTTCGTCTGGTCTCGAGTTCGTATTCATGACGTATGATCGTCCTTTACCCTTTCTTTGTCGATGGCGTGGATGTCACAACTGTTTTCGATGAGGATACTCATTGTTTCAACGTGGTCGTTCATTGCCGCCAGCATCAAGGCCGTCCGATTTTCGTAATTCCTGTGAAGAGAAGGGAAGCAACAAACAACATTGCTCTTTTCAAAACCTTTCATATCAAAGATCATGAAATTGATACTGCTTACCCGAAATATTTTACTCATCGAAGATCATTAAAGTTCAGTCTGTGCTGTTTAGCTTCTGAATATGCTAGCATCAGATGAAATGTATCTCCATCATTTTATCACACATTAAGTCGTTCAAGGCATCAATTATGAATCGCCAGTCACCAAGACCTGTTTTCGTGAGCTCGAGTTTGCCAAATAGCCCGCTATTTCTGATTCAGGTATTTAGCCCGAAGTTACAAATCGCGTCCTCATCAGCTCGAGAAATGTGCTCGTGTTCGCCTATAGTGAAAACGCACCGGACAAATAGCGGGCAAACTAGCCCAAGATATCTTGGAAAGATTTCCCGAGCAAAACAGCCCGCGATTTGCGTCTTCACCTGCCAGAAGCCTGCTATTTTGCGATCGGGCTAATTTCCCGAATCAGAAATAGCGGGCTATTTGGCAAACTCGAGCTGATGAAAACAGGCCTTTTGTGAAGCTACTGTTGTGGGAGATATTTATAATCTAAGCCAAAGCAGCGGCAATTAGACATGGTCGGTTTCAAACAATGTATAATTTTTAAGGAGGGTAACACTTGCAGTCTCTAAAATGATAACATTAAATCTATACTTCTATCCAAAGCTTCCATCTCCATAACCCGGATAAACCACGTTCACTGAACACACAGAAGCTCGACGGTATCGTTAAAGTATAACAAACTACTGTTCCTCATTATACCGAACTTTTAGAACTTGTTCGTTGCATAAGTTAGATAAAGGCGTGGCAATAATGCTACAAAATAGCACAAACGTTCCACATCGTTAGCATTGGTACCCGATCAGCAGAATGTTTGTTAGTTGTTAAATGAACTGGAAAAGATTTAAGGCATTTTTACACATTGGTGATGTCAGCACCCATCTTGAGTAGTTTTCGGACCATTTCATGTCGACCGTAGAAGCAACTGGTTAGTAGCGGTGTCATTCCATTGCAGTCATCTTCATTTAGGAGCATCGGGGTGTGGCCCAAAAGCTGCTCCACGCAGTCCACGAACCCCGCCCTGGAGGGGAGAACAATATCGTGTAAGATGGATGAGGGGTGTGATACTTTATTCAAAGACAGGCTGCTCATCTTGTTAAAAACAGTGGTAGTCTATGACCATTCTCTTTATTTTGGTACGGTAAGGAAGAAGCGATTGGTCAATTCTTTTGAATTATTATTGAATTGGTTATTACATCGATTGATTGATTGATTTATTGATTACTTGATTGAGTGACGGTCTTTATCTTGCCAAAGGAGAGTAGACCTAAATGTGTAAGATTTATTAAGTGGACGGGACTTTTGGGCAAGTGTCTCAAATGACAGATCCTTCTGGTAACGAGGGAACCGCTTGTCCACGATCGTAACATGTCTTAATGCAATACGGTCGGGTGAATGAAGAAAAACAAATCTTAGGTCGTATAATCAACAAACAATTTTGAAGGGTAAAGAATAAAAAGAAAAAGAAGAGACAACAGCAGGCAGGGCCAGTTTTACACTTGAGTGAACTTGAGATCGTGGAAAGATCCGTTTTGTTTGTACTAGATGCGTGATGTCCACAGCGCATTTTTCCGTGCCTCTATGGCAAGCCTTCAACGCCATAAAGATCTATTCAACAGGATCTATCTCTACGGCATTGAATGCTTGCCATACGCATATGTCGTCCAACCGCCCTTTGGTATATAGGCCCTACTAAACCCCCAAGTGACGTCGAGAAAAGGAACTTACTGAGCTGCGATGTGTACCGGTGTTTTGCAGAGGACATCACGAACATCGCCTTCAGCTTCATACTTGATCAACAGCTTAATCATCTATAACCATGGTAACAGAAGAAACCAACGTTTAAATTGGAAATACAAAGAAAGGCATGATACAAAAAGAAGCAACGGACTTCATGGATAAGCGTTCTAAATCGAAATATAGGTGCCAAACAAAACGAATATAGATTTACTACTGACGGGTTACTGACATTTTGTGTGTGAACGGTTAAACGTGTTTAAACTGGATGTAGCGTGTGCTTTGTTTGATATGACATGACCTTCAATGCGCAATGTCACTACTGCGCATTTTAAGAGCAGTAATTTATCACGAAACTTTTAACGATCGCACCGAAATTTCTGTGTGTGAATGATGTCGTATGTACAGCTGATAAGTTTAAAGCCCTTTAAACTAATCATGTTTATAGAATTTTAGCTGTGTGTGAAGGCTGGTAGTCACGGTACAATATTACCTTTCAACAAAGTTTAAAACGCATCAAAATTCCTATGGATATCAATGTCTTTTGAATCCCCACTGCACTACGTATAGCTACTTGCGCCCTCCATATAGCAGTCAATGCCTAATCGGTGAACATTGGTCCTCCATGATCCCCTCTTTATTATGTTAATTGAGAGCTGATTTGATGAGATAACCATCTGTCAGTGAACATGCAGGAAGGTCTAATCCCTCCTGGCCAACTAGTGCAGAGGGGCTTTAAAGCTATTCTGGAACTTACATCTACGTTGCCCGATTCAGCGGCATAGTGAAGGGTCGTCTGGTCGTTTTCATCGGCTTCGTTTCGCAGGCTGTATCCTCCGTGTCTGAGAAGAAATTGCAGGAAGCTAAGGTGGTCCATCTCTGCTGCCCAGTGCAAGGGAGACTTGTGGCGAACGTCAAATACTGCACGGAAAGAGAAAATGAAAAATCAAAGCAAAATGGGAAATATTTCCTTTAAGATATTGATCTACTGTATGCGATAGTGGGGATGTTTAAAACCTGTCGAGATCCGATTTTCATGAGTAGATACTTTTTGGCGTCATCAGCGCCTGCAGGGTAATGTCAGATAATCTTTGGTCTCTAATCTCAGTATACTGATTGAGACATGTCACACGTGTACCTCAGGTATACCTCAACATTGGTTTACGAACAACCATTGGCTTCTCCATCATTGCTTTCATCATCATCATCATCATCATCATCCTCATCATCATCATCCTCATCATCATCATCATCATCATCACTACCATACTCGTTATTAAAATAATCCCGTCACTGTCATTAAGATCGTTTTCACCCCCGTTAAATTGGCGTCATTTTTTTTTCCTCACCATCATCATCATCATCATCATCACCTCCACCACCATTATTATCATCTTGGTTACCATCATCGCCACACATTAATCATCTTCATAATCAATATTACAATCGTCATCATCATCGTCATTATCATCGCCTTCACCACCGTTGCCGTCGTCATATCGGTGCCATCACCATTGTTATCAGCATCATCATTATCATTATCGTCCTTGCAATCCTCATCGTCATCGTCATCATAGTCTACCTCATTGATCACAACGTATGAATTGGGTACACCAGATGAAAGCGGTGAAACTTCCGCATCTCAGGTTCCTCATCACCATCATCATCATCATCATCATTATCGTCCTTGTAATCATCATCGTCATCGTCATCATAGTCTACCTCATTGATCACAACGTATGAATTGGGTACACCAGATGAAAGCGGTGAAACTTCCGCATCTCAGGTTCCTCATCACCATCACCATCATCATCATCATCGTCATCATCATCATAATTATCGTCATCACCATCGACTTCGTCACAACCTGACTTGAATGTATCAGAATGATTACCCACCATGGACATCAGCTCCTCGGGTTAGAAGGAGCTCACCGGCAGATGTATGACCCTTCCAGGCGGCACAGAACAGCGGCGTGAAACCGTTATCATCCACGCCGTCGATCACGGCTCCTTCGTGGATGAGAAAAGCCATGGACTCGACACGGTTGTACACAGCAGCCCTGATCGTATAGAGTACGACAATGCAAATATTTCCATCAGTTATTGTAGAAAGACGAACTGAGCTACCAATTCCTTTCTCCCTAATATTATCTTTTATAGCGGTTTCTTATGGAACTTTGAACCTGTGTTTTTTTTCAAGAATTTGATGAAAAACAGTACGCAAATAATTATATCAATACAAGTAACCATGTATGAAAAGTAATTTGGTCAACTGCAAAGTATTATAATAGTTTTAAAACTGATCTTAAGTATAACTAACTAATATAATAGCATTTTGAGAATTTCCGTTTGATTCCGCGTGAATTTTCCGTCATAAGACATAACCAGAACTCAAGGTCAAGATTTTTTTTTTTATTGTACATGCATATCTTTTACACAGTCATAGAGCAACTTTCTCTTCGAAATGATGTTATCACACGAGCATATATGGAAGTTATGGATATATTAGTAGAGGTGTCCTGGTTGAGTTGATATATCACCGGACTGTGGATCACAATGTCCGCGGCTCAAGTCCCGCCGTGGCACTAATGTCCTTTGGCAAGACATTGATCTACATTTGCCACTCTCCACCCAGGTGTTAAATGGGTACCCGGTAGGATGCAAAAGTTAATGTGGTTAGATGAGCAAGTGTGCGCTCGTATAAATGACGCCTGGCTGGAATGCTCCCCAGGGAGTGGAGAATGTACATACATTGTGTGCAGGTAAACATGAATCCGATGACCGGGGTGATAATAATATTTGTCAAGCGCTTTGAGAGTGTCTATTGTTTTGCACGCGTTAATCCGATTATCTCGTTATAAATTTGGCACTGGGGGATTTGTGGCTTGGCATAATGGGGATTAGCCCTGTGGCAGGATAAGATTTAATAATTTTGCAATACGTTTCTTCCATTCAATGCTCACCTGTGTAACGGTGTCATGCCTTCGTTGTCTTGCATCTCGATGTCGGCACCGTTCTCGATCAGCTGCGTGACGGTGGTCGTAGCGCCGTTCATAGCCGCGATGTGGATCGGAGTCATGCCGTTCTTTTTCCTCACGTTCACGTCGACTCCCTCATCGAGCAGCCGTTGGATGACCTACAAAAATCGGTGGAAAAAACAACGGAAATTGTTAACTCAACTCTATATCTTTCATCTCGTTCCATTTGTAAGAGAATTGTTTTTTTTTTAAGAACAGATTCTATAATAAGTTTAAGTATGTTAATAACTTTATTTTTCTGTATTATTACTTTGAAATGCACGTGATTCTTATAATTTGGGGATGGAGGGTGCTCTACTTGAGGTGTGGTCAGAGCCATCTATATACAGAGTTTGGCCAACTTGGGTTCACTGGGTCACAACATGGCTTATAGTTATATTCTTTTGTTTTGTGCTTGCCCAACAAAGCAGTAGTCGCCATATTGTGTCCAACTCGAACCGGGTTGGCCAAACTCTGTGTATAGATGGCTCTGGGTGTGGTTAATGAATGGATAATTTCATGTAAATGACGGCACTGACCAAGAGGGCCAGATGGGGTCATGAGGTTAAAATGTGAAGTACATGTACCACTGATAATAATAATAATAATAATAATATTCATTTGTAAAGCGCAATAACTATGTGGATATATTGTATTGCGCTGCAAGAGCTTGTAAATGCTGTGCTATACACACTATATGAACAAGTGAGTTTTCAGTTTTGATTTAAAATTATCTAGTGATGGGGCTTTCCTTATTTCTAGCGGTAATTTATTCCATAATCTAGGGGCAGCACAGAGAAATGACCGGTCCCCGAGGGTTACTTTGGTTTTATATGGGGGTATTTGCAACATAAATGTGTCTTGTGTACTACGAAGGTTACGACCATGAGTTTGAGACTTGATATGCAACAATTCAGTAACGTAACTAGCAGTTTGACCATTTAGAGCTTTGTAGACTATCAATAATATTTTAAATGTAATTCTCTGGCGATATGTAGTAATTTTTCAAGTAGTTGTTACCTCAGTGTTCCGTTTCAATACGGCAAGATGCAAGAGTGTGTTACTCTCGTTGTCTTCATCCATCAGGTAGCTTGACACGGGAATGTCTGTGTTTCGAGCTGTGTAATACAATAGCATTCATAAGATCATGCCAATCAGTGATTGGGGGTGGGTTGACGGACCAATTTTGCCGACATTAGAATATTCTCAACAGCGAACATACAACTAACATTTTCGAATATGTCGTCAAGGTATGAAAGACGTTAGTCAGATACTTTAATTCGATTTTGATCAGATCTTCCATATCGTTTTTTGAAAGAGAATAACACGAAAACAAAAATGTCATATAGGATTTCTTGGCAGCCTTCAATAGTTCCAAGAATTATTTGAATGGGGAAGCCATACTTCAACGAGTTCTTAAAATGCCCCTGCATGCCGGGGACCAGAAGGACATCCTATATCTATATATTTCAATAACAACCTCTTGGATCGTTTAAATGGGACGTGAAGCATTCAATTGAAGCCCACGAATGCTATTTTGAAAGCCATTATTCTAGTCATAAAAGGCGCAATTGCTCAGTGGTAGCGCATTGTCGATCTCGCCGATGCGCTAGTGCCCTTTGGTAAGGCATTAATCCTGATTAACAAGTCACCCGGAGAGGAATTAAAGCCGTCGGTCCCCTGGTTGCTTTCTGACAAGCATACACATCCTTTTCAATACATAGGCATAATCATTATTACAAATATGGAAGAAAAAATCATTTAAAAGATACATGAAAGCAGTATGTATATAATACATGCATGTATTTATACGATACTTCAAATAAGATGAAATGTTTAGGAAATAGCGACCGGTAATGCATATAACATCTTTTATGCTGATTGGGAGCACGCTACAATAGTCCTATCTTGCACCCCGGGGCAACGTGTCTGACACGGTCCCCCGACACTTACCTGCTTGTGTATTGCATTGAAAATTACAAATTATCAATAATGGGAGTAAATCTGATCGCATTCATTGTAACAGAAAATATAATGTAACTTATTTTTTGGGGTACACTTCGAATGAACAGAAACTCATACTCTGATTGTTGCTATAATACACCCTTTCACGGTTAAGACCGCCATTTTAATTTACGAGTAAACATTGCGTCACCAATGTTTTCAGATGCGCATGTTTTGTTGCGTCACTGCCATTTTAAATTACGAGTACACAACTTTGTTTACTCGTAATTTAAAATGGCGCCCATGTCAGCGCACGAGCATTCTTGTAAGCGTGAATGGGTGTATTCTGTTTACATTGTGTCTTTGTAGTATTGCTCAAGGTTTTTTATCCGAGGTATACTTACCCTTCTCTAGGAATAAGTCGATCAGATCCACATGGCCATTCATCACCGCCTTCATCAGCGGGGTCAGGCAACCGTCGTCTTTGGCTCTGATGTCGGCTCCATGTTCGACCTAGAGAAGGTATGGTAATTGATTGATTGATAAGGCCCGTTATAGACGATGCGCCACTTGCTGACGTACGATTGAGTCATTTGCTGACGCAGGGTTGCGTCAAGTAAATGCACGTCCGTTGACGCGGCAGGTGAGAATGACAGCGTACGCATAGTGGATAATGAATGAACAGTGTTGACATTGCGTTGCATTGTTGACTCATGCGTTAATTTCTTCATGGGCTCGATTAGCGGATGGAATAACGCAGTCGAAATGACGCTTCGTGTGCAACAGGAATTAACCGTCATTGTACATTTGTAAGCGTTTTTATCATAGCGGTCCTTATACTACTATGTCGAGCAGATTATAGAGCGCCTCGTAACTGCAAAGAAAATGTGCGATACCAAATATTCTGTGGATTGGATTGGATACAATTTTATGTGTAAAGCTTTGGCCTGTGATATTCAGGACGTTACAACCTGAAAGAACACGAGCTCGTAACATATCGTGACAACAAATATGAAAGCTATAACCATGCAAATAAATCCATTTCTTTTCTTCTTCCTCGGATATAATCATTTTGGTGTGGTCTTCAAAGGCCCACCGGAGCACCGCGGCGGCTTGGGAAACTTTGTTTTTGAGATATAATCTAAATAGTGCCTTTAAAATTAGAAAGGAATTTAGTGATGGTATGTATATGTATGGGTGGATTCATTCTGTCAGACACTCCAAATCATACGATGTATTTACATGTGTAGCCAAACGAAAATGACAGAGGCGGGAAGAAAGAATGAAATGAAAACATTTCAGGAATGGATAATAAAGCATTGCGAATAAAGTGATAGGCCTACTTGTTTCATTAAGGTTTCGTCTCGTAACAACAATGCACTTACGAGTAACTTGCAAACTCCCATGCTACCCTTCACTGCAGACAAATGGAGAGGAGTACAGCAGTCCTTGTCATACGCACATACGTCCGCCTTGCCTTGCCTCAGTAGAATCTTGTTAAGGACAGAATGAAGACTTTCTTTGTTGTGTCAGGAAATCATCATTGCAATGATAATTATTCATCATAACTGTTATCATTATTCGAACATCATAATTATCACAATTGTCATCGTTAACACCGCCAACATCTTCATCATTGTCCATCTTCCTCATTTTTATTGCCACTTCACTGTCAATACTACCATTATCACCTCATATTCATCACTACCATCATCATCATCATCATCATCATCATCAACTACGACAGTAATATCATCATAACTATCATCATCATCATCATCATCATCATCATCATCATCAGTATCTTAAACGCTATCAGAAAAGGATTACACTTTATATCTTCTGTCGCGCAATCACGGAAATTCTTACCCTGGTCAATTTAACATGTCCTGGCTCTGCATTCACCCCATCATCATCATCATTATCACCATCATCATCATCACAAACATCACCATCATTATAATAATGATAATGATAATAGTGGGTTCTTGTATAGCCCTCATGTCTGTCAAACGTGACACTCCTGGGCTCCTGGCGCTCCACAGCTATTACCCCTGCTTTAGCATGGCTGCCATTACGGCGCTCTAGCATTTCAAGGAATTGATTCCAGGCACCCATTAACATCACCTGGGTCGAGTGTGGCAAATGTAGATCAATGTCTTGCCAATGGGCATTTGTGCCGCGGTGTGACTCGAACCACGGACATTGTGATCCACAGTCCGGTGACAAACCCACTCGACCAAGACACCTCATCATAATTATAAGTCTCCTTCTCACCATCATCAAAATCTTTTGCGGGTGACCCGACAGTTGCTCCTGGAACAATTACTACGGGCTTTATTTCGTAAAAGGTATATGAATAGGGTTGCAACATGCAAATAGGGTTTAGGATAGGTTTATGTTAGGGTTAGGGTTAGGTTAAGTGTTTGGTCTAAGGCCAAAGTTAAAAATTGAGTTGGTCTAGGAAAATAACGCGGAGCAATTATTGTCAAGTGGCGTACACGCCTTTTAACGCCACCATCAACAAAGAAATGCAAATCTTGTCATCAGGCAAGCCGTTACCCTGGTAACTGCGATGTGTCCTCTCCGCGCGCTGATGTGAAGCGGTGTCATCCCGTTGGTGGTTCGTTTATTGACATCGGCGCATCGTGCTAGGAGTACTTGGGCGACGTCGACGCTGTTCATACGAGCAGCGGCATGAAGAGGGGTCGCCCTGACGTGAAGCTCGGTAACATCGACATCTGAGTGGAAGATAGATGATAATATCGATTGAGGAAAACTACATTTTACGTAGAGATGGTAAAATAGTCATGTTTCGGGATACACTGGGAGATCGGAAATCATTCCCTGATTATAATTATTATGAAATTATTAAATAGTTTGAGAAATGGAGAACCACCTTTGTTGTAAAACTGCCGTGCTACTCACAGAACCACCCTATTTAAGTTATAAATGTCGCTTGGGGCATACATGTATATACGATGAACAACAATAAATTGGATTAAGAATAGGAAATAGGAAACCTATGAGAACGTACAACAAAATGATTGCAGACTTACTTGCACCTCTCCTCAAGATTTCCCTTGCAATTAATTCCCGGTTATAGATGGCGGCATGGTGGAGTAAGGCTAGGTTTTTCTTATCCAGTTTGTTCAAACTGAAGTAGCTGTTCTGGTCAAGAACGTTCTTCAGATCATCGAGGTCATCATTCCGAACAGCCTAAAAACGAAAACCATGGAATATTGTTTCATTATAGAGGTGTGAGTTGGTCTAGCGGTACGTTCGATTGGTCAGCTCTCTGTCTTCACCTACAAACTGATTCAGGCGGACCCCGATTCGAAACTGAGTCACGTCTTTCGGATGGTGACGTTAACGGTCGGTCCCTAGACGTAAAGAATCATATCTGATTGATACACGTCTATACAAAACCCAATTACACATTATTATGTCTAGCGTATGCATATTTGTTATTTCGATTCTGATAGAAGAAAATTAAAGAAGTTACACTGAAATTAAATTTCCTTTACATGATCCTGAACATTATTTTTGGATAAAGCAACACAAAACTAACCATGAAATAATTTATTCAAGAAATTATTAATTGACTCAAACTTGCATTTCAAAAAACTACTATAAAAAGATTGCACTATGTAAATTCAAACTTATATGCGGACTTATTATTAGATATCTATTTATCAAGTTTAAAGTTATATAACAAGTGATTTTATACGTCCAGAATATCATTGGGAGGGGCAATGTTCCGTCAACGGGCACTTTTTAAGGGGGTATGACAACCCTTTCTCGATAGGAAATTGTGTTAGCCCCGCCCTTCCTTCTGACAATAATTGACTTTTAGGGGGTGCAAACATTTTAAGGCAGTGTGACAACTTCAATCCTCCAAAATTTCATGTCAGTTTTCGGTGTTTTGTTTATAATGCACAGCGCTTTATTTTGAAAAAGTCTTGGAGGTCTGTGCGGAAGAATCTGTTGGCTAAACCCGACGCCTACACTAAGGCCGACAACCTTTTTTGTCAAAGACTTAGAGACCCAAATTCACAAAGGAGGTTTGTCGACAAACCTAGGTTTATGTGCGTTATAGTAAGCGTTTTGACGAGTTTTGACAAACCTTGGTTTGTAAAAACGCATCGAAACGCGCCATATGACGCACATAAACCTAGGTTTGTCGACAAACCTCCTTTGTGATTTCGGGCCCTTCATGAAGGGGGTCAACATAAATCGTATTTGCTTGATGGGGTAGCTATTTCTGGAGAGGGTCTATTAATGTATTGCGGTTTGAGAAAGAAAACAGAAAAATTGGTGTTTAACTCACGTCTATCAAGTCCATAATGAGCACAGGTGAGTAGACTCTATTCAACCTGTTGTTCTTGGTGGTTTTCTGGATCTTAGATTTAACATTCTTTAGAAACCTGTCTGTGCATGGTTTCGGTTTCTTTACGGGTAGCTTTCCTTCATCAACGATTGCCGAATCAACATGGCCATCAACACCATCATCGTGGACATCAACACCACTACCATCACGTCCATCGTTCACCTGCCCATTTTCCCGATCTGGTTCAAAGAGCGTTCCCATGAAACCGATTGACATGCGATTTCTTTTCATGGGATCAAACCGAGATTTACTCCCTTTGTTCTCTTTGTTTAGAAATGCCTTCCTTTTGGTGGACTGGTTTGCATGCGACTTGAACTTGAACCCCACTGCCGGCGGCGGGTAGAACACTTCTGGTTCGTCGGTCTTAAATCGTATCCTCTTTTTCGGTGTGAACGACTCGACTTCCGGTGGCGACTGAAAACTCGACTCGCTGTTGAAATCGTTGAGAGGAATCTCGTTGTGTTTGTTCATTTTCCCGTCCTGCCTGGCCATCTTGAATTGCAGTCCGCTAGCGCTCGTGATCGTACTGTCTGTCGACACATCCTCATCATCAACGTCTGCATCCTGGACGACATCGCCGCTTCCCTCGGCATACTCGGCGGGGGAGATTAGCTCCGATGGCTGTAACGTGCAGACTTCGATGGCGGACTTTCCTCTGTTACGATCGCCATAAATTAGATGTCTGTTATCGCTGACGTTTATATCGGTATCGCTGCTCGATATGCTGATGTTCATACCGTCTGATCTTCTTTTGCCAGACACATCATTTCTTGGATGTTTCTTTTCCATGTTTTGTGGGAACTAGAGAATATCCGATCTACCAGAAACTACTCCATAATTCGCCAATCCTGGATGCTTCTCTCTTTACCTACATGAATACCTACGATATTTGAAATGAAAAAGAGTGAATTCAATGATTATTTTGCACATCATACATTAACAAATGCGGAAAACTAGGAAAATGTGGACTTCAACATCAAGAAGATAAACTTTTTGCTAGTGGACGGATCAGTTTAAAGATGCTAGCGAGATAATGAGGTCATTTAGGACAGGAAGACGAGAAAACAATTAAAAAGACAACAGGACGAGTTGTTGGAACTCAGCACGTCGACTTGTTAGCCTGAGGTTAAAAACCATCCCTATATTTCCCCAAGTAAAAGGGCGCCTATGCCGCAATATTATTGGCCAAATGAAATTGCCCTCATAGGAGACGATTTGTGCCCCATTTGCCCTTCAAGACTTCTACTTCTACGACGATACTCAGCAGGATCCATAAGTCACGATGTAGTGCTGAGGAATAAACTATCTAGTTCTTGGTCTAGGTGCTTGGTGGAAGCGCTCCCTTGAAGCCCTCCTGTGAAGTAGCGTCAAGGGTGATCTTTGAAAGTGCATTCCACGCAGTTACTGTCCGAGGGGAAAATGAGTTCTGGAAGAGCTGGGTGCGGGATGGGATTCGCCAGCAACTTCTTTGAGTGATACTGTCGTGTGTTGCTGGCAATCATGGGTGCTGTGTAATGGTGTGCATTGATGGCTACTGTGTCGTTTTGGATCTTGTACATGAGGTGAAGGCTTGCAGCATTTCTTCTCCTCTCCAGGCTCTCCCATTTTAGATGTTGAATCATGGCCGATAGATGATAACATGATACCAACAAAAAATGTTTTTGCCCTGGTCTATTATAACTACTATGTCTCCTTTGTTGTGCAGGTTTAATAAATAAAGTGATGTTTTAACAATTGCATTCCAAAGTTTTGTCAGTTATTTGGAAACACTTACTGTCCTGCCCATATTCTCCAGAGATTATAAGCAAACATATCTAGAAATTTTACGACTTTGACAGTGATCTAAATCTATATTTATGCCTTTCTATCTAGACATATACGACTGCAATCTGGTATGAGCAGGGAAACTTTAAAAGTTTAAAATGTATGCCGATGATGATTATGATGATGATGGTGATAAATCAGAGCATGAATGGCGCCATATTTCTCTTTTAAAAGCGTTCAAAGACGCAGGTTCGAACGATGAAGTCAGTATATTCACATTTTCGAAATAAGTTATCCCTCCCCCGCCCCCCCCCCCTCTTCCAGCTGCCACCCTCACAGAATTAAAAGCGTTACTAATTTACAATATTTTTAGACATTCTCTATTTATTCATCATACATCGATTAGAAAACAAATGCTTTCGTCGAAACTTACCGTCAGATGTTCATTCATTCATTTACAATAGGCACCTTCTGACAACCTCACAGAATTAAAAGCGTTACAAATTTACAACATGTCAGACGTTAGTCTGCAATTGAGTGCATTTATGGTCTCAAAAACATACACAAACTGATCATACATCAGACATTCTCTATTTATTCATCATACATCGATTAGAAAACAAATGCTTTCGTCGAAACTTACCGTCAGAAGTTCATTCATTCATTAACAAGCGGCTGTAAAATCCCTAAAAGGCAAGGCAACGAAGAACTTGTTATTCCAAATGATAGAACATAATACGTGTATCCATCAAATCAAACGAAATTGTGCAACACAAGACAGTGTACAAGCAGAAGTGAGACTGTATGACGGTCCATGCATAACAAAACACACTCGCCTAATTTAGAATGAAGTTATCTAACAACAACAAAAAAGAGACCCTTTTTTTTTACTCGGTCTAATGCTCGCGAGACTTTCATCGCCTTTGTGTAGTCAAGTATAATAAGTCCACCCCCGCCCTCCGTGAAAAAACAGACCGAAGAAATGAAACGAATGCACACAATATTCTAAGAACAGTTAAAAAGAAGATAAATTCCAAATCCTCTAATCTGAAAAAAACTTGTTTTGTTCATCTTCCGTGAAGGAAAGAATACAAGGCCTTTCTGATTGTCCTACCGAGCTATTCTTTAGCTTGATTTATATTCTAAGATTACGACGAATCAAAGTAGAAAAGACGCTTACTTATCGGCTTTATTCGGACAAAAAGGCAAGAATGTATTCATAACAGGTCGTGCGAAGGGGCACATCTCTTTGACTCTAACTTTAACTCCCTTAAAATTGAGTAACCTTATTGACTGATTTTCAAAAAATATACACGGATTCTTCTTAACGTCAATTGTCTCCACTTCATAAATGAACTCTTTTAATTGTTAAGATAGGACCTAAATAATTTTGAATCAAATGAATTCACATGAAAATATATTCTAGCCGTACAAAAATGTAATGGAATCTTTGTATTGGCTTGTAACGTTACGTATGTTTCATTCTCCATTGAAACAAACATTGATCATAACATGTAGTTTATATACCAATAATTATACACACTGCCGTTCTATCCTTTTCATCATTTTCAATGTGTAATACTAGAATAAATTATAAGAAAATTTCCATTTTGTCTACCTTTCATTGTGATGGTTCTTCTGTGATTACAAACACAACGATATAGTTTCTCATATTATATATATTACGTATTTGTTCAATGTGTGACCAAAACGAATTTCCATGTATTCTTGTGAAATTGGATGAATAAAAAGAATTGAAATTGAATTGAATTGAATTATTCGTTCATTATTATATTCTAAAAGCGATCGATTTGTTCGGTTTATCGAAATATAAAACATACAAGTTGATATATTGAGCTATATAATTAACTTGTTAATACACTGTGTATGCATTCTAATTCGGTACTTGACTTCGGTGAAATGAAATAGACCTGGGGGGTGTTTCACAAAGATCCTAAGTAGAACTTAACACTAAGTTAGACTTAAAAATTATGGACAGCCATTGAAGCCTTAAAATGAAATACATTAAAAAGCAGAAATTCAAGTATTTTAGACTTTTTTATAACTTCCACATCAAGAACATGAAATCTCCTTGATGATAGAAAATATGAATGATTTGAATCAACATTTTATGCCTTTCAAAATAACTTTTACAAAATATTTTCAAAGTGGCTAATGGCTTTCCATAATTTTTAAGTCCAACTTAGAGTTAAGTTCTACTTAGGATCTTTGTGAAACACCCCCCTGGAACCATTTCACGAAACCGTCATAAGTCTAAGTTCGTAGACATCCCATCATTATAAGCGTGTCAATTCTGTAAAAAAAACACGTTTCAAAGGGATGTCCAAGAAGTTAGACTTATGACGGTTTCGAGAAACGGCCCCATGGCACCGTTTCACGAAAACGTCATAAGTACAAGTTAAATGACATCCCAAGGAAATGCGTGTTTAGCTTTCCATTTGTCGAGAGAAACGTGTAGTTCAAAGAGGACGCACAAAACGAGTAAAAATGTCTCTTCCACTAGACATGGGATGAGAAGAGATGTACTTTTTACAATCGATGTGCGCTCTGATTCTCATCCGGGTAGGTATCAATCGAACCGTCGAGAATCAGGCAGTGCTCTTTGATTATTAAGCCATTTCGTAAATACTCTCTACGCATGGGCAGATCAAATAAGGTTTTATTCATTACTTGTCAACATAAGGGTCATTTCTGATAAAATTGTAAAACCCGGCCACCGAGATGACGTGCTCATGTTATGTAATCATTATTCATGTATGCACTTACGGTACATTCTATGATACAAGAGGGCAAACAATAGCTTTTCATAAAGCACATACATGACTTTGGCATTGATTATTAAAAAAATACACGAAGTGGGACTTCTCTATGAGTAAAATATATATGGATATTTGGGGTCATGTGACCCATGTGCTAACCACGAAATGGTCAATTATGTAAGCCCCTTTCAACACTTCCTGTCGATCATGCTCTAGCGAACCTAAAGGAATAGACAAAGTGGGTCATTTTATGGGTCTAGATATTAATGGGGGCTGCCGCCATGTCTTATGTAAAAAGGGAATAATAGAGGCTATAATAACAGAGGAGGGTGTGGTATCATCCTCGTTTCATTATTTCCTTTCCCCTTTCCTTTTTTTAAAATGTCCCGCTTATCCTTTAGTGATTGTGAAATGTCAACTCTTCTTATTTTCACGTAACTATGTTATTGTTTTTATTCATTTCCATCAACTTTATTCGTGAAATACTGCTATATGACGAGTGTAAATAAACTATAAGTTGAATCTCTCACTCATTCTTTCTCATTTTCAATTACTTGTTTAGACCATTTGGTTGGGATGGGGCACAAGGCCCCCCTCCCCCACTAATGAAAGAAAGGTTTAATTCCTCTTTGACTTCTTAGAGGTAATACATTATTTACTTATTTGGAGTTCAAAACCATGAAGTCATCGTATGTTTTGATTGTGATGTGTTTATTTCGTGTTCGGTGACGGATTGCGTAACTCAACTCTCTTGTAAACAGGCCTTCTCCATCAGCGCCCATTTCACCCGTTTGCTCTCTCTCTCTCTCTCTCTCTCTCTCTCTCTCTCTCTCTCTCTCTCTCTTCCAATGGCAAGAAAGAAGGCTTCATTACTCTTCGCATCTCTCAACTATTCTATATAATATAAAACATAATGGCCCGAATTCACAAAGGAGGTTTGTCGACAAACCTTGGTTTTCGTGCGTCATTATGACGCGTTTCGACGCGTTTTTTTTTAAAACAAAGGTTGGTTAAAACGCGTCATAATTATGACGCACATAAACCTAGGTTTTGTCGACAAACCCCCTTTGTGAATTCGGGACAATTATCTCCTGACTTGGGATTCAAACCCATGAAATGTTACGTCACCACTTGTTTTGAAAGTGATGTTTTTCTATCGTATTTGCTGACGCATTGTACATGTATACACAATAATGTAGCTCACCTCGGTAATTAACCTCGTGTGGGCCTCACGAGTTCACTGATCCGCTAACACTTCAGTGTTCAATTGTGACATTTTCAAAGGATTATTCATTAACAAGGAGCTCTTCCATTAGATAAAGCACATGTACGTGTCGTCAAATTTTAAGAACTATACTTTCATCAGAACAAAACACCTTTTTCTTGGTTTAAATTATAAAATGGGTAGGTCCCATAGCTCCTTTTGTAAGCGTCTCCATCATTTATATTTTTGTTTGGCTTTCGTTCATGAGTTCAAGTTGCTGTTTATTTGAACACAGTTTTCTAAAGCTAAGTTTGATACATTTTGTCTCGGTGATTTTGCACAAAATCCCAACATATTCAAATTGGAATTTAGCTCCTTTTGGCAACTAGCATTTGAAAGTGTTGGAATTTCTAGAGGAAATTTTTTTCCCAAAAATATTCAATAAACAATAAATATTGGAGAAGATGATATTATGCTATGCCAGCAGTATCAATGTTCTTGCAATTAATTTGAATCGTTAAAATTTGGTTAAACTTGCAAAGTGAGATGGTCGACCAGAGTTTCATTGCAAACGGGGCTAAATCCACATAAATGAAAATTATCAAAATTTATGATTAAACAGAATTCATTGCTAGATTTGTTTGTAAAGATGATAAAAACGATGCAAGGCATAATCCCTACAATATATACAAAATGAAGAGATAACGTACAAGAGAAAGTGGTAAAGAGAAAACACTTAATCTAATCTGTTTTAAACACTGAGAGTGGATTTACCCCCCTTTTGGCATTAATCTCTAAATTCCTTTCTTTCTTTCTATCTTCATTTGTTTATTGATTTTAACCTAAAAACCTATATTGTGTCAATGAGTGCATAAGACCAGGCCATTGGTAAGTTATGTACCAATATTTAGTTGGACAATGAAGTGAAATGAAATGGCTCACAGAATGTAATCTACTTAAAAAAAAACTGAAACTAAAAAATAATAATAACAACAAATAATCATCATACAGTATATATTTGTAACAAATATATAAATTGAATCAAATAGACAATTGAAACAGAGAAATAAGATTATGGAAATAACAAATTATTTTTTTCTTCCAAAAGCTGGAAAGGTCTTTATTTACAAAGTAAAAGTAATTGCACAGTTTCATGTTTAGTATGATACATCAAAATATGACAATAAACATATAAATATCTTAACAATGCATATACATGTATACTTCATAGAAAAACTCTTACGACGGTTAAAAATATTACAGTTCTAACATTTTGATGAATGCATTAAAATTGCTCTATAGTCTCTCCTTGTCACCGATGTATGAATTATATTGATTTTAATTCATGTAGATCACCTCCTCTGGCTCACAAATGCAACCTGAGATTGTAAAAAAAAAGAATTAAAAATCACTGACCAACGCGATGGTAAAATGTAACAGCACCAACATATCATTTGTATACCCTCGATTTTGCCGTAATTATTAGCACAATAGACCATATAAGAAACATTCATGTAGATATCTAATAGTAGTAAAGGCTTGTTCAGAAATGCCGCGGTATACTGCCACCAAAAAGCCGCCATGTTTTTTTTTAAACGCTTGAATAAACGGCAAATGCCCGCAACTAAGGACTTCACTTAGCTCTGTGTTATGGGATACAGAAATGTCAGTAAAGCATAGTACACTTTAAGTCATCATTTAAAAAAAAAACACTGCAGTTTTGGTGCATCATATCTGAATGAGTCTTAACAGAGATAAGATAAGTATTACAGATCGAGAGAATTCTTTTCTCTCGGTGTTAAGTTTAAAAAAATATAAAATCGATCCATCTACCACTGAAAACATTAGAAGGATCATATAACTACATGGTGCATATACTGGGTGGGGAGTGGAATATGAAACAATTTATAAACATAATTATAATCAAAGAACAAGACAATGTGACTACAAATGAAAGAGAGATAGAAGGAAGGGCAGAAAAAGAGAGATAGAAGGATGGGCAGAAAAAGAGAAGACAGATAAAGAAGAAATGTGGAAGACAGAGTGCAGAAGATGAAACAACAAAAGGCCTTTCTTCATCAGACCCAAGTTGCAAAATAACCAGCTATTTTCAGACTCTGGATATTTTCCCGAAGCTCGAAATTGCGGCTTCACCAGACAGATATGCCCATCACAAACTAGCGCAAATTAGCCCGCTATTTTGGAAACAAAACCAATATTTCTTGGGATATTTTCTTGACCAAATAGTCGCTAATTGCAACTGCGGGCTGATGAAGACACAAATTAGCTGGTTAATTTGAGATCGGGCTGGTCAAAATAGAGAGTTATTTTGCAACTTCGGTCTGATGTAAACAGGCCTAATGAGTAGTAAATTGAATTACATCTAGAAAAACGATGATGATACTCAATAGAGGCTTAGAGTAGCAGTATAAAAACACGTAAACATCAATACAGCTAGGATATGTTGGGTTTTAAAATCATAGGTATGAAATAGAAAATTACTCCCATAATTGAAAATTTTGCATTAAATCCAATAAAATATCAGATTGATTCATGTGAGCAGAGATAAAAGAAATGAAGATTTATGAAAAAAATGTCTAGGATCTCCATGTCATCATCAACTATCTTGCAATAAATAAGAACAACTAATTGTAAAATATGTGTGATAAAGATATGAATCATATATTTTACCCTATACAAATAATTAATAAAAAAAGAACTAGACAGTTTCCTAAAATATTTCACTTATATTTTAAGGATTGACTTAGATATAAACCATGCACAATATGTCTACAGGATGTTCTATACTGAAATGATTTTAAATGGTTAAGAATTCTGACTTGAAATATTGCTTTCTAAGTGATTTTAAAAGATAAATTAGGTCAATCTCATTACTCATTACATAAACATTTTCCCTCATTTTGATTTTCATATTCAAATATTTCATTGATTTCGATTTACACATAGAAACTTGTTGTTTAAAAAGAAATGACAGTTGTTGAAAAAGTTAATTTGATAGACTTGTTAAGAATACATTGCATTTCAGAGGATTTTCATAAAAATTTAACCCATCATGAAGAGCATTATCAAAATCGAAATAAGATTGCCCTGTCTGAAATATCTTTTTATGGGCTATCATCATCATACTGGAGAGTACATTTACTATGTGTAATTTATTTACTCTCTAATATGCTTTTATACAGAGTATAGAGCTCTATTAAAAGAGACGCTACTCACTTCCTGCTATGGTAGTACCTTACATAATTCAACTGATACAGAAACTTCTTTAAAATAACAGTATTCTAGATCGACTGACCAACTATTTGAGAAGGGAAAATACCTCCAAATGGATGTAATTCATGACCTTCTTTTTCTTTTGTTGATTAGGACTTGGCTAATGGTGATAATGTAAGTACAAATTTGTATGAGTTTTCACATGATATAGATGAAGTTGACTGACCACAAGAGGGCGGCAGGCACTTAAAATGAAGATAATGCATAATAATCCAAAGGTTGCACCTCTGATGTACCATTCGTATGAGAAAAATTAATAAGGAATGGTTTACTAGATACCGAATCTCCATCTCCATAAACAATTTCTGTTGTCATGACAACCATCTCGTCGGATACGTCTTTCAGAGTTATACTCCGTTCATACATAAGCTTCAAAGTATATTGACATGTGCCGTGATTTAAGTAGTTGCAACCACTGGGACATATAGAAATGACAACGCATATAATCCTTGATGTCTGCAAGAATGGTTCCGCGGCTTCCACTTAACAGTCATCAGTTTGGACTGATCATATAAGATATAGATATATGCCTCCCTTCCATCAGATGGAGAGTCGGTAAATGGCACTCTCTGCCTCTATTAAGAGGTCACCATGTATAGATCTGTGGCAAGACAACTTTTGTTCTCTGCAAGTGACGGCATCGATGGCACGTAAGGATCTCACGATTCAACGACACCCACATTCACCAGGTGTAGACAGCATTCACAGACAGCTCTGCTACATGTATCAGCAGAATTGACGACACATCAGATTCTCATTATCACAATGTTCAGATTGGCTGGGTTAAGACAGCGTTCGAAGACATCTCTTCAAGAGACGATATCAAAAGCATCGATGACACATCACAATCTCATGATCATGATCTTCAGATTGGCTGGGTCAAGACAATGTTCGAAGACATCTCTGCAAGAGACAATATCAACAGTATCGATGGCACATCAGAATCATCTCTTCAAGAGACGATATCAAAAGCATCAGTGGCACATCACAATCTCAAATTCACTTGATCCCTCCTTGAACCTCAACCGTATCCTCAAACTTGACGTCCATATCGTTACAAAAGTCTTCGGTGATAGGCACGCAGTTGAGGTACTGGCACCAGGAGCACTCTGTGATGGGGCGGATGTAGAAGAGGACGAAACCCAGCGTGAAGAAGCCGACCAGGAGCACGATGCACACCACCATCTGGATGCGCTTGCGGTTGCGGTCGAACTCCCCGAAGCAGATGTACGGTAGGAAGATGAAGGAGAGGAAGATGCCGCAGATGAAGCCACCGAGATGGGCGAAGTTGTCAATCCAGGGCAGGAGACCCAGAGCAAAGAGCACCATGATGATGGCCAGCAGCTTCAGGAGGGCCTTGCAGGGGTTGCGCAGGATCTGCCAGTTCTGGAAGACCTCGACGACCAGACAGGCTAGAAGACCAAACTGGGCTCCTGCAGGACCAACCTAATAGACAACGTGAAAGTGAAGAAGAAAAAAAAAGAATTCTTTGAGATAAAGTAAAACCTGCGACTCTCTCTCTCTCTCTCTAAGTGCCATATCGATTCACTTTGGTGATCATGCTGTTCCACAACCTTCAGCTCCTAGCCTTCTCTATTAATCACCACTCCCAGTTCTTTCACTCCTCTCTCCTCCCAACAATTTTCTGCAGACTGTCCATCCAAAGTATCCTCTTTCTTCCCCTACTCCTCCTTCCCACAATTTTCCCTGTCAAAGCGAGAATCTCTAGGCCTTTTTTACATGTAATGTGACCCATGAACTTCAACTGCCCGACTATTGACTATCAAAAAAACATCTGTCTACAAAGACAGCATTTTTTAATCAACATCGTTTCCCAGTGAAACTACAAAGAAACCTATGCCAAGACCACCTACATGTATCTGCACAAACAACCAGGTTCACCCTGATCTCTATAGACCAAGGATATCGGTGTGTGTGTATTACTTAGGATTAATATGAGCCTTTTTCTTTTCCTTTTTTAGACACAAATATGTCCTATTTTTCTATTTTTCTGAAACACATCTAATATATGTTTATATAACAGTTGTAAAAATGGCAAATGATTTTTATATTTCATAGGGTAAAATACATTTTTCGAAAACTTGCCTAAAAATGTCTAAAATAAGTTCATGGACCTGGTAATTCAACTGACACGTATATTGTCTATTTTACTATTAATTTCTTGAAATAACGAGGTAGGGACAGGGAAAACTATGCATGTCACATCATCACATATTTGTTTGAAAACTTCTCAAGAGCTCTAAGTAGTCAGTCCTTACCTCAGCCCTGTATGGAATTAATATTGCACTGGTGAGAAAGAGAGAGAGAGAGAGAGAGAGAGAGAGAGAGAGAGTGAGAAACAGAGAGAGAGAGATAACGAGAGAGAAAGAGAGAAAGAGAGAAAGAGAGTAGTCGGTCCTTACCTCAGCCCTGTATGGAATTAATATTGCACTGGTGAGGTTTCCTCCGATCCCGCTGAAGATATAGATGATGGCTATCCTGAACCAGCCGGCTAGCTTCTCAAGGTCTCTCAAGATGGTCATATGCATGATGAAACTCAACACACAATGGAAGATACTGCAGGAAGAATATTAAGCAGATTGATTTGATGCGCGACATGTTAGTAGAATTCTATAGGGTGAACTTTGTCTGTTGAGAATGTGGAGGGACTTAAAGCGGGACTGCACTACTTGTAGCTACTTGCGCCCTCTACATAGCCAACAATGCCTAAGCGGCGACCGTTGATCCCCCTCCCTATGATCCCCCTTTTCTTATTTTAATTGAGAGCTGATTTGATGAGATAACCACCTACCAGTGACCACGCAGGGTGGTCTAATCCCCCTGGCCAAACTAGTGCAGATAGGCCTCAAGTTTTAATCTTTTGAAATAATTTAATAATTTCTATACGGCAAAACCTGAAAAACTTTGATTATAACAATTCCTAATAACAATGTGATTGAATATGAAAATATGGACTATAGATACTGATGCCAACAAGACATAAAACAATGAATTTAAGGCCAATCACTCATATCATATCCAGTTTATAATTTTGTTGAGAGAGGAATTGCATTCAGGGTACGATTGCAATTTATGTTGAAAGCTCGTCTGCACTAGTTTGGCCAGGAGAATTAGACCTCCCTGCAAGGTCACTGACAGGTGGTTATGTCATCAAATCATGAGAGCAATGGGGCTTTAAATGTGAGTACTTTCTGATTGAGATTCCATGCGATTATAAGAACAACAGAAATTGAAATAATTTTTATACGGCAAATCCTGAAAAAGTTTGATTAAAACAATGTGAATGAATATGAAAATATTGACTATAGATACTGATGATGATGGCTACAACACATAAACCAATGAATTAAAGCCCCACTGCAAAACTTATAGCTACTTGCGCCTTCTATATAGCAAACAATGCCTAAGTGGTGACCGTTGATCCCCCATGGCCCCCTTTTTCTTATGTTAATTGAGGGCTGATTTGATGAGAAAACCGTCTGCCAGTGACCATGCAGTGTGGTCTAATCCCCCCTGGCCAAACTAGTGCAGATAGGCCTCAAGTTTTAATCTTTTGAAATAATTTAATAATTTCTATACGGCAAAACCTGAAAAACTTTGATTATAACAATTCCTAATAACAATGTGATTGAATATGAAAATATGGACTATAGATACTGATGCCAACAAGACATAAAACAATGAATTTAAGGCCAATCACTCATATCATATCCAGTTTATAATTTTGTTGAGAGAGGAATTGCATTCAGGGTACGATTGCAATTTATGTTGAAAGCTCGTCTGCACTAGTTTGGCCAGGAGAATTAGACCTCCCTGCAAGGTCACTGACAGGTGGTTATGTCATCAAATCATGAGAGCAATGGGGCTTTAAATGTGAGTACTTTCTGATTGAGATTCCATGCGATTATAAGAACAACAGAAATTGAAATAGTGGGGTATTGCAAGTATTGAAGTCAGAGATTATGATAGGCCCAAGCAGTCGGGGAATGGTAGACTTCAAAATTGTCCCTGATTTGTAGTTAACTGTGCCCTGCACTTTTCCTGAAATAGAAAGTACTATCAAGAATTCATTGAAAAGTCTTTAAACTTTAATTTATCATATCGAATCCTATCACAGTTTCTCCAAAAAATATCAGTTTGTAGGTTGTGTGTAAAGTCTGCAAAGCCCATAAGATTGCAGCTAGGTTTTAATAAACTTACCCAGCATGAAGGAAAAGCGAGAGCCATAACCTGTAGATCTGATCGGGATAATCTGGATTAAAAAAGTTGATTAATCCACAGATAGAGTCTACGCATGAAACCTAAAGCGGAAGAAAAAAGAGAGAAAGTGAGTGATTTAACGTCAGTAATCATATATTCTGTGGAATTCGACACAGATCAACAACCCAATCCAATCCAATCCAATCAAAAATGTACAGTGGAACCTGTCTATGAAGACCACCCAAGGAAAAAAGTGGTCTTAATAGGCAGGTGGTCTCTATGTACAGGTTCCTTTAGAAAATGTTTCAATGAGAAACCATGTTCAAGGGAAACAAAAAATGTGGCCACTATAGACAGGTGATCTTTCTATACAGGTGGTTGCTAAAGCAGGTTTGACTGTATTTGATTTAGCGCTTTTCGTTGCAGTTACAAGGCTCTGCACAGTGCTCGACACAAAAGAGAAAAAAATTAAAAAGATAGAGAAAAGAAAAGGACATGGGGGGGGGGGGAAGGAACATGGAAAGATACTAACAGGACACCCCCACCTTCCCCATAATCGGTTGCTTTGTTACTTCCAATTTGACCCACCTAGTAACATTGGTACCCCCCACCCCCACCCCCAACCCCCTCCCGATAATGCTATTGCCCCCTGACTGACAGGAACTACACAATGCCATTGCTCATCACATGTAGAAAGTCAGGGTTCCCACAAAAATTTGAGAACCAAATTCGACGACTTTCCATGAACCTATTTTTGCCTTTTTCCGTTACCAGCTAAGTGCCATTTTGGGATTCGGATTGAGGCATCCAAGCAACGTACGAATACTAGGCCCATTGTCAGTTCAAGCTTGAAGGCTGCCAGAGCCACACATGCCCCACACCCATGACTTTGGGAGATTTCTTTGATTATTTTCAAGGACATTCCATGACATTCCAGGTTTTTCCATGACCGTGGTAACCCCTACAAGATGCAATTTTTTGCAGGATTGCTCCACCCACCAGCTCATACACAAGGTCCTTGAACTGCACATTGGTGTACAGACTGGTGACTGTGTTGTTTCATCTCGTTTTGCTGCAGAGGTTCCCTATTCCTAGATTTTTAACTGTAGAGGTTCCCTGTTCCTGGGGAGTGTTCCACAAAGACTAAGATCGACTGTAACTATGGCAGGCCGATCATGCCACTGTTTTTTCTTACCAATTACTGGCATTGGTCTCTCAAGTGACGTCCAAATCATGGTCACAAATCTACAGAATTTACCTTTTTTGATAGTTCATCATTGAAGGAAAAAATAGTATCTAAAGATCATAATTGAGAGACCAATAGCGAGAGCAACCAGTGGCATGACTGGCTGGCAATAGTCCAACTTAAAGTCGATCTTAGTCTTTGTAAAACACCCTCCAGGATTTTTAACTGAGCCGTATGAGAGCTCCATTTGCTTAATACCTGAGAACACAACGTAGCCTCTTCATGGAAGAAACCGTTGACGAAGTCGCAGTAGTCCCGGCTGACGATCTTACATTCACCATGTATTCCGATGCAGCATGGGCGACCTGTGACCTCGCACATGGTGTGATATTGGTTGTGCGAATCAAACGGCTCCACGCAAATCTACGGTGAGGGCAGCAGACAAAGAGTGAATGTGAATTTGGAGAGTAAAATAAAGGGCAATTAAAGTCGAAAGAGTACAATTCATTGTCGTTAACTTCTAAGAATTCAAACAAGTGCTCACTAAGATTTTGAAACTTTGCCTACCCTGAACGGCTCAACGCAAATCTATGGTGAGGGCAGCAGATAAAGAGTGAAAATAGTTCACGATGTGCATTTGAAGAAAGGGGAGTTAAATAAAGGGCAATTCAAGTAGAAAGAGTACAATCCATGGCCGTAAACTTCAAGAATTCAAACAAGTTTTCACTAAGCTTTTGAAACTTAGCAAAGCCTGAACACTTAAGAAGTCAGAACAAGAGTAAGACAAATTAATTCTAATGCCTGCATTTTAACCCTTCTGAACGATGCAGACTTTTTTTCAAATGTTGTAAAGCATTTTGTTACAATTCTGCACCAGAGCTGAGTGGCTTGATCATGGAGAAGTTAAAAGTGATGAAGTATTTATAAGCTTACAATTCACTGGTTATGGATGCATTGTCTGATTGTTTACACTCTGATCACAAAATTTAATATTATTCTTTGCCAGATGCAAAATAAATGATAATGGTTGGAAATAATTTGTAAGGTGTGCATGGAATCGTTTTAAGAACGTCAAAGTTCAAGTAAATCTATCCTGGAATAGTTATAAAAAATCAGAAAAACTTGTTCATGACTTACAGGCCATTTGGTGATGTCATCGGGCCATTCATAAGGTGGTCTAGAAGAAGGACTCTTGCATTCCCTGATTGAAAAACAAAGATCAAATATTTTATTCATATATTTTATTTTAAAATATTTATACAGGATGAGAGTATCAGCCAAAGCTGTTTCTCATATTGGTCCTTTTCAATTCCATTCAATTTCAGTTCCAGCGATATTTAATCATCACATACCACCTTGGTAAATGAAACAGATGAAATTGACAAAACTGGCCAAAAATCAGGCAATAAACTATGTGTTCACACAGTTTCTACGTTTCTACAGAACTGAGAAGACGAGCGTTTCCGGAGAATTCCCCCTCTGCAGACAGGTGCACTATTCAGTTAGATTACGTTACGTTTACACAGACGCGGGTAACTAGAAAAGTTCAGAACTTGAAGGTATTGAAGTTCTGGATTGAGCTCATGCTGCAATCACAATTGTAAACCTTTAGGTCAGTCAGGAATCCCATGACTTTTACAAGCTAATCGCCTGTCTGATTATCAAGATATTTATGATTGGAAATCAAAATTTCATTTTCGCTTTCCTAACGTTTGTATAACACTACAGTCTATTGGGGGAAATGAATATGGTAAAACCGGTCACTCAAAGATTTTTACTTTTTTGAGGCACTTCATGATCATTTTGAAGCGCAAATTTTTTAGGGCTTCAATATTAAACCATATCACAGACACTGATAACATGTAGGAATGTACATCTCAGATCTAACATTGTTAAACAATGTCTTTAACTTTAATTTTGATCTTGATCGCCATGATGATGAACTCACCTTGGATCTTGCCCACACACAGGTCCCGATGTCCTTAGTTCATTGGTATCAGGGTTACTAGGTGTCCACTTGGAGAACATCGCAAATCTTGTCTGGAAAACAAATAAAACAGAGTAGTTTGTTCGTTTGTGTCTCATTAGATCAAGATAACTCTAACTTTTCTACATTAGATTAAATTAAATTAAGTTCTTCCATCGCCTGATGGCTGCGATGGCCCTCTCATTTACAAGAGCCAGGTCTTCATCTGTGCAACCCGTTCTGCCACACTGCAAGATGTGGTCCAACAGAGCATTTAAATACAATATCAGCCTGATGTGCATGATCTTGGAAAATGTAAATGGACTTTTCAAGGGAAAATAAAAAAAATCTTCTCATACAACAAGTTAGGTTATATGTAGATTGAGGGAATTATGAGCTGAAAAGGTAGTTATGTGACTGACTATAAAATGAAGAACTATCCAAAACTAACAAATCAACTCACAAACTAGATGATGAACAAATCTATATTATATCAAAGCAGAGGCAAGATTGGGAGAAACAGAAGAGTCTTTTCTAGCTCATTTGAACAGACAATCAAATACTGTAGTATACTTTCAGCTACTTACTGAACATTCCTCAGAAGACGTCTGCACACAACCAGCATTGTCTGATCGTATACAGCACCCTGTCATGTTCTCTATAAATTTTGCATCCTCTATCTTGGCAAATACTTGTTCGTCTCGGTGCATGCACGGGGCAAACTTGGCGCCTAGATGTATCAAGTCCGCCTGTAGATGAAGAAGATGAGAGGAAGATACATGTATGATCATCATGATCCTTAAATAATAATAATAATAATAATAGGCATTTCTATAGCGCCATTCTATTCCGAGGCACATTTATTATTATTATTATTATTTATTTTTATCCTTCGCCAGACTTTGTACAACTGATTCATTACTCCTTGAAAGAATTATCACAGATAATGTTAGAACTTATACAATTTTTCATGTGAATAAAAAATGTAATTTGATGCGCTATGTAAGCTAGATATGTAATGGTTGTCCTAGATTTGAAAAATATACCATTACAACATTGTTTATAAATGCATCATTGTTCATAATGCGCTAAAGTGTAACTTCAAACTAAATCTGAAGTACAAATTTCAAACCAAAGCATCTTTATAAAAAGTGCTCATCAGAAAATAAAAGCAAATCTTGTCAGAGTCTGTTTATAAAGACAGTGGAAACTCATTTTTCTTGAAATCTACAAAGTGCAAGTGTACAATAAATGATTGTTGAATAAATGATTGTTGGGAAACACTTGAAATTTTATGATTTTTGAAATCATACAGACATAGTTGGAACTGCAATTAAAGGTACACCTACCGGCCTCGGCCCGATCCAGAAGTTATCGGGTTCCTTGTACCCCACTGTCTCCATGACTAAGTTTGATTGCAAGACCTGCAAAAAAGTTGTAATAATAGTGATAGTGCAGAACGTTAGATATAATCAAGACATGTACAATAAATGGTGGGCTGGTGTTTAACAAAGGGAGATTCAATAAAGGGTAACGTGGAGAAAAGGGGCCTCTCTTGTACGTGAAAAACGTGACAATGGAAAATCTTAAGCTGGTTACAGGAAAGAGAGAGGCGGAGGGGGAGACGAAGACAAAGAAATCCTTAACTTAAAGTGACTCTGTAACATTGCCCAAGATTTTGAAACAAAATCCTGGATTAAGCTCATGCTGCAATCATAATTATAAACCTTTAGGTCAGTTAGGAATCCCATGACTTTTACAAGCCAATCACCTGTCTGATTATCAAGATATTTATGATTGGAAATCAAAATTAAAAAAAAAAAAATCCTAAGGTTTTTTTAATGCTACAGCTACAGAAAAGGAGTATGGCAATACCGGTCACTCGTAAATTTTTACTTTTTGAGGCACTTCATGATCATTTTGAAATGCAATTTTTATTAGGGCTTCAATATTATACCGTATCATAGACACTCCTATAAAGAGATTTGGAATACACCATTGGAACTTTAATAGCAAACATGCACCCATAGAGATGACTGACATAGACTGTTCACTGATTAGCTCCTCACAACTAGGGATGTTTCACAACACTTGTCATTAGTGACAAATGACAGTTGTTCTTATAAGCTACCAAAATCCTTGCTTCTGATTGGTTATCAGCAGATTTGTCACTGATATTTGTCATTTGACATTGAAAAAAAGGCTTTGTGGAACGAGTCCCAGAGGTTGTGAAGAGGTTGTATGACACATGCTCTTGCAACAATTGCTCTGCAATCAATAACCTATACCAGGGAGGTGATGGAGAAGGAGTGGAAACTCTTGTAATGATTCCACTCCTTCTCTATCACGTCCGTACCTATACTAACTGAATTCTTAACTTTCAACCCTGGATCAAACACTGTACCTGACCTTAACCCTGACCAAAACGTGAAGTAAAACCCAATTGCAACCCAAACTAAATACCTTTGAGAATCTAAAGCCTGGAGCAAATGTCACAATGGGCAGATGTCGAATCATCAAAGAATAAGTTTGAGCAGTAACCCTTTATATGCCACGCAAACAATCTGCCCGTGACACAATTGCATTTATCACGACGTAGATATACCAAAGGCTTCGAGACAATTCAACTGGTTCCATTGCGAGGCTATCTATACCAATGTTTAAAAGGGTTGTCCAAGAGCAAATCAAGTTCGGAAATGGATTATTTTGCAAAGCATTTGTGTTGCACAAAGCAATCCTTCAATCCGTCAATCGGTGCCCAGTAGTTTGTGCAAAATAGCATGTGTGGCAAACGAGCAACTGTGGAGAGAGGCAGAGAAAGCAATTTAAGTGTTAACTCTTTGAATACGATTGAATATTAATGGAAACTTACCACTCCTGTTTTCTGTGTGTAACTGAAGCCGATGGGCGCAAATCCGTAGAAGGCAAGAGATACTATCATGATGGCTATCTGTACTGTGGTTACCCAGTAGGTAAAGTAGGGTCGACTAAAGACACAGAGAGAGAAAAGAATTGTTCTTAAATGTGTGAAGGGCATATGGAGGGGAATTTCCCTAACTTGGTGGCTTCGTTCACAGGCACAACATTTCTTGCAACTTCTTCCTCAATATAGAGACCCTGCCTGCAAAGACTTAGATTGATATTTGTGAATAGTACAATATAATAAGTGAGGTATTGTCCTTTTCTAGATCTTAATAATGTTAACCACAGAAAACTTGCCGCTAGTCACGCACACAATATCACTCCACTTCCTACGAAAAAAAGAACAAAAAACCTAATTGTAACCTAAAAAAAAATACTTTCATTATCATTGCATGCATCTCAATGACTAAAACCTATATTTGAAATATAACCAATATTATCAATGATTCATGCCTTTATAAATTCAAAAAGATTAACCAAACCGTTGCCCAAATGTATGTATGCGTTGCTTCAAGTCTCCAATTACACACCTTTGCAAAACGCTTCCCTGTTAAAAAAATTGTTAACATGATGTTTGTTTGTGAATTTTAATAAAAAGTGAACTTCTTCTTAAAAAGAGTATTCTGATGCATATTTTCTCCTATTTATCTCAGCTCTTGATGAGCCTTTTAGAGCTCAAATGCTCCGAGAGCAACCCACAGATACTCAACATGCTACCAGATGCAGAGAATGAGATACCGCATGCTTCAATGTTGGAAAGGTGCCTCTCTGACTGTAGGCGGCTTACCTGTGGTCTTCGATCTCCTCGATTTGCTTCTGAACGTAGCTGTCCATCCTCCTGGACCTGTACCTCCTGTTGAGGACCCGGCCCACCAGGCCCTTGCCGATCTCTCTCCTGTCTGCATTGTCCATGGCCATGTCCATGATCTGCTCCCTGATCTTGGTGCGGCGGAGGGGCTTGCTGCCGTCCGGGAGGTCCTCCGGGAGGGGTGAAACGATGGGCGGGATCTTGAAGCGCTCCTCCGTCTTGGGTTTGCGCCACCCGATGCCGGTAGGTCTGTAAAGTAACAATTATACCATGTTATTTTTAGTCCATGGGGGGGGGGGGGTGACAAGATAAGATGCCTAAACAGCTTCACACCTGCCATTCATGACTCAGTAAAAGCTAAGAGACTTCAGTTGGTGAAAAATTACCAGAAGCAGGATGATTTACTGGTCAGTTATAGGAACTACATCAAATAGGCTTGCGATTTAAAAACATTAAAAACATCACAAACATACACAAATTTGCACTGGAATTTGTTATCGAATTAATTGCAGAGGACGCATGGTTTTAGATAGCTGAGTAAAATATTGTGCAAAGTACAACTGGTAACTGTTAAAAGGGCACATCTAGGAAAGCAACAGTCATCGTATTTCCTGACTAGGATCTGTATAACTGGGAACTGGGGTGGACATGCTCTTTCTCTCTCTAAGTGCCATATCGATTGGCTTTGGCGATCATGCTGCTCCACAACCCTCGGTCCCTAGCCTTCTCTTTTAGCAACACTCACAGTTCTTTCACTCCTCTCTCTTTCAACAATTTCTGCAGACTGTCCATCCAAGTATCCTCCTTCCCACAATTTTCCAAGTCAAAGCAAGATTCTCTAGGCCTTCTTTATGTGTAATGTGACCCATGAACTCCAACTGCCTAATCAACATCTCACATATCATTTTCCTTTGCACTCCAGCTCTTCTAAGAACTTCCTCATTACTAGCTTTGTCAGTCCAAGGGATTATCATCATTCTTCTTAAAAAAAACATTTCGCAACTTTCCAAATGCTTTTCAGTATCAGAGGCTAAAGTCCATGTTTCACTACCATACATACGTACTGGGTAGATATAAGAATTCAGTACTCTTTAATATTCTCGTCCTCATACCCATTGTGCGTTTTGTCAGAATTTTGGATATGTACTAGTCTGAAAAATTCATCTGATGCAAGTTTGCTTCACCTAGCTAGATTTTAATGCTACATGATATTGGTGAAGATGTGGCCCTGTGTTAAAAAAAAGGTTTACTTTTAAAGGTTAAGATCAGTTTTGGAAATGCCCCCCTCTCAAAAAATGAAACGGAAGCTCTTATTACCAATCAAGAGTATGACTAATACGTGGTGATACAAATTTTGCAGAGAAACCGCCTACTGATTGATGTATTTGGTAAACTATTATATCTATTTGGACCTGATAGATATCGTGCACGTGTCGGGCACGTATCGCGTAGTCCCATATACAACTTGCTGTGTCCAGTGCTTGTAACTTTACAAAAACTGGGCCTAATTTCTTATCATTTTGATGATTCCAGAACCTTGGAGTACACACCAATACTTATATGCTAGATGATCAACCTTTTCGGATCGATTCCACAATGTTTCTTTCACAATGCAATCGTATAACCATAACTGGTCTTTACCTTTAAGCCTCGCTCAGATATGAGGTGGTAAACAGTGGTATTTTATAACAGAGCTAAGTGATTATGCGTGGGATCATTGTAGAACGCGATTGGCTTTCGTTTATACGTTAAACAAAAAACGTGGCAGCTTTTTTGTGGTGGTTTATTGAGCTAATACACTTCTAAGTGTAAGCGCTTGGCATCAGATTGTGAGAATACGGGCATTTGATTGAGTACTTTAATCTACATTTGCCACTCTCCATCCCAGTATTAAAATGGTTATGGATAGGAAGGGATTCCTTGTATGCTGTGAGCATTGAAATCAGTAGCTAGTATTCTCCACTACATTGTTTCAACCACCTTGCATGGTGGATATGCGCACTACAAAAATATCCAATATTATTATTATTATTAATATTAATGTTATTTCTGACTTCTCTCATTCCCCTTGAGGAACTAGATGGTTCCCGTCTGCAACGAGTTAAAGCCAGTCTGCACTAGTTTGGCCAAGGGGATTAGACCTCCCTGCAAGGTCACTGACAGGTTGTTATCTCATCAAATCAGCTCTCAAATAACATAAGAAAAAGGGGACCATGGGGGACCAACAGGCACCATTAGACATTGTTTGCTATACAGAGGGCGCAAGTAGCTATAAGTAGTACAGTGGGGCTTTAAACTCACATCATGTCCTGTAGCACATTGGTTGTCCTGGAGTCCAGGGGATCCCCGGCTGAAGGCTCTCTCCGGTAGACATCTGGAAGATCAGGCATAGCGTACATATCATCTTCTCCTGGGTCTGGGTATTCCCCCTTGTAAGGCGGTCTTCCAGCTGCAGAAAATGGTTGAAAGAAACAGAGAAGCTGAGTGACAGCATGTCTTTTAAAAGATTGGGGGGGGGGGTGAAAACTATTGATTTAGCACAGAGTTAGAACCAGTAATCTTGTTTTTTCAATACTTAGACATAATAGGAAAGCAGTTTGTAGTTGATACGTTAATTCACCTAACCAGCTAATATACAAGCAATTTCACTTCATTCAATTTCAGTGGAGATATTAATTCTTATGACAGGAATTGATTATTACTGAATTATGGAATTACACTTATTCATCTCTGAAGTGCGAATGTAATCAGATGTTTCATTTCAAGACATATCATTAAAACACCTACCCAAGTCAACCTCATCGAATCCACCAAGTTTGCCGGGAGGAGGGCGAGGCAACTCCCTGAACCGGTCCTCGTTGCGGGGCGTCCTCTCTCTGATCTCCTCATACTCGCTGGCTGTCTCATCCGACTCCAGGCGCAGATTCGGGGGCGGGATAGGGGGCGGCTCTGCGCTGGGGGGCGGGGCTCTCCTCTTGGCCTTTGGTGAGAAGTCAAAGAACACCTCGTCATTGAGCTCATCAGAAAGCTGGATGGTTGGTTGGTCAGGGTGGGTGCACAGGCAGGGATAGATGCAGGGGGAGGGGGAGGGGGAAGGGCAGGGGGCAGGATGCAGGGGTCACAGAAAAAACCCATCAGGACAATGACAAATGAGGACACAAGGAAAATTATAAAAAGGAAGAAACAAAGAGAAAAAAACAACCCAGAAAGCGAAGAGGAGAGGGTGAAAGAAGAGAGAGGAATAGATATAAATGTATATTTAGTGAGAGACGGAGAGAAGAAGAGAGTGAGAAGGAGAGAGAGATAGAGAGAAGGAGGTACAGATGGACAGAGTGGTAGAATGATTGAAACAATGAAGTAGAAGAAATGTTTCCAAATGGGGGGAAAAAACAGGATGGGACAGAAAAGAAAATAATTTTCGAGAACAGAAAATTCAAATTGGACAAAATTTGACAGATGATATGACAGGGGCAAGGATTCATTATAGAATATTTTTAAAAAGTAGAGGGAAAGAAGTGGGAAGGGTAAAAGGTGAGGGTGTGGCCGGCAAAGAGGTAAGGAAAGTTTATTATGGGATCGATGGTCAGATGTTCAATGTATATTGGGACAAAGAAGGGTAGGGGAGAGAAGGAGGAAAACCAAGCAAAATGCAAAAACAAAATAAGAACATGCCAATATTGCAGACAATCATTCAAAAATCATATGAACAATACAACAAAATTAAGATCTTTTAAAAGAAACACCAACATAGATCATAAACCATCAAACTAGAAAATTGCATCCAATGGGTCACCACTTGCAAACACTGTATGGACCTAAAACATATTATTTCTATTTTGCACAAAACAGGGGTGAGTTGTAAGCTTAGCACAGCCCAAATAACAAAAGTAACTTTATTGGTAAGATCATATACTTGTGTCTTTTAATACATACACACAAAAATAAAACATAACAAACAGAATTTTAAAAAAAGGTATAAATGAAATTATAAACTGGCAGGCAGAAAATTATCACTAGCAATCAAAGTGTACCAATACCCCATAATAAATCAGTTTGGTGTGATAGTACTTTTATGTCGTAATATCATATTAAGAATATGAGCTTCTCATATCGCTTTTGTATTAAAGATATTTTGCAGGCAAAAACTCACTCTCAGGTATTAAACATAACAGTGACTGGCGAGTCGGCTGCTCAATGCACCTGTAAGCTCTCACTTAAAATAGGGCACACAAAATTATTTTTGAAGGTGATTGGTACACTTTGAATAATATCGGACATGCCCAAGAATTTACCGTTTGGGGGCCCTGAAATAAATACAAGAGAACAAAATCTAGTTTTAATGATCATATTTACTTTCTTTCTATAAAGCTGATAACAAATTTGAACTGCACGGGGTATTCTCCAAGAGAAATTTGATACAATAATCTCAGATATCATCTTTGATTCGCAATGCACATAGTCCTCACGTTTTGGGTTTCTCAGACAATGAACTCCTTTCCCTTCTTTTATACTCCATAACATTTAGTCAATAATATCTGCTTGAATAACTGAATCAAAACAATTAGTAAGGGCAACACAGAATATTTTTTTCAAAGATATACAGGAAGAGATACATTCTACTTTCCTCCTTCAAATAATATACTTTTGGGTATTTAACTTCACTTTAATATTGTACTGCCTATTAAAATCATTCTCATTATATTCCCAGACAATGTTTATGGTGAGAATGATCATGACTGAACTAAAAATCAGAGCAACTTTAAAGCTAAGAGATGGAGAAAGATGATTAGATTTCTTTATAAAGCCCATCTGTACTAGTTCGGCCAGAGAGGATTAGATCTCCCTGCAAGGTCACTGACAGGTGGATCATGGGGGACCAACAGGCACTGATTAGGCATTGTTTGATATATAGAGGGTGCAAGTAGTTACAAGTAGTACAGTGGGCCTTTAAAAGGACAGTCAGATTCCATTTTTTTTTTTTTTACAAGTTTCACTGCTTACCACTCCTGGTGAAAAGAACTGTGATGGGTCCATGAATTCTTCATCATCTTCATAGTCAAAGACCATACTAGCCGGAGCAAAACTTCTGCTGTGAATGAGCGGAGGACGCTGTTGGACCTTGGGTTGCTGCTAAAGTTAAAAGACAAGAAAAAATGGAGTCGTTCTTTATACCATTTAGCAACCTGAAAGTGCATGTAGAACTTCACTGAGCAGAAATATAAGCGATCTAAAAATCAGGGTTATATATATATATATATATACAACTTTATTTTGTGAGATTCTGGAGTGGAATATTGGTGGATGGTGTGGATGGTGTGTATCAGGCCCAGCTGTACTATAAGTGTTGAGTTCTACTAAATCCTTTGAATGTCACACAAGAAGTCCTTTGTTTATAGGTTTTTTTTATCGCCCTCAGCAAAGTGATCATCATTATCATCTCCAACATTCTTGTCATCATCTCTTAAATCATTTCCATCTTAATTTTAATATAATGATAATCTTCTCTTCGTCATCATCCTCATCATCGTTGTTATGTTGGTCTCCATCCTTCTCCTCCTCCTCCTCCTCATAATCATCATCTCTATCATGATCACTATCATCATCACCATCATCATCATCATCAATATCATCATGATCATCATGATCAATCGTTGTCTTGAAACAACAATAACCACAATACAACAACAACAAAACATTTGACATGCCACCTTCCCCTAATCCACAGCTCAATTCACAAACTGTGCTAAAAGATAACCTTTCCCAAAATATCTCTAATGTCTAGACATCAAAAGATTTTACAATCCCATTTCAGCTGCGATTCATCAATATACCTGTTGCAATCCATTCTGCTCCAATTCTAGGCAGCTGAACGTTTGCCTTGGAGCAGACAAGAACCCACATCTCTATAAATTTCTCCCTAAATCAATAAATTAGGCAGAGGGAGTCTGCCTGTCTGTAGCCTCTATTTCCGGTAATGTATGGCCTACATTTGTAGGATGATCGCTACCATGAACTCGAGTAGATCAGAGCTGAAAAGGTCCCAATTGAAGTGTCACTTTTGATCTCGAGAAGTCGTGGTCAGTCAGCCTAAAAAGTCTCTTTGCATCGTCTACAGTAATGTGCCATTCTGGTGATCTGACATTTGCTCTGGCGACATTTGCTCTAGGCCTTATTTAGTTTACGATACATGTTTAGGGTTAGGGTTAGCGGTTGCACTTTTTTTTTTGGGGGGGGGGTGAGGTTTAGGAGGATTAGGGTCAGGGACAGGTACAGTGTTTGGTCCACCCTTGAAGTAACATATTTTGTTAGTAGGATATTACCTGCAGATAACTGTTGCCAGAGCATGTATGATATTCCAACTACTACAAATAAAAGTATTCTCAAAGAAAGAATCTCCATTGATACCAAGGTTGCAAGAAAAAAATTAAGAGCCCTTTAAAGTTAACAGTTTTGGAAAAGTGTAATATCTGCCATTTCTTATCACTATTATAAATACTGAATATAGAACAAATAATTGGAAAAGTGTCATGTAAAAAGACATCAACTATCAATACTGAATAACAGGCAGTTATTTCTATCAATATAAACTGATATTCATCACAGGTCTACAATTACTCAATTTCATCCAATTCAAGACTACATATAATTATTCATTAGAAATACTGTTTTAAACCTGCAATTATTTAGATTGCTTTTGTAATTTCATTCATTTTGCAGAGCACAGACAGTATATTGATATCTACTGAAGAAAAACTTTGCAAAAGGTTGACACAATCGAGGTGGTCAGAACAATTGAAAGGATATACCATAGTATTCTCATCTAACTTGCATTGGAATAAAAGATATAAACCCTTGTTTGCATGCACTCAAGTGATCCCCAGAAGAAAATATCTGATTTCATATCCTCGCGTCACTGTTTGCTGGATGTGACCTGACATGAACACGCCAAATTATTTTGTAGGCATGATGTTCCCTTCCTATGACCACTCATCATGTATGCTCTCAGTGAAGGATAGAAATGGAAGCGAAGAGTAATTTTACAGCCCTGGCAAGCTCTTAAAGGAAACTCTGAAAAACACATTAGTTAAATCTAAGGCCAAATTAAGAAAGAAAAATATTTAGCATCCCAGCCGCTTCCTTTTTGAGATCGCCCGTCTTTTTTTAAAAATTAAAAAAACCCAAAACATACTGCTAAAATGATCTTTTTCGGGGGTAAAAAAAAAAAAAAATCTGGCGGCCATCTTGAAAAATAGCACAGCCGTACATCTTGGAAAAATGTGCCACCGGACATTTTGAAGAAGAAGAAGAAGAAGAAAAAAAAGGGGGCCTCCTCCTTCCTTTTTTTGTTGAAAAGGCAGGTTGCAATAAGAAAGTTTTCTATTTCTTTTTGGGCCATAAGAAGTACAAGCTATCACTTTTAAAGGTCATGCACAGTTTTGGAAAGCCCTCAAAAATCTTTTCATCAAAATTATAGGATTATAGATTATATTCAGGAAGATAATACCAATATTTAACTTAATTTTTTCCTCAAGTGAAATTAAACAAATATGAGTTAGAAACAAATTAAGATACCATTCTGGGAATTCTAACAATAGCAAACCTGCACTGCACATGTGTAAAAACCTATGAGGACTGTGTGCTTACACTACTGTTGACACACACGCCGTCTGTTTTCCTGTCCACTTTTTTTTTATCTACATACATGTACTTTATTAGGTCGCGATTATTAGCACTGAGATTAAAGAATTGAAACATGAGCTTTAACAATTTAGATGCTGAATGGATTGAAATATGCTGTGTACTTTAGACATACATATAGTCAAAGAAAATGTTGAAGAAATCTCAAAAATGTATAAAGGATTCCAAGAAGTGCACATCCAGCCAATGGCTTTACATACGCACCATACGAAAGAATATTCATAAATATTGAAATAACCTATGATGGATTGATCAGGATGCAAATCAATAACCCGGACGTTACTGATGTATGCGAAGGTTCCCTCTTGCCTGCTTTATCAGACGATTCAACGGCTTGAAGAGAAAAAAAGTCCATAAAGTGCATACATGTAGATGAAAAAGCGGACAAGAAAACAGACATGTGGCATTTCAATAAACACATCCCGAAGCCACTGTTTCATTTCCCAGTTATTGAATAAATGAAAGTGCAGAGCAAAATCATATCTTCTTTATGTACTATTATTAGCTTCAGCTGATCCAATTTTGTCAGCCTCGTTTTTGGTCAACACCGTGACAATTACAAGTAGCTTCAGGTCAGCGAGAGGTGAAAAAGTAGAGATGGAGGGAGCAGATTGAGATGGAGATTGGGATAGATGGGAAAGAAGGAAGGAAAGAAGGGGAGAGGGAAAGAAAGAGATATATGGAGGTAGGGACAGAAGGAGAGATGGACGGAGAAGGGAGGGGGAAGGAGAAGGGTGAGAGAAGGAGGAGGGAGAAGATAGGATACAGAAAGTGACAGGTCAGGAGGGACGGGGAGAAAGAAAGACAGAGACAGAGAGAAGGGTGAAAGACAAAATGAGTAAAAACTTAAGAAGACAGAAAATGAAAGAGAGAAGGGAGAAAACAGGTAAAAGTGAAAGAACAAGAAAGAGGGAGAGGGGAGAGGGGGGTAGAGAGAGAGAAAGAGAAAGAGAGAGAGATAGAGAGAGAGAGAGAGAGAGAGAGAGAGAGAGAGAGAGAGAGAGAACAGGTGGGGACAGACAGACAGAAATTAGACAACACAAAGATAAGAATTAAAGAGACAAGAAAAAGGATATCAGGACCTCTTTATGTATGCAGGCCTACAACATGATCAAAAAATATTATTCATCATAGTACAATTACTTTGTCCTCGATTCTTAAATTAGCTCTTTTTTAAATCATAGTTTTCCACACCTAAATAGCTCTTTTTCTCTGTTGGACTCATCAAATGAAACCAAATTATTTTTCAAGGATCTGCATAAATTGCTAACCCAGCTTCATATGATCTGTCTTCATATATACCTTCAGCGAAGCCCTGTAATAACTATAACCAATTTAGATTCAGCGACAATTACAAATATCACCAATTAAAATTCATCGATCATTATAACTTGTACTGAATTTGAATCAGCAATCTCTCAATAATTATTATGCTTGATTCCCAACTCATTTCACACATCCAGCTTGATAATATCCATCCTGACATAAATGCACAATAATTTCTTTTCCTCTGATTCCGTGCATGTACATGTATGTGAAATTGGTGATCCAGTGCATGACGGATAATTTAATAACAACCCTAATTGCCACTAATTCAATCAAAACATGTTTACTGAATTCTCCATCAGAATGTCTTGTTCACGCTGTGAGAACTCTTTCTGATTTCTACCTTCTTGAATGAAAGTAAATTCAATTACGGTGTTATTTAGATGAGGATGGGTGTATGTACATGCAAATTCAAAATGCATTTTGTTTTAACGATGCCTTGGTTAAAACTCATCAGTACTAATCAGTAGATCAATGCTTTGCTCTTTGCTGTATGGCTATACTACTCTATATGTCATAGTTCCCATCCCATGGTTTGCGGATGGAGTCCTACCATGGCACTAATGTCATTTGGCAAGACATTTATCTACATTTGCCACACTTGACCCAGGTGAGGTAACTGGGTACCTGGTAGGAATTAATTCTTTTAAATGCTAGAGCACCATAACGGCAGCCATGATAAAGCTGGAGTAATAATTGTGGGGCACTAGGAGTGTCAAGTTTGACAGACATGAGCCCTATACAAGAACCCACTATTATTATAATCATCATTATTATAGGATGACATTGCAGAAACTTGGCTTTGTACTAGGGTGGCAAAAAAAAACTGCCAGGGCAAAGACCAATTCGTCGCTGTTTTCACGAAGTGACGGTAGTGAAAAAAAATTGCATTCACTTTGCGTTACGATTTTCCTCACTACCGTCACTTCGTGAAAACAAGGACGAATTGACCCTCATCCATGTAAATGATTAAATTGATAAGTAGGCTCTTAGAACATCATCTGTCTGGAGTCAAAAGAGTTTCTAATGATATTATTGAATAAAAACTTAACGCCCTTCTGGCTCCACACAGATGACATCTTTTATGAGTGGAATTCATAGTAGGTATGCAGTGGGATGGGGTAAGGGAAGGGGGCAGACATTCTTAGGACTACAGATTTATTATGTAGTGCAACGGACTTCAGACTTTGATAAAAGTGAATAGTCTCACAGAGCAATTGAAGTATGAAACCTTTTAACAATCCAGTATTTAGGCAATACTGTTCCATTTCTAGGATAGGATTAGGAAGCAGGCTACAGGGTCCGCTAGCATAATATTGATAATGATCATAACATGACCCTTGACCCTCTTATGACCCCTTCAGGCCTTCACAACTAATATGAGTGTGTTTAGCCCCGTTTGCAATTCCAATGATTTGCAGAGTATTTTAGAATAATCGCTTATCATTATCATTCCGTAAATTCACACACTGATCAACGAGTGCATAGTGCATAATACTGCATACATTGTGAATACTGTCAAACTAAATTTACGAATCTTGAACGTTAAGCTTCTAGTAATTGTGAATGAGAATTGTCAAGGATAGGGGATATAATGTATGTTAATACAAATATATCATCTGGTTGGAGTGAGAAGAGTGTTTAATCATATCATTCAATAAAGCGTTAGCACCCTTCTGGCACCAAACATATGACATCTTTTTTGAGTGGGATTCATTGAGAGCAATCTTTGAATAAATCTACGATTGATATCTTTTAATATATAGTTCATAGAGCTGATAGCCTTAGTACAGGGGGAAATGATTCAACTGTCCGCCCACATCCATCCACTTATACACAAGGGAGGGGATAGGGCTGCCGCTGCCGCTCAGTGTTACCAAAAATACATATTAAAACCATCGACTTAACTATTACTATAGCACAAGAAAAATTATAAATAGCAAGTTATCTATCACCTTCTGAAATTAAGAAAAATTAAGAGAAAGAGGGAAAGGACAGAGAGAGAGAGAGAGAGAGAGAGAGGGGGAGAGAAGAAAGAGAGACTAAGGATAAAACTGTATGAAACTCAACATGATCTTAAACAATTTAAAATTTCTTTGTTCTATATTAAAGGGAAACAAATGAATACCTGGTAAGGGAAATGCAAAGAGGCAAATATGCTGCCTAAAAAATAAATGATTCCTCCCAAAACAAAAATTTGTAATTAAAGATAAACTTGAGTTCTGGTAAAAAAAGAAAATGAATTTTCACATAATTTAACGAAACTTACACTGAATGTTCAAGATTACAAATAAATGTCATGCGCCAAACAATTTTGGAAGAAAATGTATTCTGGCTGAGTAATGAGCATAGAAAGATAAGGAAATCAGGGTAGTACACCATGTACACCGACACCATGTGTGTTGTCCCATATACATCTTTCTGTGTAAGTGATTGTTACTTTACCAAAGACTCTGCCAAATTTATGATGATTTTGATGACTCCAGAACCTTGCATTACACACCATTACTTACATGCTATATGATCAACTTTTCTGATCCATTCCACAACTTTTCTTTCACAATGCAATCGCATTACCAGAACTCAAGTTTATCTTTAACAGTAATTTTCATTATTTATATGTTACAAGGTATATATTGTATCTGCAGAATATGACTAAATTTTAATTCAAATTATTAACAGAATGGGATACTGGGGGAGGGGGGGGGGGCTACAGTGGTTCAGAAGAAATGAAATTTAGAGCTTATAATCTAAGTTGCCCATCCATACCTCCATCTGACCATGAACATGCTCATGAATTAAACATGTACCCTGAGGCAACCTCTAGAGTCTAGATATCAACATAGCTTCCCAACTTTAGGAAGATTCAAGTTTGAGATGGATGTGATTCTTCATAACGATCCAACATTCGACTCCAACATATACACAAAATGAGTGCAAATATATTTCAGAAAAAAATTAGATCTACATTTTTCTCTTTTTCTCACTTTTCATGAATTATTGTACTCACTTTCTCAAACCTCAGTTACACTGTTTTCCTCATATTTATATTTTAAATAAATATGCACGGATGGGTTTCATAAAGATATTTGTAAACAAGCAACAGGAATCTGCTAATAAGAATGGAAATTTGTCATGTCTTTTTTTTTGTAACAAAACAATTAATCAAATCAATCATCTTAACCAATTTAATCACTAAATTTTTTAAAATTATGTATAAAATCAGTGGTGCTTATAACTGACAGCCTTGTTCACAATTCAAAGGTATTTAACAATCTATTTTATTCAAATATGGGGTCAATTATGGGTCAATTTAGAGCTCATTTATAACCTTATCCACGATCTTCAGCACATTGTTTCTGATCCTAAAAACAGAGATTTCACACCGCTTCAAGGTGGACAGTGCTTATCTCGTACATCCATCTATCTATGAGACTTTAAGAGGTCAGGGAGCTATCAGAAAGAACTCTTCTGGCAGTTCCCTTCCCTCTCCCCGTACCCCAGGAAGATCATGCAATTTCCCCCTTCCTCTTCAACCCCATAATTCGGTTGAGCACATCACAACACCCCCAAGGTTAGCCTATAATCTAGGCGGAGTGCCGAGCTTTTTTCTTTGCTACTAGACTAACCTTAAGCAGAACGTCTGATACGGCGAGACTACGAACCATGAGCCGCGAAGCGGCTCACCGCCTATAATCACTGGTCTAGCTTTAGTCGTTGTTTTTTTATTATCGACCATGAATCCGTGGCAGTTTTTCGTACGAAAAAACCTCATGAATACGAAATGAACTCAACCAATCAGAAACACGTATGGAGAAGAGTCTATGCATATGCATATTATAAATCACGTGACATTACGTCATTTTCTTCATCCAAGATGGCGGGTAGTTCATGCGACGACGATCTTTTGCGAGAAAGTTTATCATAATTATGCGGCCAACAAACTAGGCATTCCTAATGGAAAATTCAGAGAACTGCAGGAATCCGCTATTCGTAGCGTTATTGAAGCCGGCAGGGATATTTTTGTTGCATTACCTACTGGTTTTGGAAAGAGTGCAATATACCAAGCAATCCCCTTGTGCTGTGATTTTCTACGCGACCACGGATTCTATGATCATGATGACTCGAGTCGTTGCCGTTAGCGGTCCATTCAAAGCAAGGGGGAACCACTAATTTGTCATTGTAAATTTGATACGATAATTGTTTTACCATACAAAGATATATGTTTTATTGTTCACATAAAACTACAATTTTTTAATTTTTTGATATTTCACAGTAGTAAAATGATCATTTTAAAGATTTTTTTGGTTTCATCTCCCCTTCTTCCTTTTTATTACCCCTATTTAGTAATGGACGAGCGCAATCTTTTTTCGTTGCGGTTTCTTATATCTGATTGGTCGAACGTAACATAGGTGTACCTTATTTGGTAGGGCTGTTGAATGATTCATAGATCCGCCATTTTGAATATATATGAATATTGATTAGCTAGACCAGTGATTATAGGCGGTGAGCCGCTTCGCGACTCACGGTTCGTAGTCTCGCCGTATCAGACGTTCTGCTTAGGGTTAGTCTAGCAGCAAAGAAAAAAGCTCAGCACTCCGCCTAGATTATAGGCTACCAAGGTGAAATGGAGGGAAACTTTTCGCTTCTTTCCAATAGGGGATAAGAGTGAACCATGGAAAGAGCAATATAATGTAGTTGTATGATATACCGGTAGAGTCTTCTGTTCCATATACTGTCATACATCATCATCGAAAAAAGAAAATCACTATTCACATACTTTTCAAGATCGGTGTGAGTGGAAGGTTATCTAGGTTCCTTGAGGATGCTATAACTACCCTTACCACCAGTACCACCACTACCACTTAATCCTACCACCACTCCATCACCATCATCACCATCATCTTCATCTTTCCATCCTCTCACCTTAACTAAATGTCTTATATTATAAGCTCCCATCCCATCTTGGCTACCGACTGCCTCTTGCTGCGCTGCCTGATCAGCCTTTGTGACCTTTGCTTCTGGAAGATGCTGCCACTACACTCTACCACTACCATCCTCATCATCATATTCATCTTTCCATCATCTCACCTTAACTGAATTTCTTACAAGCTCCCATCCCATCTTGGCTACCGACTGCCTCTTGCTGCGCTGCCTGATCAGCCGCTGTGACCTTTGCTTCTGGAGGATGCTGCTGGTTGCCGTGCCGGTGCTCAGCTGAGACGGGAGCGGACCACGAGGGCTGTCGTACTCGTCCCTCAACCTCCCAGGTCTCGCTGTCAAAGTAACAAAAATGAATAAAAATATAGTACTTAGAACAAGAATTACAGAGATATATAGCACAGGAAAACAATAACAAAACAAAGTGGCAAAAAGGTGTATAACGTAAGGTGTATAACATAACGAGAAATACTGTATTAAACATAACAAAAAATAAACTGACGTACAATGTATAATATATAAATGAGAATTTCCAAGTCACTAGAACCATCTAATGCAAAGCAGAAATATTGATGGGGAAGACTTGGTACATAATTATCTGAAAGTGCACATTAAAATTATTTTATTATACATTCCACACTTCATAAAAATAATGTTAATTTTTGTGTCACTAGAAAATATTAATTAAGACATTCTCTCACTCAATAGGAATATATAGAAATATGTACTTTTACTTTTGCATTCAAAGTACAAGCACGTCAAGTTCATAGCAAACAAAATGATTAAATTGAGAATGTATGATTCAGTCTTGCATACCGGGTACATGGTTTGTTGATGACATTGTCTGTTTGGAGCGAGAAGACCGTTAACTCTAACACAAAGTTAATGCCCTTCTGGCTCTCAACAGAAGGCATGTAGTACTATTATGAATGCTATTATCATCCTTCGATAAACAACTACTCCACCAACATCATGTATTTCCATATGTCCTAATTCTTCCTGTCCTGTTATGCTTACTACTTTTCAATGTCATATCCGCACACTCACTGGGTTTGGCAACAAAAACATGCATAGCAGAATTTATCAATTTAATTTACCTCTCTCTCTCTCTCTCTCTCTCTCACTCTCTCTCTCTCTTTCTCTCTCCCTCTCTCTCTCTCTCTCTTTTCCCCCTCTCTCTCTCTCTCTCTCTAATAATGATACCATAATCATGATGGCTTCTTTGTTCTTTCTGTTGCTCCTTCATTTTTGATTAAGTTTTTTTGTATTGCTGTCTTAAGTTTTTTCACACCTAAATTAGCTTTAAAAAAAAATCATATCTGAATTAACATATAACAATCCATTACACTGACTGATGTCACTGTTTGTTGGTAAAAAAACCCATAATAAATATGAATAATTCAATTTTGGAAAATTAATAACAAAAACAAGCATACCAAAATTATATGATCGGTGTCTATGTACACTGTACTATGATTCGATTACATGGTCTCTGAATAACTAGATTATGAAAATAACAGGTTTATCAGTGTTAAAATCATAAACAAAACAAAAATATACCAGAAAAAACATAGGCCCTGTGAAGATAAGAAAACTAACAGACCCGGAGATGGCAAAAAATAGTAGAAAGAGAAGAATCATGGGGCTAGAACAAAAAAAATATCAGAAAAACATTTTTAAATGTAGGCAAAAGTCACCTTGTTCAGTATCACTTCCATAATTGAAATTCCAGTAATATTCCAAAGATATAATTCCACAACTACCAGAAGAAAGAGTACAGATGAATCCTGTCTACAAGAAATGAAATCCAGATTTGATTCACACTCCTACAGATCCAACTTCTAAAAGGACTCAAGAAGTGACGAGTGTTTGTTTAGACTCTAACATGAATCCAACTGAGGCAGCTCATGTGACAACAAAATTACGATCTTCATAAAACCATGATTTGAATATTCTAAATGAATGCATTCTCTTCTGTCTGGTGACTATTTGCAAAGTTCCACTCGCATGTTGGTGTCTTGACAATATGTCTATCCCACCAAGGTGTAGTATCATTATGCACTAGACTTGCAAATAGCTTCTGGTCGCTTCAAGCTCCTTGCTTCAATATACTCTTCTTCAAGCGAAGAGACCCCGAGACGTGGGACGTTTGCCTCTGCGGAGCGCTTCCCATCGTTCTCATACCCCCTTGTCACCTGCAACACATTCCGCGAATCATTTATTGATCTCCCTCAATAAACTCCTGATTCCTCTAATCCAAATAGCCCGCTGAAAGGCAATCGGCCAGCAACATAGAGACCAAGACGGGAGGAAGCAAGAGAGAGAGGGGAGGGGGTGAGAAGGGGTGTGAGAGAGAGAGAGAGAGAGAGAGAGAGAGAGAGAGTGAAAACATCTACTGGCTCAATCTCCCATACACTCCTGGCTTGCTAAAATTGTCTGCTCTCCCTGTCTCTGCGGAGACAACGACTCAACAGATCATGTTTTTTCCTGCACTTCCAGAAGAAAATGAAACGGAGAAAGAATCCTGATGGAGCAAACACTCCCCAAATCAGCAGAGCCGAGAGTAATGAAATTATCGGCGAGCATCCGCAAAGTAAATTCCCAGAGTTCAGAAGGGGAAAGGAACTATCCAAGGAGAGAGGAGGGGGGAGAGCGAGAGAGAGGAAGAAGGTGAGGTAATCACGTTTACCAAGGATGGTAGCGACATAAACTTTAACAGCCCTCCTGCACAAATGCTTGGTTGGCTTGCAAGAAAATAGCATAGAGAAAATGCAAGTCAAGTAACGTAAGAAACTCTAACCTCTTTGCAATCCATCTTGATGGCAGATACTGTCATATAATGACCTTAGCAATAATTTTGAAACCCAAACTGAAGCAAGCAGCAAGAACAACAGAGGTTTTTTGTTGACACCAGAGAGCTGGTGTTCGACACTTTTGATGCCCATTGCACGTCTGCAAAGTGCAAATAGCCATTGATAACATGTCACACGTATCTCATTCTCAAGTTCATAAATGAATCATTCCACTAGACACACTTCCTGCAGCTATTCATAGTATACTACCTGATCACAACATTTATTGAATTCCTTCACCAATTACAGGTACACATGTACTAACCCTCAATGCACGATAATGACATTCCCATCTCTGTCTGTTTTTGAAGAGGAAATGAAGTCGATAACTACTGGGAATCTTGCCATATCTCTGTTGATAATAATGTCAGACAAGCATACAGCTTAATAATGATTACTTCGACGTATAATGAGCGACTACGGCTTTAAATTTCATTTTTTTTCCCGTCTCAAGCAGGCAAGACAGCCCATCTATATGCAAATCACAATATTTTCGCTCAGGAAGATTTATCCCCCTAGTGGCTGATTTTGAGAATTCCCAATATACAGTACAGTACAGTACAGTCGAAAAGAAATAAATTTAATTTCTATGGTCCTCCTTGTCAACAACAATGCTAAGTAAGGGAGTGGATGGAAAATGATAATGGCAATAGTCTGGAAGTATATTGTACTTCAAGAAGTAAAGGAAAATATTGTCCAATAATGACGTTTATTTTTGTTAATGTTTATATTTTTTTTCCTTTTAATTATTAATAAAAGACTTTGCTGCAGGTTCCACATTGATTGTAATGGAAGAAGTTGAGGTACATGAAATGGTATTATTCAATTCATTTCATTATTAAAGGTCATTGATTTATTGTAATCTCAAAATGTAATGAATATGGCTTGTCAACTGTAGAATTTATTCTGCTTTTTACTTGGCATTCAATAACATGAGTTTAATAGATTAAAAATAAAATGTTTATCGCACAAACACTTTCCTATATTACAAAAATTCAGTATAGTCTAGAAAAGAGTTCCCTCCTGAGAATATAAAACCCTCTGTCTTGGCGCAAAGGCTACAGCAAAATTGTAGCTCCGGGCAGAATCACATCTTTCCAGCCTACCTGTGCCACTGCTGTTTTTCTTCGGCGCTCCCGTTTAATATGTCAACCTCAATTTCTGTTGAAGTCCTTTTGCTTTTTCATGCTTGGATTACGTAAAGACTGCTGGCGTTGAACAACGTCATCAGAGGCTTTGACATTGCCTGAGAGTTGAACCTAACTGAACTTAACTTCTTTACTTAGGTGTAGGCCTAACTCATTTCTTATTAGGCCTGTTTTCATCAGCTCGAGTTTGCTAAATAACCGCTATTTTAACTATCTCGATCGCAAATTAACCAGTTAATTTGCGCCTTCATCAGCCCCGCAGTTGGAATTAGCGAGATATTGGTCAGGAAAATATCCTGAGAAATGATGGTCTTGTGATGAGCGTATCGGTCTGGTGAAGACGCAATTTCGAACTTTGGGATAATATCCTGAATCTGAAAATAGCGGGTTATTTTGCAAACTCAAGCTGATGAGGACAGGCCCACTATTCCTCACAAAATTATACTGAGCTGTAAAGCTACAAAGGCAGACATGTTCATAGACAGTTTTGAAGGAACATTTGATTCTTGGTAAAGATTACGACGTGATCTTTATCTGAAGTGCTATGAATACAATTTAACAGAGAAAAACAGACAAAATTAATCCTTTTTAAATAAGCAATATGAATAATGAGGTTTTCAAGGTGGTTAGAATGTTAGGGGTCATTTTTTCTTCAGTGTGCGTGCAAAAACAGATAAGACAAACAGAAACAAATGGTAATTTTTTTTCTCAAGCACTTTAAGATGTGAATTCATCCACTTTCATCTGCTAATATCAAAATGGCATAGTTCATCTTATTACGTCTTCCCACGTAAGTACCAGCAAGACGTATCTTTAATTCATGTTTGTAAAAGTCTGAAACACCCACCGTTTAATTGCACCATCAAGTATTCCTAGAAGTTGCAAATTTATATAAAAAGGAGGAGACCTTAATGACCTCTTCACAGGTTTTGTCCACTCCTTATTTCCAAACTTAAACCTTGTGTTGGAAATTTGATGTTTCTATACCATTAACACTCTGTACCACTTCAGATATTGATTTACTTGAAGTATGGCAAAGAAAATGACAAGTGGTACACAGTTTGGCATTCAAACTTTAAAGTATCTCTACATTCATTACTGGTCAGCAACAAAGAAAATTGTACAAAGGAAATTCAGGGAATTCATTACTTTTTCACAAGGGGGGGGGCAGCATTCCTTTCTCATTGTTCATAATGCTTAATACTTCAAAAGCCCAAAGTAAAAGTTACAATGTACATAAACAAATATCATCTAAACAAAAGTAAAATGATAAAGATCTCTAGGCTCTACAACATCACTATTGTCCAATTATTTGAATTTCAAGTTTTATACAAACAAAGAATGGTCTGATTTATATAATATTAGTAACAATAACATTTCAAAAACCACAGCCCTATTACAAGAGTACAAACCTTTCAATAAAGTCCAATGACTCAAGCGTGTATGGTAAATAACCTCTTTCTCTTCCTCTTGGAAATGATCATAAATATCCATGAATCCACTAGAACTAGAAGGCTCCATCTACTTTACAATTTTGAAAGACCCCCAAACTTCAACTGTATATATAGCCAACAAGAAGTAGGTAGGCTCGATAGTAGGGCCTACATGTGCATCACATTTTAACTCTAAAACCAGGAGAATTCCTTAAAAAATTTCCTACCAAATACACATGTGTCAATAATGTACACACACCTGAATAAAAAGACCAGTAGACAAGCACTGGCATGATTTGAGCCATAGGTGTAGGCTCCACCCCCCCCCCCCTCCCCCACCCCAACCACTACAACCCACCCCTCTCTCACTGCTGGAAGGCAGACTGCCAGCCCTTGATGAACCACTTTACAAAAGGAGAACAGACTGGATTTGACTAGTCTGGGTCCAGAGATACAAGATTTTATTCAGTACCTCTTTTGTGTAACATGCACAATCAAATACTCTCTTGAGTCTCTTCAAAAATATAAGTTATGTCAAGTATGAATTGCAAATAAATTATTGTGCAATGTAGGCCTATTTGACAGGCCGACATAACTTAGTGTTAAAATAAATATCAAATAATTCAAATTATATACCAACCCATCTAGATGGGTAAACATATACAGTATTGAATACCGTTAATATTTCTGCTCACATATATCACCAATGCATTCCATCAAAGATTCATTGACACATAAAAATATATTGCAGGTATGATACAGCTCTAATATTTTCATATTTTGAAAAGAGATTAGAGCTAAATTATCATCAAATTCTTGCAACACATATCTGGAAATAAATAATGCAAAATCAAAATGTAATTTAGGTACCTCAAATAATTCAGCGTCCATGCTAAATGAAATGACCATCACCTCAAAAACTGCCTAATATTCCAGGTCTTTCCATCGGTCTCACCCTCACAGTATAAAAGCATGTTCGAACAATCACAAACTTTCTCGCCCTCAGTCAAGCTGTCATCTGCTAATGTTTAATAAGATGATGATGAGTCATCATGTTTACACAATAATACACAATGCTATATTAAAACAGTATCCTAGCCTCTCAACAAGAGTTGTAGTTGTTTAAGGAGTTTAAAAATCGCCCAAAATCTCAATGGAATAACTCCAACATACAAAGGTGTGAAGTTCAATGTCCATATGGTGTAATTTTGTGTTCACATTCAGTTTCAAGCTATCAAGATATAAATTTAGGAAAATGGCAACCCATAAGAAATAGATACAGATCTACTGTACAACTACTGTAGACAGTCCTATTGTCCCTGTCGATGACAAACTTGGAACAAGTATGTAAACGCATCGAACAGTGATACCTTCTCTATAAATGTATATATTTCATTTTATGTATGCAGTTCAAGGTCCAGACTGACTGTTCACATTCATTTTTATGCCCAATATGAAATTAAAATTTTCATTTTATCTTGTCCCTCTTGATACAACACACTTGAAACAACATGTAAATGTAAACACATCCAACAAGTTATATTTATCCTACATTTGTCAATTTTTCTTACTACATTATTACTGCCTTTGAATGTTCCCCCAGAAATGGCAAGCTTGAAGTAAAATGTGAACATACCCATCAGGACAAAGTTTGATATCCTTTAAATCCCATTGTTCCTGATTACATATTTCATCATCATTTTTCCTAACCAGGGACTATCCAGTACACTCTTAAGTAATCTCACATGTTCCCCTAAGCATTGCAGATCTGCTGCCATATGTGAATACACCCCCTAAAAAGGGACAAAGTTTAATCCTCCCTGTAAATCCAATTGATACCAATTGTAAATTTCATCATCCTCACAGAGATACAGTAGCATTGACCATTGTCAGAAGGTTTGTGTTCATTTCGTGTCCAGACAGGAAACAGATCATCATTGACATTACACAAACAATGTCAACATGATGGATAAACAAAAGAAGGGTGGGGTTGTCATGGCAATCGGCAGGTAATAAATGTCAGGAATGTGCACTGTTTATTTTCCCTGTAGATTCAGATTGCATGAACCCTCGAATCAAAGTATTCTGGAAGAGGATTTTTTTTTTTAATGTTATGATGTGACTATAAAATAAACCTTATCAAAGCATGATTTTATTGCAAATGTTCTGTCCTAAATTTCCACAGGTGGGACTTAATTTGAAGGAAGGACACAGATATGATTTATCACATTGGTACAATAACATGTACATAAATTTGAGCATTGAACTGTTACAGATTTAAAAACATGTCAAGAACTATACATCAAAATGTCTGTCCCTCAGACCATCAGCCCCCACCCCCCCCCCCAAAAAAAAGTACCCAAAGACAATAAAGAGTTTTTATTTCTTACCTCGACAGCTGAATGCTAAATCGAGGACTAGAGCCAAATTTTGAAGATCGAAGAAAAGATAACAGATGGAAATGCTAGGAGCCTACAACAAAACTATCATCAGCGTTAGGTCCATGGTATCTTGAAGACCAGTATCTTCTTATTTTAGCGCAAGAAGTGAAATCCATACAAAATGTGTACTACCGTATGCTACAGGAGAAGGTTAAAATGCACTTCAGCATCTCAGATGTGCTTCTTCTAAAATAATGAGAAGAGCTGAAATGTTCTTGACTATATATCAATGCCCCACGCACATGTCTGCATGTACATGTAGCAAGTTTTGTGCATGAAAGAATAATTGATGGGGACGGCACAGAATCCACAGCACATGTACCTTCACAACTGTCCCATAAACTAAATCCCACCCTATTTTTGGAGGGCTTTATAATCTCTGGAATATTTGCCTTTTTAAATATTTTTTCAGATGGCTTTAGATAAATAGAAGTAAAGACAAACACCTACATTCAAGATTTTGTTAAGCTTTACAAATTTACTCCCACACACTAAATAATTCAAATGACAGATACATGTACATTGCCTTTGTCGTGTAAAATGAATTCTACCCTCTTTATACATAACTTTTTTTTAAAGGCCCACTGCACTACTTGTAGCTACTTGCGCCCTCTATATAACAAACAATGCCTAATCGGTGACCATTGGTCCCCCATGATCCTCCTCTTTCTTATGTTAACTGAGAGCTGAGTTGATGGGATAACCACCTGTCCAGTGACCTTGCAGGGCGGTCTAATCCCTCCTGTAAACTACGGCAGATAAGCTTTAAATACTGATTCATATTGTTTCAGCTAAATGGAAGTAAATGTACACACCCATGTTTAAGATAAGTGCAAATCAGATTCTAATATATTTACGGCCAGTGGCCATGCACTAATAAACAAATTTGTTAGAAATGTTGCATCCCCATAATTAGTTAAAGGAGTTTTTGTTTTCAAACAAACCAAGAAACATGTATCCTTCAATAAAACACAGAAAAAAATTAATATCCTTTCTTATTGGGTACAACCTTCAAGGTCAACAACCAATCAGTACTTTTAACTTGTAAATGTAAATAATAGAAGAAGGCAATACTAAGAGAGAACAAGGAACGTGGTAGTAAACTAAATGCATGATGGAAGATTGTGAATGTCTATTGTGAAGTCCTGATAGAATTTTCACAGGGGCTAATCAGAGGAAATTTAGGTTAAAAGAAAAAATACAATGATAAAAACTAGTAGGGCTACTTTTCACCTATTGATAATGATTCTCTCTTTTTTGTTTGTTAAACATTTTGGCCTTTTTTGTTGTACAGTGCATCCCAGATAAAACGAAACCAAGAATTATCAATGTTTAATCATAACTTAATCACAATTATAATTGATAAATGACACATATTTGGAAAGCTTAGATCCCCCTCTTTCATTCGATGCAACCCATAATAATGCATATTTCATGCATGAGTGATTAAAATCAATTTGAAGAGAGAAAAACGAAAAGTAATTTGGCGGACGATATCTGAATTTCTAACAGAAAATCACATTTCTAAACAGTTGAGTTTCTGCCCTTTCATATGACACCTCAATCAGGAAAAATGAGCTAGGAATAACAAAGTTCTGTTTGTTTAAAGTAGTGCTTGCATTTCCATAATTTGATTAAACGAATTCGTTTTTTCTGGGACGCACGGTATATCAATTTATCAACATGAGGAAGAAGTCTGTATAGTGTATGTCCCCAGTCCCCTTCACATTTTTACAACTGTTGATTTAAAAAGAAGTTGTATCATTGGTTAAAATTCATAGAAAAAAAAACATGTTATAGCAAAAGTACTCTCGTTTTGATGATATATCTTGCAAACATTCATCATCTAGACATTTAGGTTTGAAATATTTTGTCATGAACAATAAAGAGAAAGATATAAAAAGAGAGAAACAAGGGAAATTTTCATAATTCTCGTTACGCCTTCCGTTATGACTGAAATGAATGAAAGGAACAGAAATTAGAAGCTTTTCAATGCAATGAAATAATGGATTTCCATTGTTGCTGATACAAAACAAAGAAAAAGTATGATCCCTTTGGTATTACTCACATTTCCTGAGGGGATTATTATGAATACAAAATAACATCTATCTCCTTTTATGATGGTTCCTTAAAAGCATCTTCATCTTTAAATCCAAAATCTGTCTCAAAATAAGGAATATGTGAGTAATACCAAAGGGTGTTGCCTTCCTTTTAGATAGTTTTATTGACTTTCAAGTGATGCATCCAAATCTGATCCTTTCTTTTTTCCTTCAGATATTTAAAAAAATGTTTTGTATCAATCAACACCCACTATTGAATTGCATAAGACTGAGACTGCAAGAAAGAATATGTTAATTTCTCTAATTTCTCTTCCGTTTTATAACTTCTCTTCCGTTTTATAACTTCTCTTCCGTTTTATAACTTCTCTTCCGTTTTATAACTTCTCTTCCATTTTATAACTTCTCTTTTCCATTCCCTTCATTTATTTTAGTCTTAATGGAGGGCGTCATGAGAATAAGTTGTTTTTTTTCTCTTTATTGTTCATGACAAAATATTTCAAATTTAAATGTCTAGAACTCCAGATGATGAATGTTTCCAAGATATATCATTCAAAATAAGCTTACTATTGCTTTACTGTTTTTTCCCGATGAATTTAAAAACATGATACCACTTCTTTCTATCTCAGTTCATATACATGTAAAGGGTGCTGGGGCCTGGGGCGTATACATTTTACAGAGAGAAGAAAGGGGAGAATGTTTAGATGAAAACAAAGCACAATATGAAATAGAAAAGAGATAAAGAAAATAATGATTGATGCATGTAAGGTTAACTTATAAAAGATTAGATTTGATTCAAATCCAACAAGCAAAAGAAATATAATCATTATCTAAATTTCTTTTTAATCCTTTCATTATCTCCTGCCCTAATTTTCAATTATAGTACTCATGTGAAAGAGGTTTGAAATTTTACATGTCATTTTCCTTAAAAATAACCTGTAGAGAGCAAAAACGGGCATAATCTAAAAAAATATATGAGTCAACATATATTTTTAGGGCAAGGCCACTTTTCTGTAGGGCACATCCCTATATTACAGCACAAATAGGAAGAATTGGAAAGGGCACAAAATATCTCCAAGGCCAGTGAGAGGGGCATTGAGGCCAATCAAAGGGGCATCCACGGACATGGCCTTGGTGGCCTTGGATTAATTTAAGCCCTGAGTCAATATCCTCCAAGCTCTGGAGATATGAAATATTTTTCAATTTATATGCATAGCTGAGCTTAGCCTTAGAACTAATATTTTGAATGAACTTCAAAGATGCAAAATATGACATTATGCATTCTAAAGGGAGACCCAACCTCGATAGCGAGAAGCAGACTTGTGAAAGTTTGATTGAAATCGTACAAAAAAAGAGAAAGTTGTGATTTTAAAAAATTGCAATCACTATAGGTACGGGCTCTTCAAATTTGGTAAATTGGAAATGTTTCTGTGATGTAGTGGTGGACAACTTTCCCATTTGTTCCATCAAAAATCTACGACTCAATAACGTCTTTACTCTTTAGAGGACCTATAATACTCTGCTATCCATAATATATTTTGAGTAGTGCCCAAAGGGAGAAGGCACTTGGGAAGAAAACAGAAATTAATGATATTTTGGTACACAACAAACAGGAAAGTTGTCTGTGCACATCACAATCTAGAGACCTATTTGCCAATTTTAGATTCTCACTTGTTTGGTAATCTCATACTTTAATTATTCATAATTCTCTCATTATTGGTCCGATTTAATTTAATGTTTCGTCATTCTTATTATCTTATTTCTCTGCTATCATACAAATGGAACTTAATGCAAGGGCTGGAATGACCTTTGAAGAAGCAAAATAAAAGGGCGGGTATCCTCATCTATCAACCTAAAATGGCAATTGCATGCATCATATTAAAGAGGAGTTTCAATTATCAGAAGATGATAATCAATCATGCTGGGATTAAACCATATAATGATGAACAGACAGTAGACAAATCTAGGGCAGACAAGAAAATGGAAATTTCAATTTGTCTGTATTTATTGATATTCATACCCAGCACTCATCTCAGGCAACTTAAATGTCAATGTGTACATTTGTATATATATTTATTTATGAACACTGGAAAAATAGGAAGACCGGCACTGAACTGTAGTATTTCACTAAAAACTTCTAGGCCTGCAAGATTGTGTAAATATCAACCAGGAACCCATTTACAACAACTGGGCCTATAGAAAGACATCTAGGCCTTGTCTGGACTAAATGCACCATGCCAGTAAACATTTCTTGTCCACAATGGCTCACTTACATGGACTTGAGAGTGCCAGTGTGGAACAAAAACAATTTTCATATTTTTGTTGTGATCTAAAGAAGATGTAGACTGTGCAAAACTATTTCTTCATGTTACCTATTCATATTCCTAATCATACATACCGGTATATCTATAAATCTATCTATATATAAATGTATAAATCTATATACAAAGTGCACAACAATTACCAGACCCTGAAAAACAGTCAGTGTTTGGAGATTCTCAATACTTCAATGATTGTACACTCAGTAAAATATGCATCAAAGGCAGACACAAACTGTGAATCTGGCAGTAGAGGGCAGCAATCACAAGCTCAGGGCTCACACAATTGGGTACCTTACTGTGTCCTTCTCATATATATATAGTAATCACATTTCATCGTTTACCGGCACTTAGCTTAAAGGTAAAGACCAGTATTGGAAACGCCCCAATTTCAAAAAATGAAATGGAAGCTCTCATTACCAATCATGTGAAAGAATATCGTCCTTGTTTTCACGAAGTGACGGTAGTGAGGAAAATCGTAACGCAAAGTGAATGCAATTTTTTTTCACTACCGTCACTTCGTGAAAACAACGACGATATGTTTTGACTAATACATGATGATAAAAAATTTGCCGGGAAACGTACCGCCTACTAATTCATATATTTGGTAAATTTGTTTCTCTCATGGTCTGTGAGAGATATAGGGTAGTCCCATACACATCTTTCTGTGTATAGTGCTTGTCACTTTACGAAGAATGGGCCAAATTTCTTATCATTTTGATGATTCCAGAACCTTGCAGATGCTAGATGCTAGATGATCAACCTTTTCTGATCGATTCCACAACGTTTCTTTCACAATGCAATCGCAAGACCATAACTGGTCTTTACCTTTAAGTTTTCTTCCTCCCAAAAAATTCAAAACAGGCTTAAACTGGACAGTGATTAAACCTGAAGAAATGTGCAATACCGTTCAATAATAAAGTTCATGCACAGAGTACCCTGTAGCAACCTGCTCTTCACTCAATACCCTTAACATTGGCCCACACATAGTGATCTGTGTTAGTACAACTACATAAACTACCAATACACTTACCTAGGGGATCTACGATGTGTGGAAGAGGCAACCCAAACGGGTCCTCTGCTGATGGAGCTGCTGGTTCACATCCTTGCTTGATGCCACCGTGGCGCCGACTAAGGGCCCGTGATTGCCGCCGGCGCCATTTTGCTTGGTCTTCCTGGCAGTTGTCTCCAACACCAAAGAAGTTTGCCGTCTGTGACACCAGCCGACTGTGAAGAAAAGAACAAAAATTTGGATCGTTTAGAGTTTGCCACATAAAGTAATATCCTACTAAAGTATCATTACATTGGTTTTTATTTGGAGATTTGTTCCTAATCTAAAAACAATTACCATTAGTCGACCATTATCCTTTTAATTCTGAATAGATAAGTGTAGTTTCCACTTAAACCACGCTGGCAAATGCTTTGGTTGAAAAGTTAGTATTTCGTCTGTTTAGGGCCAGAAAGGCATTAATCATACGTCTCTCGATAGATTTCTTAATGAACTTCATAATGGCTTACATAAGAACCTCAAAGTATAGCTCAATCGTAGTTACGGTAGAAAACCACCGACAACATTTAGTGGGGGTGTTGGTGAGTGTGTGAGATGAAAAGAATATTGATACTGACAAGAAGTGTGTTCAGATGATGTTAACATGAATCACGCTTCCTTTCTGCGTATGTGGATGAACATTTATGGTGAAAGATGCATGCAGATGTTATACACAAAAGGGAAAAATGCCCTTCTCTTTTCTTTTCTTTTCTTTTTAAACATTACAATAGGACATAAAACTATTCACACAAAGAAACTTTCTGACAGGATGGGGGTGTCAAAATTCAATAAAGTATAATAAGTCATCGGTTATCCCTCTTCTTTCTCTCTCTTTTTTTCTCTCTACTTTCTCTCACTCGTTGTGTCTCTCTCTTTAAATTCTCCCTCTTTCTCTCTCTTCTTCTTTTTGCTCACAAGAAATTACGGTATTGTAATTTATTTCAGTTGACGATTCAATGCATTAATAATGTGACTCAGAATAATGTTCTTCTTATGTACTGTGTGGTGAGAGCTGGTAGGGTGTCGACTCATTCTTGTTTTATCATCAACTTTTAATACCCTTCAGGCTCTCAGCATACAATATCATGTTTATGTCTATGTTAACCCTAATAAGGCCGGGGGGGGGGGCCATTATGGCCCCCCCCCCCCTCCACGATTTTTCTAATTGCTCGGGAACGCATACGGATGGCGCCTAGCTCGCCGCTCGCTGACTTTTTTCTTTCAAGTCTTGCGCAACTTTTAAAAGAATTTTTTTGAAAATCGGACCTGCGGTTACAAGGTCACGTGACCTTTTGTCTTTGCATGTCAGCCCGAAAATCGCTTATTTTCATGATTTGTGTACAAAACATATGTAAAAGTCATTTTTCCTAAAAACAGATCAAACATGGGTTATTGGGTCTTGTTTAAAGTTTAGGTGGTTGTTTTTGGAGTCAAAATAGTTGAATTGTAGTAAGAAAAGAAATAAAACAACAAAAACAATGAAATACATAACTTAAAAAAACAATGAAATACATAAGAAATTACAAAAACAAGGAATAACATAAGGAATAAGCTGGCTCTTCCAAATATTGAAAACAATGAAATACATAACTTAAAAAAACAATGAAATACATAAGAAATTACAAAAACAAGGAATAACATAAGGAATAAGCTGGCTCTTCCAAATTTTTTTGTCGTATTATTATTCAGAATGGTCTAATGAATATATGTAGTGAAAAAGAATGCTTAAATATGAATAATATATGATTTATGGGTCAAAATGTGATTTTTATGACTTTATTTGCATAAATTACCATAAATATGCAAATGAGTGAATTTTTCAAAAAATTGAAATTATCAAATTATTCTATACACTTCACTTGACATGCGTGCAAATTTTCGCGGCGATCGGCCACTTCGCGGCCGAGATCTTAAGGGGGGGCCATAATGGCCCCCCCCCCGGCCATACTAAGACCTCAAATAGCCCGGCCTGTTTAGGGTTAACATTGTATGCAACACCAATGGGAAACAAACTTTTGTATTATTTTATGTAGACAGTAGGCCTGTCTTCATCAGCTTGAGATTGCCAAATAACCCGCTATTTTAACTATCCCGATCGCAAATTATCCAGCTAATTTGCGTCGTCATCAGCCTACAGTTGCAATTAGCGGGATATTTGGTTGAGATAATCATCCCAACTCCCAAGATATCTTGGGCTAGTTTGCAAAATATCCCGCTATTTGTCTGATGCGTCTTCACCAGCCCGAAGACTGGCACTATGCGCGAACGCCGCGTAAAATATCTCGAGCTAATTTCCCAGCTCGAGTTTCAAGGTCGAGTTTCAAGCTGATGAAGTCGCAATTTGTAACTTTGGGCTTATATTCCAAATCAGAAATAGTGGGCTATTTGGCAATCTCGAGCTGATGAGGACATACCTAACAAGACTTGTATCTTGGGTCTCGTCACCATATCTTACACTTGAAACTTCAGAGAAAAAAATACCTGCTATATTTGTATTACAGCATAATTCATTAGAAAAGCATGTGCCCTAATTATATGATTCCTGCTGAGTCAAACACTTTTCAAAATTAGCAAAGCTGCCAAACTACAACTGTCACAACGATGGATCGTTTCTTAAAGACTTCACAAAACCACTGTTCAGCTTCAACCCAAATATAGACTGTAAATGAATGATGTAGTTACAGTAGTTTCCTGCCGTTCAAACGACTGAGAGCGAACCCATTAATTCTGTCAATTACAATGCCAATGCTAGATCTTGATAACGAAGAAACTTTAGACAGTCGGGAGGCAGACTTCTTTAATTAATGTCTTGGGCAGGGCCTTGCCTTACACTTGCACATACCGGTAACTTAATTAAAGCCTAGCCCAGTTATGATATCCTGGAAGAGTACACAATGTATGTAATAAGTTTAATTCCTTTCAGGCCACATAATGTAATGTATACAATCCAATGGCAAAGATAATGATATTACAATTGTTGGCACTTAAATCTTAAATCCCCATTATATTTTGTCAGCTGCCAGCAAGAAGACTGTTGTAACTGCCATTGACAATACATAGATGTTACGGCCTTTTAGCAGGAAGCCAACAATTTTGAAACCTTTTTTTTCTTCTTATAAACCATCATAGATCTTTTTCAAATATTGAGAAAACACATGTAAGTATCAATCAACTTAAGGATTGTTTCTTATTACAAACAATGTCAAATAAACACAGTTGCCTTAATTGTTTTCTTTAAAGCTTTGTGTTTGCTTTCCAACAGTTATAAACCCACTAAAGGAATATAAGTAAACATATTTCCGATACTATTTGCTTTCTTAGTTATTATGCTAAGGTACTACTGACAGTTTGGGAAGAAATAGAATCATTCTAAAACATTTCAAAAATAACCTTTCACGGTTGTTTCAAAGGGTTAACTAAACATGTTTATGCTTTTTTTAAAGCTTTTATTTCTAGATAGTTTCAGACTCTAAATTTCAATTGTAATATAGCAGAAGTCAATGGCAGTGAACTTGACTAGAAGTCGAGTACTCACTATAAAGTAATGATTTTCACATGACTTGAACTCTACACTGCATAGCTAATCGCATGCAAACCGTCTTTAAAACGGTTTTATTTCAAAATAGTTTCAGACTATAAATTTCAATTGTAATACATAGCAGAAGCCAATGGCAGTGAACTTACTAGAAATAGAGCACTCTCTAATAAAGTAATGACTTTCACATGACTTGAACTCTACACTGCATAGCTAATCACACAACTCTGGGGAAATAAACACTTCACAACGGCACCCCTCTTGAGAGAAGTGATATTACAGCTTCATGTGACTCCCTTGTCCAAATGCTACAGTACTAGTAACATTTTGGGCAGAAATAGAATCATTTTAAAACATTTCAAAAATAACCTTTCATACTTATTTCACAGGGTAAATTAAACACATTAATGCTCTTTAAAACGGTTTTATTTCTATATAGTTTTTGACTACCGGTGAACTTACTAGAAATAAAGTACTCTCTATAAAGTAATGATTTTCACATGACTTGAACTCTACACTGCATACATGTAGCTAATGATCACACGACTCTGGGGAAATAAACACTTCACATTGGCACCCCTCTTGAGAGAAGTGACATTACAGCTTCATGTGACTCCCTGTCCAAATGACAGCAACTTAGAGTAGTCTAGCCATCTTGACTTTTTTTAAATAAGTGCTTCGTATAAAATCACCTCTTAAAGATAAACTTTAGTACTGGTAATGCGATTGCATTGTGAAAGAAAAGGTGTGGAAAGGATCAGAAACAGTTGATCATGTAGCATGTAAGTATTGGTGTGCACTGCAAGGTTCTGGAGTCATCAAAATCATAATAAATTTGACCGAGTCTTGGTAAAGTAACAAGCACTCACATAGAAAGCTATACATGGGACGACACACATGGTGTCGGGGCTAGTACTACCTTGATTTCCTTGTCCTTCTATGCTCATTACTCAGCCAGTATACATTTTCTTCAAAAATTGTTTGGCACATGTCATTTATTTGTAATCTTGAACATTCAGTGTAAGTTTCGTTTGATTCTGTGAGAATTTTTTTTTTTTTTTACCAGTACTGGAGTTTATCTTTAATCTTAGCATACCTCCTAACCTAACCTTTCAAGGCAAACTGCAAAAATTAGGAATCTCTCAAGGCAAAATTAGGAATATATTCTATTTTGTGTACTTTTAAAACAGAATATTTCAGAAAAAAAAGAGAAGAATCGAAGGGTTCTAAACAACAGCTTGAAGGCCAAGAAATGGGAATCATTCCTCCAAAATGGGAAAGGTTGGCAAGCTATGTCTTTAATAGTGAATTTGGAGTTGGAAGCATTAGGGTGTACTTATCTATTTTGGCTATGAATAATATAATTACTCTTTTATATACAGCACATCAAGGGAATGAATAATGAATCCTGATAGTGCTATAAGCTAGGTGCCATTGAGCCATCGGACAAAGCTAAAGAAAAGAGATCCACATTTTTTACCCCCAAAATAGAAGAAGAAGAAAAAAAAGGGAGAGAGACTGGAAAAGCAAATAATAAATTGCAAGGATAGAAAGGCATTTGGGGCACAGGATAAATAAAGAAATAATACATCAATTCTTTTAATAATATTTATAAGTTTAATTGTAACTGTTATAGGTTGTTCATCCATCTATTATCATTTATTTATATATGTATATAACTTTAGGTATGAACAATATCGTTAATCATTTATCATTTTTTTTGTACATTTATATGATCATTCCTGTTTTTATGCACATTTTATGTAAACATTGCATTATTGGTCCCTGGACTACTGCATTGTACATTGTATGTTGATAAACCAAAATTGAATTGATTGAATTGAATTGATCATTGATCACATGTCCGCTTGATGTAGACTATACTGACATGTCTTTGTGTACGTTTTAGCCATTAAATCCTTGATGTGCTTCCAAAATAGAATATTTGAGTGTACAGCTGCCATCTTGTTCCTACTCAACTTTCTTCTGGTCATGATAGAAGAGCATTGCACTATGATGAGTACAGAGATGCTCCTTGTTCAGTACTACCGATAGAGAAGGTCTCATACCTACAGATTAGGCCTGTCTTCCTCAGCTTGAGAATGCCAAATAACCTGCTATTTTAACTATCCCGATCGCAAAGTATCCAGCTAATATGCGTCTTCATCAGCCCGCAGTTGCAATTAGCGGGATATTTGGTCGAAATAATCATCCCAAGATATCCCAAAATATCCCACTATTTGTCCGGTGCGTCTTCACCAGCCCGAAGACTCCCACTATGCGCGAACGCTGAGCAAAATATCTCGAGCTAATTTCTCGAGGTCAAGTTTTGAGTTTCGAGGTCGAGTCTCGAGCTGATGAGGACGCGATTTGTAACTTTGAGCTTATTTCCCAAATCAGAAATAGTGGGCTATTTGACAATCTCAAGCTGATGTGGACATACCTATTGACGATGAGAAGATGAGATGGAAATCATATAAAGGGAGGTGCGGAGGTCTAGTGGATATGTCACCGGACTGTGGATCACTTGGTTCATGGTTCAAGCCCCGCCACGGCACTAATGTCCTTGAAACAAGTACATTGCCATATGAGTACAGGAAAACTCCTTGTTTTATATAACCGATAGAGAAGGTCTCATAACTTCAGATTTACATCTTATAAGATGTTGAGAAGAAGAGATGGAAATCATATAAAGGGAGGTACGGAGGTCTAGTGGGTATGTCGCCAGGCTTTGGATCACTTGGTTCAGGGTTCAAGTTCCGTCGCTGCACTAATGTCCTTGAAACATGAACATTGCACTATGAGTACAGAGATGCTCCTTGTTCAGTATTATGGGTAGAGAAGGTCTCATACCCACAGATTGAGATCTTAAAGGATGATGAGATGATCAACGAGATGGAAATCATAAAAGGGAGGTGCGGAGGGCTAGTGGGTATGTCACAGGACCGTCGATAACTTGGTTCGCGTTTTAAGTCCTGCCGCGGCACCAATGTTCTTTGGCAAGACACTAATCTACAGTACATTTGCCAAAATTGACCCAGGTGAGGCAAATGGGTACCTGGCGGGAATTAATTCCTTGAGATGCTAGACCATCATAATGGCAGCCATGCTAAAATGAAGGTAATAACTGAGGAGTGCCAAGAGTGTCAAATCTGACAGATGTGAGCGCTTTACAAGAAACCACCATTATTATTATTTTAAAGGGATCCGGTAACTTTGTCTCAGATTCTGAAACAAAATTCTGGATTTAGCTCATGATGTAATGATAATTATAAACCTTTAGGTCAGTCAGGAGCCCCATGACTTTTACAAGCCGATCGCCTGTCTGATTATCAAGATATTTATGATTGGAATTACAAATTTTGAAAACCGTTCGCCTGACGGTTTTCATAACACTACAGTCTATTGGGGAAAACGAGTATGGTAAAACCGGTCACTCAAAGATTTTTACTTTTTTGAGGCACTTCTTGATCATTTTGAAGCGCAATCTTTTTATGGCTTCAATATTACACCATATCACAGACACTGATAACACTTAGGGCCGTGTTTCTCAGATTTAACATTGTTAAACGATCCCTTTAAAGAAAGATAGTAGACAGTGAGTCAAGTAGGAGAATTGCATGTATCAGGACTGCATTGTTGAAAATATTCATTATATTCACCATAGATGTAAAAGTAGAGAATAAGTAATACAAAATTAGTGTAATGTACCACTTTCAGCATATTAGATCCTGTGGATAAGACACACATACATGTAGGTTCTCTTAGAATGTATTGATATTCCAACGCTCAACACCCTTTCCACTTCACAAATAATAACACAGCATATGTTTATAACATGAAGCTTGACACACCCACCATCTGAGGCCTATAAGAATCCCTAAACTTGTCCATTGTCTCTAGCCTGGCAGAAGTACAACTTTTCACTTGTCATTTTCCATTTTTTACTCCGACTGCCTCTTTCATTCAATCAGACACCTCCATGGCCATGCATGAGTCAGGGTTCAGTGTCATCACATTCAGGTCATATTGATACCATTTATGATTGATGATTTACCTACAAAATCAATCTACACAGTATTCGTCTGTTAGTAGTGTTTGGAGACAGAAGGGCGTTCATGAGTTAATGCCTTTTGGCTCCAGTGTCATCAAATTCAGGTCATATTGATACCATTTACAATTGATGGTTTACCTACAAATTCAATCTACACAGCATCTGTCTGTTTAGTGTTTGGAGCTAAAAGGGTGATAACTTTATCAGGTATTTGAGATAACGTCCTTCTGCCTCCAAACAGACGATGTCATATTTCAGTGACTCAAATGATTGTGGTTTACAATTATGCAATTTATTTTGGTATATCCTGTCAATGAATACCGGTAGTCTGTATGGCTTTCCAAGAGAATATCATCCGTTGAGAGCCAGAAGGGTGTTAACTCTGTGTAATAGAATGCTAACGCCCTTCTGGCTCCAAAAACTAATGAATTTTGTTTTCCAAAATGTATTAAGTGTAACAATGCATGTACCGTAGATGCAATGTCAATCACTCTGTAACTCAAAACAATTGTGAGAAGTACATTTTAGATCTCAATGGATAAACTGTGTATGTCTTCATAGAAAAGTTAAACTATGATTGTTTATGAATATAAAGTCAAACAATGCAACAAAAATTGGCAACAGTTCCATCTCTTGGCTCTCCATATTGTCCCTGTTGATTATAAATGATGTGTGACTTCTATTCAAGGAAGACATTAATAAGCATGCTTCCTTTTTCTTTCTTCTTAGATACCGTAGTAGTATTGATGTAATATGAATTTTCTAAAAACTGTTGTTATCGTATTGTTATCATATTGCAAATGACAAACCCATCAAAACCCAAGGACAACCATTAGTCATTCATCCATTGTTTACAAATAACTCCATAATGAGACATATCATTCAGTCTTTAAAAGACTGAATAATATAGCACTATCCATTAAATGCTTACAGTCTAAAAACTAAAAAGTTAAATAACTGTTTGCGATGGTGACTACTACATGTGAATGTATGCTAATGAAGTCTGTACTAAATTGGGTTTTTCAAAAGGAAATCTATGCTTTCTATCTCAAACTACGAACCTTCCCGGCCGGCCGACGAGAAGGAAGGTTAAAGACAGGTCATCTCGGAGCAGTTGCCTTTAGACACCGCCAGACATCTTATCTGATTAGTCGTGTTTTTGAATAATGTGAGCTGTTTGCTCAAATGGATGGGTAATGTCTAAATAAAGACACTGCCAATTTCATACTGAACGATGTGGAGACCCCCCCCCCCCCTATTGTGTTCTTACATCTGAAATATGTAATAGGAATGTTAACGTAATATTTAATGGGAATCACAATGCTTTCTTTTTTTTTTAATGATTTTCATACTTTGTTTTGTATGATTTGTTCTTCTATGTAATCCTCTGTATACACTTTGTTTTGCCAAATAAATAATAATAATAATATTTCTTCATTGTAAGATTATATTAAAGGTAAAGACCAGTAATGGTCATGCGATTGCATTGTGAAAGAAATGTTGTGGAATCGATCAGAAAAGGTTGATCATCTAGCATCTAGCACCTGCAAGGTTCTGGAATCATCAAAATGATAAGAAATTTGGCCCATTCTTCGTAAAGTTACAAGCACTATACACAGAAAGATGTATATGGGACTACCCTATCTCTCTCACCAGACCATGAGAGAAATAAGTTTACCAAATATATGAATTAGTAGGCGGTTTCCCGGCAAATTTTTTATCATCATGTATTAGTCAAACATATTCTTTCACATGATTGGTAATGAGAGCTTCCATTTCATTTTTTGAAATTGGGGCGTTGCCAATACTGGTCTTTACCTTTAAAAACCAGCACATTTTTCAAGTAAAACAACACTCCAGAAAACTACATGATGGGGTGGAACTTTTAGATACTGTGCCAATTGAGGTTTTTACTCAAGGTGCTGTTTATAGCTATACCTGTGATCGACAATTATCCTATAATAAGTGTAAAAGGCCTACCATCCCATCCAAGACCAAGACCAACACCCTTCCCAACAATGCCCCTGTACCACTGAGGATTTAATTTGACACTTTTATAAATTTCCTCTTTGATCTCTTCAATTGAGTAATATTTTGAAATGAGATAATTTTGTTGTTACGGTACTTCGAAAATATATTTTAAGGACTGATAAAATAAACAATTTGAAGAACTATAGCAAAAACTAAGAATGCTGCAACCGCAGACAAGGATCTCACTTTGACAAGACAGTATAGTGATGCATGGGTGTTTTTATACTCTTTTGCCACTCAGAAACAGCGTTTCTATACATACATAGTTATATCGAACCCCACTATACTGTGAACTGTGAATTGTGGGATATCACTTTTATCGTCTCTTCACGATTCAAAATAAAGGCCTTGTCTCTGCGCAGCTGCTTTGTGCCGTTTGGCCCGGGAAGCAGAAAGTTCCTCGGAGGTCAACTAGGGCACAGCACAAGGCGCGGGCTATTTCTCCGAACCGGAAATTAGCCTGGGAAGGTCCAATATGTGTGTTTCAAAGCAGAATCGTCTCTCAGAAACATAATTCTGGTTCATTCTCACATTCAAAACTCACTTTTTTTTGCATGTGAATATACCCATAATCTAAAGACGTTTGAAAAAAGCCTTGCATTTATCGCCACGCAAATTTGCTTGAAACACGTTTGAAAACGCTGATTCTAGGCCAGAAAAGGGATGATAAACACACCCTTTGATGCAGAGAGGGAGGTTTCAGAAGGGAGATCAAGTAGATTAGCCATATCATTCCACATCCAGTACATGTACAGCTGTGATTCATAGTTATACCTTACCTTCGAGAGATCTCGGGGGCTCTGGGATTGGTCAGATACCTCATTCTGTTGCACCTTGACCAACGCTTACAAAGAATAATTTGTTAATCCAATAAAAATCTAGCAACCTTGCAAACAGGGTTCATTCTCAGAAAAATGGTGAATATCCACAAGATCACTGAAAGTACAATCTCAGAATAAAGATATATGATTACCCTATCTATATCCCTATAGAATCACAGATATATACATTAAAATGCAGAAACGTCCTCATTCTATCGGCTGAATGAATGGAACGATTTCTTGTAGGAAGCAAAAGTTCTCCACATTTAAAAGAAACTGGTCGACTCCTAACAAATCCACATTATCAGACCATTCCTGGAGTTTGCATCAATATCACAGTTATGATCCACTAATCCTTAGAGAGCAATAGTTCTTCAAACAAGGCCTTCTTCAATAAATGATTCAAAATGACAAATGTTCATATCCTTCTCGTATTAAAGTGCTAATTCCCTCTAAACAATGGCACTATATCTGTCACATGTGCAGTGTCTTGCTACTGAACATTGCAGTCCCTCTCTGCGCCTTTCCCCGGTTCGGTCCTCGCGAGTTGAGAGCGAGTTTGACGTGTCTTCAGACGTTCCTGTGAGTTTACCTCAGGATGTGACGGCTAGAACGGCTCCTAGTTTGCAGACAAGAACCCTTGTCTGTCAGAGCGCTTGACAGAGTGTCTGATTTGCGAGACTACGCAGACCTCAAGGTCTACTGCATCCCATAAGCCCTGTACGATAGCTGCTCGTGGCACAGGCAGAGACCAACAGTTAGGCTCGGCTCACGACTGAATGGAACTGTGTTTAAGAGTCCACACAGAGTCTATCCCTGCAGACTAAACCGACCCAGTCACAGGAAACACTGCAAGACTACTGTGAAGGGGGCAGAGAGAGAGCGAGGCATAGACTCACAGGGGAAGGGGGCAATTGTATCGGATCGCAACGAGAAAGGAAGGTCTTCACTGCAAGTTCATTTGCATTGAAGAAGTTTGATACATAAGTTATCGCTCACACTTAAAGCTACTGTTTGAGATATTCAGGCAGCATTATTGTGAAAGAAGTTGAAACTGCTGAATCATATCCCTAAAAACTTTTTGGGAAAGGATCAATCTTTAGAAAAGAAAGACATAAAGACGTGTAAAGATGTCGATCTAAGAATTCAAATATAAATATATCATCAATATCAACAATGTAGCAGGCGCGATTTCAAGGAATTGTGTATCATTATAACCTGTAAAACCAGGATTTTTTGTGTCAAGCAATTTTGTGTCAAAAAAATTTTTAGGACTTGTTTATAATGACAGGTGTTTTTTATGTAAGGAACTTTCATAAAATAGTAAAAATTTACTTGAAATTATATTTGAAACATGTAGAATACGAGACATTCTCCAAAAATGAAAAAATGAAAATTTCAAAATTTACAATTATCTTGTTTTTTTCCAACATTACTTTCCAAAAGTCGAGAAGTACCTTTAATCACTTCATACTGAATAACTTTAACCTTGTTGGAACCCTAAGGCGGCGGAGGAACTAGAAACTATTTTTATAAGCAGGAGATGTGTCATCCTACCTACCCGGTAAACGTGGGCAGTGTACATTAATCATGCTCACAAACATTTCTCTCTGATTACTGCATTAAATATTGATTATTACTAAAAAGCATAAGGAGAGAACATGCGGCTGGCTGTTTTTGGACCTATCACATTTGTTTTTGTGACTTTAAATACTGTGTTGGCTATTGAAGGTTATTTCTATTTTTGATTTCTACAAAAAACAGGAATTGGAAGCATACCGGTAATGTGTAAATGAAGGCCCTCTGTATCCATATTATTGAAATTGTTAACACAAAGCCATGAATCCATTCACTTTTATTCAGAGTCAATGAATCTAATTATTTTTTTTAGTTGAATATTTAATGAAGTACTTTCAACAGGATAAAATTTCACCAAGTTTACATATAGTAGTATACGGTAGGCTTACGGTCGCACCATGTGTGAGAGAGGGGGAGGTTTGGGGAGCCCTGAACAAAGGACTGTCGGTAATCTTTCTTGTAGTCTATTGTAGAAGGTTACATAATATGTGTGATGAAAGTAGATGACTTCCAGCTTAGACTATAGTGCTAGACATACTCTACATTACTGGGCAAATGGTACAGATGGTGGAGCAGCAATGAAACATAAAATGAGTAAATAGTTAGACAACATGTTGCAAATGTGGATCATGGTAAAAATATCATACTCCACTCAAATTATTTATTTTATTCAGAGCACAGCCCTGTCTCATCAAAAGGTGCAAATTCATTCCACATGATTACAAGTTTATATGAATCGTAAGTCGTAACTCTGTTGAATCTACAGGGGTGGCAGTTTGTAAGTATGCAACTGATCGGACAACTTGCAATCAATCCAGTTCAATTGAAACTCTTTATACGACAGGGCCCACGTAAGAAAAAAAATGAAGACACAACACTTTGATCATGTATTCAAACATTTATCAATGGCTTATTAGCCAACTAGTAACAGCATATATGCAACATATTAAGAAGACAGTATACTCTGTCTGAACACACTGTCAAGTCTTGCAAGTTGCAACAATATGATGAGGAAGGAAAAACAATTTATCAAATCTAACAGGGTCAATTCATCTGAGTATTAGTCATCGAGATCATAATTATACCTGCAGTCAATGACATGCGTGTAGCTACAGGGGGGCACAGGGGTCAGGTACCCTTATCCCCCCCCCCCCCCATTAAGTTGAGAAATGGAAAGAAAAGAGAAAGGGGGAGAAGGGAGAAGATGGGGAGAAGATGGGGAGAGAATGAAAGGGAAGGTGAAAAAAAGGTGCTATATGAAATTGAAATTACCTCAGTAGCACTCTTTATAGAGTTTTCATACTCTTGAAAAGATCTCTTTGGGTTTTTCTAGAGCTTTGAATATGGATATAAAGCAATTCATCACATTTCTTCAAATAAATTTAATTGATAACTATTAACTAGTAAGACACTTTGATATACAGATGCTGCATAGTCTTTTTTTACTTTGAAAACTAGTGAGCAAATCTTAGCACATTCCAACTTTTGATTACTTTAATACTCAATGCTTCACTATATACCTTTAAGAAGTGAGTTCATTTGCCGATCATGTGCTATGCTCGCTGTTACCTTAGGAACTCCTACAATATTGATAAATATCATGCGACCGGGCATCACATCCTCTTATACTTACAAGGCTTATTGTATGTAACTCTCGAGAGCCAGGAGGGCATTATCTCCCTGTTTCAGTATGTGAACTAATGCCCTCCTCGCTCTCGGCTGATGATAATGACTGATGCCTTGATATAGCTAAAGTGGGATTCCAAGGGGGTTTTGTATTTTGTAAGGCCACTTTCATTCGAACAGATGGGAATTTCGCATGAAACTGACATTGGATGATTTTATTTTCCACAAAAGCAGGATGTACTTAAAATGGGTCCATAAGCTCATTTTTATAGCGCATCTGCAGTGCAAACTAATGGACCTGAAATGGATGCATGCGGTCATTAAGGAGACAAAAATGATAATTATAAAAAGAACTTGGTGAAATACATTAATATCTTAATAAAGGGATTTCGACACTGGGGCTTGAGTAAAAAGGGGTCAGGATTTTATTAAGGGAACAATAGGAATATTTGGCATAGACTGTAGCAAGGTTTAATTCAAATTTGTGCAAGGGCTGATGAAGCAATTACAATGCTTTAAACAACAACAAAACTGACATTATGTATGTATGTAGGCCCTAAATGCATAATAATCTTTATCACAACAATTATATTCACACATGACCAAAAAAATACAGCTTTCTTCTTGACTATCCGCAACTGAAATTCAGATATAAATCTATTTTTCCCGCTCATTTGATTCTTTTCATAATAAAAATAATTAAAAATACAAGAGCTCCATGGAAGCCAAAAGGCATATACAGTAGGGGCTATTCTAGTAGGTGGGGGGGGGGGTAAATTACTCAAACCTCCTGTAATTTGAATGCTGGGTAACTTGTGCTTGAAAAGGAGGGAAAATAGATCAACATGGATCTATTTGAAGGTGACACTGTTTTTTCAACACATCTAAAGAGACTTTTTTTTCGAGAGGGAGAAAAGAACTGGAAAGCAAATGACAGACTCTAGCTTAACCAGTCACCACACCCTCCCTGTGTAGACGTGTGAATCCCTTGTAACCCTCAAAGCTGGTGGGTTGGGCTTCCCACTGAGCTAAAAGTTTAACTCCTGACTCAGCCCGCCGCTTTTTATTCTCTCTTCACCTCCACGTTCAAACACATTCTCACGCTGAGCTGCATCTAATAGGCCAGATTTAATTGCGAAACCCTTTACTCAAAATCAGAATATAGCCACCCATAGAAACAAGAATTAGATTCCAGGGGGGCCATTCACACTGCTAGCAAAATCCCTGGGTTTTTCTCTTAATCCAAAATTTCGTCAGAAGTTGCTAGGCGACTTACTACCCATAAACACCACGCAAGATCAGAAAAAGACAAAAACGTTCCTCTGAAGTGTCAGAGTCTGAACGTTTATGCAGTGTGAATAGCTTGCTTCAAGATACCAGTGAATTATACCAGTTTTTGCTCATGTAACCGCGCAGATAAGCGGAAATTCACGCATGTGCACTACTCACCAAAAGACAGAATTTGCAAACACCATCATTTTGTGGTTTTTTTTCAGTAGTTGTAAATGGCAGTTTTTAAAAAAATGATGGTTTTTCAAATTCATTTTTCTGCAGTGTAAATGAACCTTTGGCTTTGTGCTCTCTCTCTCTCTCTCTCTCTCTCTCTCTCTCTCTCTCTCTCTCTCTCTCCTTGCATACGCTCCAGCCATTCCCACGCCACGCAGTTCACGGGTATTAATGGGTCAGATTTATAACGTCATAGCTCTAATTCTCTTCACGGGGATCTAGACACATCGTATTAACAGGGGAGAATGGAGATGGAGGAATATATATATATATATTGCAAACGGGGGGAACGAAATGCATGACCTTTTGACTATAATACATGCTGTACATGCATGCCTGCTTGTGTTCCATCAACATTCAGCCACAGGAAAATTCATTAAAATATCTTTGGTAAATAGTCCAGTTAACTAACATATTCAAATGTTATGCATACTTAAATGCTGTTCTGACAACCTAAAAGCTTGCATGAAGTTTGCCTGCCATAGCGACAAGTAATGTAAGCAGACTGGATTCCAAGTATCGTAGTTTATTCCTTAATAATAGGTTACTGGAATACCGCTTCACGAGGTCCGCAGATAAACCAGAAACATACATACATTTGAAAATGTAAGTAAACCGGTCTATTTGAATAACGATGGTATTTCTATCAATTATACTTAACGTAATATATTTCGGTCAGCTCATTATTGGCTAAATGGCAACAAAATTGGCTAAAGAAAATGCAAATATTAGATCAATAACTCAAAAGAAAATCTGATAAAAAATACTTGCACAATAACTAGATATCTACAATATAAAGAAAATTAATTTCAAGAAAAACTAAATTATATACATTTTGACAGGATCTCAAAATAAAAAGAAAAGAAAACTTCATTCATTTTCTTCATCACTTCCAACAGAAAAGTAAAATGTAAGGTTCTCAAATAGATTGCAAAAAAAAAACTGTAGAAATACAGGACATGATTATTAAAAACAAGTAGTTTTTTTTTAAAGCAACATGCATGCTACATGTACATGAAATCCTTTTGTCCTTGTTAACCTTTACATGCTCACACTTTACTATTAAACTATTTTAAATAAAAATTAAAAAACAAATGTATTTTGACACTCCGAGCTATGGTCATTTACACTACAGTGTACATTAAAAAAGTCAGCTATATAAATGATATAAATTATAAGAAATCAAAAGAGATAAATGTTTTCTCTTACATGTATATAACTATCAAAATTAATAGAAATCATTTTCATGGTTAGCTTTAATTCATCAGAATAATAAATGAAATTCATAGGGAATAACTACAAAATAGAAAGAATTCATTCCAAATGACAAAAAATACACACAAAAAAATATTTGAAGAGTAAAAAGCTAACAATTATGAAATTAAAAAGAAACACCAAACAACATTTTTAAATCTTTGAAAGTACCAGTTGTTTTGATAGGCAGGATGCACGACAGATTACGAAGCAAAGGAATAACACCGAGCGAGAAAAAAAACATCCAAACTTCCCACAGGAAGCTATTACTTACTTGAGTCCAGATTTAACATATTCCCACGTCAACTTACTTTGAGAAATTACAAATGAAGGGAAGTAAAGAGAGAGGGTTAGTTCTACGCAAATCAATGTTTGACACAGATCTAGGCGATGTTTACGGGTCTCCATAGCTCGATTCTCATCAGGGCTAGTACAGTCAAACCTGCTTTAGTGACCACCTGTCTACAAGGACCACATTTCTTGTTTCCCTTGAAAATGGTTTCGCATTGAAACATGTACTACAGGAACCTGCCTACAAAGACCACATGTCTCCAAAGACCACTTTTTGTGTTTCCCTTGGGCAGTCGCTATAGACAGGATTGACTGTATAATGACCTTTGGCTGTCCATACTGTGCGAGATCTCATGCCCATTGCATTTCATGGTGCTGAGATATCACACAAGAATGGACAGCAAATTGAAATTACTTTTTTTTGTCCATACAGAGTGGCACGTCTTGCATGATAAGAAAGAAGGCATGATATCTCCAACCATCGGACAGCAAATTACATGGATGGTGATTTAAATAAAACATGACTAGATTAGAATCAGTTGAAGCACAGACCGTATAAACATTTCCCCGAGACGATGACATGGTGGTAAAGGTAATAACATACCTGCATAGGACAACACACATACTGAATGACCATGAGTTACAGTAAGATAACAGACAACATTACAAAAACAACAATAACAAAAACAGGCAAGACAATTTTTAGACACAATGGAAATATTCACAGAAAATCATAAAATCATACAGTGAAACTCATGACTTAAAATGAGGAAAGAGTGGATATTGAAAGACATAAATTCTAGGCCTATAGGAAATAAGAAAATAGGTAAATCGCCATCACAAAGATACATCTTTTTCATTTGTGACGATGAGACATCACAGTACAGTACAAAGCTCAAACAAATGAAAATTACAAAAATAAGTTAGCACGGCTTAATATTCAGGAAAAATGCCTTTCAGCAATCTACAACAATTTGCATATATTTCCTTTCCGCAAAGGACACTACAGACAGGATTGCAGGCAATTGACCTTTTTAAAAAGCAGCATTTTTTCACAACCCTATAGGCCTGTTTCCATCAGCTCGAGTTTGCCAATTATCCCGCTATTTTAACTATCCCGATCGCAAATTAACCAGTGACTTTGCCTCTTCATCAGCACGCAGTTGCAATTAGCGGGATATTTGGTCGAGAAATCTTGGTCCCGTTTCCAAATTATTTGATTTGCGCCCGTCCAAGCTAGTTTGTGACGGGATAATACCGCGAGTCTGGAAATAGCTGGTTATTTGGCAAACTCGAGCTGATGAAAACAGGCCTCATGGGTATGTGATCTATAGATAGCTTGCTCTACATGGGCATCATCAGGAACGATGGATTAACGGGGAGCAGAGGTGGAAATAGGGCAATTTAAAGGGTCACAAAAAAGGGGAGGGTACCTTACAAGGAAGCGGTCACTTAATGCAATATTAGCATGGAGAGACGCGATGTCAAAACGAGTGACAGATGCAACATCAACGAGGATCATGCGCAACAACAACAACCAAACTGACAATTACACAAGACAGCTATTGCCCTTGACAACAACAACCATACTGACAATTACACAAGACATCTATTGCCCTTGACAGGTCTATTTATGATTGCCGGCTTGTTTGCTTGTTCGGCTGGTATGTTTCACGGCATCAATGTCATCGCCATGGTAACGTGTCTCAGACAGGCCGGGTATAGTGTGTCCATGACAGAGCAGAGCAAACACCTATTGGATGCGCAGGTATGTCCATACAGCGCTGTGGACAAAACCACCAGTCATCGATCGGGATTCCATCGCTGAATCATCCGTTTGGAACCAGAAGGACGTTCACTCGTGTGAAGGACGACCGCTCACACAGAGTGTGAACGCCCTTCTGGTTCCGAACAGACGATGTCATCCTTGAACGTGGAATACCGAGCACGCAGCTGATCAAAATCGGACGGTGTCATGACATTTAGATTTTTAATTGAGTTGACGAAGTGAAGACGGTAACTGTGCATGGAGCCAGCTGATGATTTGCGTTGATGAAACTATCATTTTTCCAATCTGTTAGTCTCAAGGACTTTATCTATTAAGAACTCCTCCCCTGTCTCTCACTTATTTATTTATGATTGGATATTACCTTATTGTACAAGTAACGTAGCAACTTGCCCATGACCATGTGGAGGCTCTTATGTACTTTTTTTTTGTTGAATCACTGTATTCCATTTTCAGCTTTGTACAATGTATCTCTCCTTTCTTATCCCTAAGTCTCTCTCACTCCTCTCCCCCCTCTTTCTTTCCTTTTCTCTCTCTCTCTCTGTCTGTCTCTGTCTCTGTCTCTCTCTCTCTCTCTCTGTCCCTTTCTCTCTCTCTCTCTCTCTCTCAAATTGATATTTAACACTGAACACTAGATGAAAAAATTAAATAATATTCTTGTAATTGATACCCAGTCCTATACACATGTACTTACAGATAGCCAAAAACTGAATCCAAGCAGTTCAAGTTTGAAAATACAGTTGAAGATTTTCCACAAAATTTTCACCAAATAGAAATATCTGTATGAAACAGTCTCAGGTAAGTTCCAGGTAAACTATCTAAGCTGGTCTGCAAATTCAAGTGAACCTGGCTAGCTTTATCAAGTGCTAAGTCTGAAATCAGTTTCTTAGAATTAGTTGTTTTCTCAGGCAATACTGATTATTTCTTCCTTCCACATACGTAAGAAAAAGTAAAGAGCTTGATTAAAGATCTGTTAAGTATAATGTAAATCTATAAAGTATAATGCTCCTTAAATCACAAATAAATAATTGGCATAACCTTCACCGATGAAGAGACAAACAGGTCCCTGATCAATGTAACTCATTAAAAATATACAATGGGAAAAGAATTTTTTTTTTGAACAAAGACTAATTGCAAAATGAATGGAATGATACTGCCTGTGAATAAGACTAGTTAAGGACATACTGTAAGTCTGAAAGATGTTACACTGCAAAGAAATTTGTTATGACAACTAATTCCGTTCCCCCATGGTGTGAAACTCAATATTTTTCACTTTTCTATAAAAAGGTCATTTGCACACAATTCCAGAATTTTTCTGGGTTAATTCTGGTCAACAATTATCACAATTCATAACAGGCTACAATCTAATTACATGTGTGTAAGCTTTAAAGTCACTTTATTAACTCCACATGGACAGCCATTTCAAACATGATATGAAAATTTACGATGGTCTGGTAATGATTAAATCATTTTCTCTAGTTCGGTGCAATTATTTCCTAATGTTTGCGGCAACTTATTTGTCTGTACCGGTTTTATGTGAAAATAATAAAGGTTTCCCTCAAAACCTTGTGTGCTTCAAATAGCTGAAATATTTTTTTCTGACGAGAATTGGAAATATACCTACTCTAAATTGGTGTCAAGACCTTTCTTCTCTTCTGAGATGCGACCTTACATAAAGGTCAATTCAATTAATGGTACACAAGGGTGTTGGAGTTGAAGGGTGATACTAGGCTCCCCAGGGGGACCATCAACTCGTTAATAAAGAACATCATCATACAGGAAAATTCTTTCAAATATTTGTCTCAACTGGCAACAGTGAGTGGCCAAATAAAAGACTCCATGAAGCCACCATGGAAGCCTATTTTCTAGCGTCTTCCTGCACCCATTGCTAATTAGAGCTTTTCATGATAAAACTGGAAAACATTGTTGTCTACACAATGATTATCCTAATTAAAAATGCTTTTCTCATCATATTCTAGAATCAGTGACTTAGTGTGCTATTAGTATTAGATGAGCTCTATGTCATCTGCAATGTAATTGTTTAAAAATGTACATATATCGCTGTGGTTGTAATATTTCACCTTACGATATCGCGTGCAACCATTCCAAGAAAGAAATTATAATGCACCTCCCCTTTTCAAGTAATGATTATAGAAAATGTTTACTTACTGGTAAATAAGCTACAAGCTGTACATGTCCAAGATTTTTCTGGACTAGAAATGGACCTCTGTCTTTTTTTAAATAGTTTATAAATAGGATTAGAGTGTACAATTGTGAATAACAGTACAACATGACATCATCCACAAAATAATATCTAACGCTGCTGCTACTGGATGGATGCAACGAAATGATGCAACGAAATGATGCAACGAAATAGAGTTTTGGAAGCAAAGGTTAGGATAAAGACGGGTCAGTGGCATATAGCTTTCTATTATTTTGGCGGTGATGTAATGTCGGTAGACGTGGGTGTAGTGAGGGGTAAATAATCACTATTAAGGGCCCGCAGGTCTCTAGGGTATCGTCACCCAGGGTTGGATTCATTCCGCTTGATTACTCCTATCGACTCTAGCCGGTAAACTCGTCATCTATTCTATCATTTGCATCAGGTTTGCTTGCAATTATTGCCCCACATTAGAGAGTGATCCTCTGGCTTCTGTGAGTCGTAGAGGCTTGAGCTTTGATTATTAAAATAAAAGAGGTATGATGTAATATAGACAGTGGTCATGATATATATTTTGTGGCGTATCAACTATCTCCTGTGTCATTCAGAACATCATGATCTTATGTTTTATGTTTTATCATCATCATTATTGATCAATACGACCATGATAATGAAAATATTGTTATCAGTATCCACAAGCACATTCACAAGGACCGCGGTTCAAGTCCCACCGCGGCACTAATGTCCTTTGGCAAGACATTGATCTACATTTGCCACTCTCCACCCAAGTGTTAAATGGGTACCCGGTAGGATGCGAAAGCTAATGTGCTTAATTAGCAAGTGTGCGCTTGTAAAAATGATGCCTTGCTGGAATGCTTCCCAGGGAGTGGAGAATGTGCATACATTGTATGCGGGTAGGCCTGAATCCGATGACCGGGGTAATTATATATATATTTGTAAAGTGCTTTGAGAGGGCCTTCGGTCCTGAAAAGCGCTATATAAGAACTAGCTATTGTTATTATTATTTTCTTTGCTTTTTTGTCCCCACAGACACGATTATCATCACCTCTTCAAACATATGAAAAACAGTGTACTAACTACTAAATAAGAGAGTGCTGGAGTAATACCAATCTAAATTATTATTATCAACATTTATTTAAAGAAAATTTGCAGTTATTTTCTTACAACTTTAGCTGCAATTGGAATTTACAAGGAGATGGAAAACTTCTAAAGATTGTTGAATTGTGCATCGACTCCTACAAAGAGATAATATGGAGGACCCTACCTTGCTTTTAAATAGAGATAAGAATACATTAAGGAGATTCAATTGCAAGTGAAAACCAATGTGATCAACTATAATATAAAGTCATTAGCTTATCTTGACACTGCTTGAGTACCAAACCAAAGTGAAATATAGGATAGACACTGAGTCACAAGAGAGCAGCTTAAAAACTTGCTAATTTAATTAGCGCTACAGAGCCCAAAATGACAGGGATCATTTTATAAAGTGCTAAAAGTGACAACGGTGACAACATATGCTGGTGAAGTGTGCAGAAATTATTGCCTAAAATAACAGTTATCGGACTGAGCATCAAGTTGAAAACATTTCTACGAACTTGAGGACAATGTAGGAACGGTTTGATAACCATGTGTACACTGGGAAATGAGAATTATTGACTGAAAACTGATTTTTCTGATCTCAACTCTGCATTGGCTTCTTTGGATCATGATGCTGCTTGTCCCATGTGCATAACTCTGTGTAAGTACAGTACATGAGTGATTTGCTGAAATTTTGAACTCAAGTAGCCTACAGCCATATTGACCAAAGAATTTCAATTGATTACATCGATCCTGTTGAGTCAGTGACAATAGTCTATTCAGACATTATCTATTGAGCCCTGAACTTAAACCAGAAAGCCTTTGACACCAACAGCTCACTAAACCTCACTTTCTTTTCATCCGCGAAACCAGCCTTGTTTAAAGCTTATATATGGTAGCTTCTACTCACCGATAAACCTGCCTGCTTCACAATGCCAGCAAACAAAACCAGAAAAAACACTGCTGCTGCTACTACTGAACCTCAAACTGAATCATATGACAAACATGATCAGATAGCTGAAGAGGTACAAGACTATTTTAAAAGTAAACAATTTAACAAGATGCTTCAGACAGCACTTACGAAATCGACAAAATGTGAAATGCAGGACCTGCGTGAGCAGTTGGAGAGAGCGGAAGGCAAAATCCTTGAGCTCGAGCATCAACTACGCTCCAAATCAAACACCATCATCACTCTTCAAGAACAGCAAGAAAGCAACCTGGCCAGTATCGACAAGCTGAAGCAGGAGTCCAACGAAGCCGAACAGTACTCCCGACGTACCTGTGTTCGTGTCTACGGCGTACCTGAGAACCCAGGAGAGGACACCGACAAGCTGGTTCTTGATCTGGCTCGCGAGAAGATGGATCTCAACTTGGAGCAACATGAGATTGACAGATCTCATCGTGTAGGCGCGCCTGCAGCTGCAGGGGCACATAGCACAACTGGGAGGAGCGCTGCAAAACCGAGGCCCATCATAGTGAAGTGCACCTCGTACCGCACTAGAGAGAGGTTCTTGAAGAACCGCAGAAAGCTGAAAGGTACTCACATAGGCATAGAAGAAGATCTGACCGTAAGAAATAGGACTATCCTGTACAAAGCAAAGGAAGAAGTAAAGAAAAATGACAAGATAGATGCAGCTTGGTCGACTGACGGCAGGATCATCCTGTTGCTGAAAGCAACGAACGGTAGATCAGTCAGGAAAAGAATTTGGTCGGTGAGTGATCTCTCAAAGATATGAACTACAAATGACTTTTTACTACTTTACAGAGACAATAATCATCAGTTCCCATGTGTAAACAGCCATCGTAAACTATTTTTGTATTCTTAGTATTTTGATGATAGTATTATTCGATATTGTATTGTATTTTTTTTGTTTCTTGTTCTTTGATGTCTTCTGAATGTAGTTGTATTTTGTGTAACAGGCAACATAATTTAACATGCAGAAATTGTTTTTTATGTAAACTAGATAATAAATCTGATTCAAGACTTGATAATGATACTGGTGACCTTATTGAAAATCAATATTACACTCCTTTAGAATTTTGTAATATTTTAAAAAGTTATGAACAAAGTACGCTCTCTCTTGCACAATTTAATTGTCGCAGCTTGAAACAAAATTTTGATACATTTTTAAACTGTCTTGATGTTTTTTATAAACCTTTATCATTAATTGGAGTTTGTGAAACATGGTTGAAACAAGGTGAAGAACAAGAAATATGTATTCCCAACTATAACTTTGTTGGAAATTGTCGACCGAATAAAAGAGGGGGTGGTGTAGGTTTATATGTTAGTGATAGCTTAAGATTTATTAGAAGATTGGACTTAGATATATTTAGTGAGGATATTGAAAGTGTATTTATTGAGGTACGTAATAAAGTGAAAAATATTATTGTTGCTGTAGTATACCGGCCTCCAAGCCATAACCCATCTAACTTTATGTCACAATTACAAGAATCTTTGATTAAAATAGTACAGGAAAAAAAAGAATGTATAGTTATGGGCGATGTTAATGTCGATTTCATGAAAAAAGATGAAAATACGAAAGTAATGGATTTTTTTGATAGTTTTGTTGCTTTGTCTTTTTTACCATATATTTATAAACCAACAAGAATTACAAATGATACTGCATCAACTTTAGATCATATTTTTTATAATAATCCTGGAAAAGTTTTGAAATCTGGTATAGTGATAACAGATATCAGTGATCATTTAACACCGTTTATTATCTTGAGGTCAAACAATTTTGATTCTGAACCTGATATTGAAGTGCGAAAAATTGATTTTAGTGAAGAAAATATGAAGCATTTTTGTAGTGAGTTGAACAAAGTTAAATGGGAACGACTTAATTATATTTGTGATGCGAATGATAGATACAATTATTTTTTTAAATTATATAAGGATATTTACGATGAATGTGTCCCTGTTAAATTAGTTAAAAGTAAAAATAAAGTTGATAAGCCTTGGGTAACAAAAGAGGTTATCAAGCTGAGTAAACGTAAGCATATATTATATCGTAAATACCTAAGAAACTCAACCCCTTTACGTGAAATGGCATATAAAGAATGCAGGAATGTCTTAAATAATTTAATACGGGAAAATAAACGTGCATACTATGACTCTAAGTTTGATAATGTTCGAAATAATGTGAAAGCAACATGGAAACTTATTAATGCAATTTTAAACAAGAAAACATTAAAGCATGGGATCAATGATATTGAAGTTGATGGTGAAAAGATTACTGATAAACAAAGAATTGTAAATATATTTAATTCTTATTTTTGTACAATCGGGCAAAAACTACAGCAAAGTATTGATAATTTGATTACTTGCAATATTGAATCAACAAAATACGACGAGTACTTGAAGGGTAACTTTTTGAATTCATTGTTTTTACAGCCTGTTACTAACGCTGATATTATTAATGTGGTTTTGAATTTTGATGAAAATAAAAGTCCAGGATACGATGAAATTCACCCTAAGGTATTGAAAAACTCGATTTATATGATTGTTACACCTTTGTGCAATATCTTAAACTTTTCCTTTGAACAAGGTATTTTCCCCGATGCTCTAAAAATTGCAAAGGTGATTCCTGTTTTTAAAAAAGGCAATAAGTCACTTTTAAATAATTATAGGCCGATATCTGTGTTATCTGCTTTTAGCAAAATATTTGAAAAGATTTTATGTGATCAATTGACTCGTTTTATTAGTAAAAATAATATTCTGTATGAAAATCAATTTGCTTTTAGAAAAGGATACAGTATTTGCCATGCTCTTCTTGATTTTATTGATAAAGTTGCAAATGCTTTTGAACTTAATGAATTTTTAATTGGTGTATTTCTAGACTTATCCAAAGCGTTTGATTGTATTGATCATAATATTTTAATAAATAAGTTATGTTTTTATGGTATAAGAGGAATTCCTCTTCTTTTAATTAAAAATTATTTATCAAACCGAAAGCAATATGTTAGCCTTGGTAATTATTACTCTGATCACAGCACTATTTTAACTGGTGTGCCGCAAGGTTCTAATCTTGGCCCGCTCCTGTTTTTACTGTATATCAATGACTTGCCATCTGTAAGCAATATTTTATCTTCTATTTTATTTGCTGATGACACCACTCTGTTTTTATCTGGTAAAGATCCCGTAGAAATAAATATTCTACTGAATTCTGAAATTGTTAAAATACACAAGTGGTTCCTTGCCAATAAATTGTTGATTAATTTTGAAAAAACAAACTATGTAATTTTTAAAACAAGAAATAAATATGTAAATGAAGCTGCTATCAAGATTTGTATAAATAGTAAAGAAATTAAGCAAGTACACCAAGTTACTTTCTTAGGCGTCATTATTGATGAAAACTTAACGTGGAAGGACCACATTTATTATATTTCTAACAAGCTGTCAAAGGTCATTGGTGTTTTAAATAGACTCAAAGATATTTTACCATTACGCATACTTGTACAATTGTATAACTCTATGATTTTGCCTTATTTTAATTATTGTATTATTGTATGGGGCAACTGCGCTTCGTATCTGCTTCAAAAGCTATTTTTATTACAAAAAAGAGCCGTCAGGGTTATAACAAACTCATATTATAGAGCACATACAGGAACATTGTTTTTTAAGCTGAAGTTTTTAAAACTTTATGATCTATATGATATAAGTATTGGAGCTTTTATGTTTTCTTACATGTACAATATAACTACTTTACCTGATTGTTTTAATAATTATTTTATTTTTAATAGAGATATAAATCAATATAGTACTAGAAATTCACACAAACTTTATGTTCCTTCATTTCGCTATAATTTGTCAAGAACAGTAATAAAATATAAAGGATCCATTATTTGGAATAACTTACCAGATTCTCTCAAAGCATGCCCAACATTGTCTAGTTTTAAGCGTAATTTTAAACACAAACAAATATCAAGTTACAATATACTTTTTTAGCTTTAATTAATTCTGCCTGTCCTTGTATGTGTGTTTATATGTCTTAGTTAATGTAATGTCTATATTGTCAATATTTTGCTTTTAATTACTGAAGATTTTACTTTTGGGGTTGTAGAAAAAGGGGACCAGCCTAGATAGGTCAATGGCCTTTGCTGGTCCCTCACATCCCTACTCCACCCATTAATCAATTTTAGTGTTACTGTTGTTGTTTTTGTTCTTATTATATTTTATATATATTGCATTTTGTATAATTGTATTTTTAATGTTATAATGATGTTTTTATTGGATGTGAAATAAAATGAACTTGAAGGTAAGCACGTTCTTTTATGGCAGTTATCATCGGTCTAGCCGTTACACAAAGAGTCCCTGTACTTCGTGGATCCGAGGAAGATGAATGATTGAAAAGAGCAAAAAGCAAGGATGATACAGAAGTTAATGCTTTTCTTATAAGATTTGTATCATGAGTTGGTAAGTGAATTATATTGGAACACACTAATACCAATAACAGAAATATTGTGTTGGTTTTAAGACTTTTAACCTATCGTTACATGTATAATTCAGTAAGAAAGTGATCCGGATATGAGAACAAAGTTGTAGACCTCAAGTGCTCTTGTCATTCTAGTATTAGCATTTACTAAAAGGAATTCATAGATGCACATTTAAACAACTAGATGCACATTTAAACAACTAGACATCAGAAAAAGTTGGACTGCATGCCAAAACAAATTATGTGCTGAGCTACTTTCTAAAATGTCGGTTCACTGGCGACAAATTTAAAGTAGAATACAGACCAATGTTTCAAACCTTACCTTCCAGTTCTTTGTATTTTCTTGGTATACTGTCTCTGTATAGGCATGGTTTATCCTACTTTCACTTTGAACCCCCAAAATATAAAAAATCCTTCAAAACTCCAAATACGATGGGTCGCCTGATCCAAAATATAATTCCGAAAGTGCTAGAACTCTTGTGAAGTCGTACAGCTCCTTATTAACGAGCATTAAGGCCAATTGACACCGAGAGAGAGGTGAGAGAGAGAGGTGGGATATCGTGGATATGACCCGTTGAAAGCGTTAATGTACAATGATGATTTCCTTTCCTGTTCTTCTTCTCTGGTGATGATGAGACATTTAATAGTTAGGTTCACACGACAGACCTTTAACATTAAAGTATAGGACGTAGATTTAAACGTCAAAATTATCTTGTATAGTAGTTAGGGACACTTATGGTAACTAAACTGTTAAAGTTAAATTGAAGTTATGAACCACATAGTTAGGGACACTTATGGTAACTAAACTGTTAAAGTAATGCTACGTTTACACTATGTTCCCGGCGGCCACGGCAACCACGTTTCAGGCCACCGTGGACGAAACGGGATTGACGTGACACAACGCGGGGGACCGTATGGGCAAACGTGACAGGCCGTGATTGCCGTGGATACCGTGTCAGATTTTTAAACTGTCAAAAAATTTGCCACGGCAGTCACGGTGCGGATGAGAAACCTAGTAGGCCGTAATAAACCGGGGTGAACGTAACAAAACGTGACAGTCCGTAATAGGCCGTAACAAAACTTGGGGGTGGTCCGTAGTGGGACGGTTTAAGCGCCCGGCACGCTACGGCGCGTTGCGTTCTACTACGGTCTGACACAACGCGAGGTCTCAGAATACCATGATTGCTATTGCTTGGGAGACCTTCTTTTTATACCGCCGGCACAAACGTGCTCCAAAGCTGTCATGCGTCCACGTTTCATCCGTACAAAGCCTTGACAGAACGTGAAAAACGTGTCAGACCTTGATCAGAACGTGGGAAACGTGAGGGACCCCATCAGAACGTGACGGGCCGGGAGGAAACGTTCTGGCATCCGTGGTAGAACGCGGGCCGAACCGTAGTGCGCCTTGGAGCCTCCGGGACTCAGCATACCCTTCCCCCCACGGCCCGTCACGGATACCGTGATAGACCGTGAGAAAACTTGGCAAGACGTAACAAAACTTGAATGTAGAGATAATATTGGTCTAAATCCCACGGCGCACTACGTTTCGGGCAAACGGGGCTGCCGTGGCCGCCGGGAACATAGTGTAAACGTAGCATTAAATTGAAGTTATGAACCACATACCCCGATAACTACGAGCAGCGAGGGGTACTCACTCAAAGTTACATGTAGAGTCAAACCTGTCTATAGTGACCGCCCAAGGGAAACACAAAAGGTGGTCTTTGTAGACAGGTTCCTTTAGTACATGTTTCAATGAGAAACCATTTTCAAGGGGAAACAAAAAATGTGGTCTTTGTAGACAGGTTGTCACTAAAGCAGGTTTGCCAGTACATGTGTTGTATGCCTTGCGGACACAATTCGGCTTGAAGTTTGAACTTTGAATACTTGCCGTTTTATCCCGTGATAACCCTCATCATGGTATTGAATCATTGTTTCTAACTTGCTTTCTAGATTTCGCAAACTTAAAGTTAAACTTCAACGGTTAAACTTCCATGTGAACATAGCTGTTATCACCCTTGCACCGCCTAAGATTAATACATCCCATGATACCCGGTACATAGACAGACCACATGACCACCAGTGAAGGGGTTCTATTTTTACCCCCATCAGCGTGAGTGAGTGAGTACACCATACGTCACATCACAATACAAGCGGAACTTGAGAAAGATCTCACCCTTGCTTATATTTCAAGCATTATTGTGTGTCAAATGAAATACAGATATTAACTTTTGTTTGCAGTAACTTGGGGTCTTTTGTCTTAGAATTACAATCAAATTTGAGATACTGTATCTAAAAGATTTCTTAATGAATAGGAGGAAGACTTAAATATACATGTAGTTAAGTCATAAGATGAGTTTGACAAAAAAAAAATTAAGTGTATTACTGATGAATTAGAAACTTTGACAATTGTAATAGGCATTTTTGTAGCAAGAAACTGTTTTGAACAGCAGAATCCAATGTTGTAATAATCTCATTCAATTGTTCTGATACATCTTGAACTTTAACTAATCTGGGCCTTTCATGAAATTTATTTTTTAAATATGTAAGCAAAATTGTCTAGTTTTTTTACAGTATATCCTTTTTGTATTCCCTCATATATTTTTAAAAGGTAAAAAAGTAAAAAAAAGATTTACCTTTCATAAATTGATCATTAGAGAGAGAGAGAGAGAGAGAGAGAGAGAGAGAGGATTGGATTAATTAATTAACACTGTCTATACACTTGAGGCCTACAATATAGTGCATCAAAGTAGGGGAAAATAAACATCACAGCTTTACATCAATGCACCAATATAATTGTAAATCTTAGCACAGGCCAACAGTAGATAAATGAACGTTTGCCTTGTGTGAATCACGTATCCCGAGACTCTGTTGTTCCTGTCTTACTGCTTTCAGAGTGACTGCATTTGCTATAGCAGACTACTCGGTGTCTGGAAGATATTTGCGGATTGAAATGTTTTGCGGCTGGCAAGTGTCTTGAGTCATCATATTCAGAATGAGTGACAATATTTACTCAAAGCCTACAAATAATACCAATTAATGTACACTGTCTGGTAAGGAAGGGCAGCAAGTAAATTTTTGTGTGTGAGCCATAAATGCAATTAAATGTAGAGGAGTCGTAGTTGAGTGGTTCATTCACTTGACTATTGAGGCCGAGGTCATGGGTTCAAGCCCCATCATCGTACTTATGCATTATGTTAACTTGAGCATACACTGTATGTTTCTCTGCATTGTAGAGTATGGCAACATGCTTAATTATTTGATTACTGTAACTGAAAAGTCACTATATAACAACAGATCTTATCAAAATTAATGTTTACTTGTAAACAAACAAAAATCATCGACCCTGAAAAATAATATTGAGGAAATCACAGATAACCAGCCCATTTAAAAACACAAAAAAAGAGAAAGACCTGGAACTTCTATTCAAATTTATTCATTACTTGAGGGAAAAAAAGGCAGTTACCCCTGGTTCAGAAAAATGTTTTGGTAAATAAAAACGCCTAAATACAAGTTGGGGACCTATAGCAGATTACCTTTAGTATCAAAGGCCCTAGTATTAAAACAGACATTAGCATTTATAATGTACAGTGAGCTGTATATTACTACATCTACTCATTTTTCATGCAGTGCCGTAGCTTTCTCTCCTAAAATAATGTGATGATGTGACACGGAAATCAGCTCTGCTCTTATCTCTAGAGATCAACCAGTACTCGATCCACTCACCTATCTAGAGAGCGAGGGCGCCGACCTCTACGACCCCGCTGGTTCCTCTTGCGATAAACCACCTTGACCTCTTGGGTCTCGTTGTTGTATCTCTGCTCCTCCTCATCCTCCTTGAGAATGCTCAGTCTCTCCTCTTTAATCGGCATGGTAACGGATGATGATGAGGATGATTATCAACGCATCAAAGCACACTCGGAGATCAACATGTAAATTACGCCCTTGAGATTGCGGTGGAAAAGTCTTCAGGTTCATTCAAGGGTATTACATGTAGATGTCTGGGATTGTTATGGAGTTCCTTTAATATTGAGCAGTAATTATCGGCATGGTTACGGTGAAGAGGATGATGATGAGGATGATTATCAACGCGTCAAAGCACACTCATAGATCAGCATGTAAATTACGTCCTTGAGATTGTGGGAAGAAGTCTTCAGGTTCATTCAAGGGTACTAGATGTCTGGGATTGTTATGGAGTTCCTTTAATATTGAGCAATAATTCTCTGCGTGTATAATCCATTTTTGTTTGGGTCATTGAATCTTAAGAAGCTTATTGTCCAGGACATTGCTTCATCTTGGCCGAGCTCGTTGTCAGAGCATCTTAATCGGGTCACTGGGTTCTGCGCTCCTTTACATTTGTATCTCCTCCAAACTGCTTCCAGCTGTCATAAATAAGTTTTTTAATTTCACTTCTCACTCCCAGTTGGGACTATTCATGAATTCACCACATTAAAGCCGTCTGATGTATGATGTTATTCCAGGGTACAGTTTCCAATGTTCATTTCAACATTTTGCTAAAAGAAAAGAAATGTTTATTTCACCTTGCCAATAAATCCATAGGAAATGACAAATTCTATACCACTCCAACACAATGGTATTCCAATATAGAGTTCACATTTCATATAGTGCCAAAAAACAAAAAGACATGTTTTTAGTCCATCATATCCAGATAATCCAACAAAGTCAAACCTTCTTTAGCAACCACCTGTACAGAAAGACCACCTGTCTATAAAGACCACATCATTTGTTTCACTAGAAAAACTGTTTCTTAATGAAATCCATACTATAGGAACCTGTACATAAAGACCACCTCCATATAAAGACCACTATTCTTGGCTCCAATGAGTGGTCTTTATATACAAGTTTCACTGTTCAACAGAATCAAATGACGATCAAACGCAGTAAATGTATAAATGTGCAATCCTCTGATCAAACCGTGACATGAATATCTGAACACAAACACCCTGCAGAAATCAGCAGCAATGCTCATTAGGAATGCATTAAAAGAAAATATCAATTATCCCCCCCACGTTGATTTCAATTATATCACTTAAAACCTAAGTGGTTGTTTACCCATCAGCTCTCTCCATACAAAGGAGTTAATCAATTTTCCAACAACCTCCATGGAACAACAACAATATACAGTACGACGCCTACAGCAGTGGAATGTGGTATCACCCAAAATAGATGAAGAAAACATGATGGATCGTATTAAAGCAAATAAGAATACTGAATTCTTGGCATTTTTCTGATAATTAATTTACACTATTATTAAACAAAGGCTTGCCAAGTGTGAATGTCACAATCATCCAATAGAAAAATGACTGTGCTGTCATTCCATAAACAATCAAATTAATGATTAAATTCCATTTCAATTTCACATTGTATATCTAGGAACTGGGGAGGGTATACATTGTTTTTTTTAATGTAATCATTTCCATGGTATTGTTGTCTCAACAATATAGTTGGTCATCTTTCATTCTTTGAGTCGGTCATTCTTTCTCAAATATATCAGCTTTAAAGAGTGACCAATTAGTAGCCTATGGATAAAACATAACGTCCTTTAAACAAATTTTGTTTACATTTGATAGGTTCCACATTGCTGATTTCTATGGCAACAATGATGCATCACAAAGGTTGAGCTTCAAACAAAACAAGTGAGCAATCTGTAGTACAGTGTAATCATGTTGAAACAGTGTAATAACAGAAAGATTCATAGTACTATCTTTCATCTATTTGAATGAACACCAGATTGACAATTACCAATGCAACCAAGGATCACAACAAATGCAAGCTTCATTAACTAGCAAGAGAGTAATCACTTTGATAACGAGTGTAACGAAAAGAAAAAGTCACATCTGCAATAAGTTTTGATAAATTCCGGATTGATAAATTCCATGGCAACCGATGATCCTGCAAAAACAAGCTTCAAATAAAGACAACAACTAGTATAGTAAAAGTGTAATCACTTGATAAGTTAGGAAAAGTAGCAGATAGAGACACATACAAGTATTTTTTATAAATTCCCGACTGATGAATTCACAACAGAGCTTCTAGTATAAAAGTGACTAGCTTTTACATTCTGTAAACACTAAATACAAAAGGAGGCATAATGGCTTAATAATATAGAGCAGAGGTCTTATAACCAGGAGGTCCTGGGTTCAAAACCAAGTTGATGCACTGGTATCGCTTGGTAGGACATTAATCCTAATACCCAGTCTCTCAAATTCTTACTTACAAGCGTACACATGCTTTCTTAGCAGTCAGGTAACAAACAAATCAACCAATCAACCAACAGTGTAAATAAGAGAAAGAGCCATACATGTATCTGCATTTAATTTGACAGATTCCAAATAGACGATTGTTATGGCAACCGATGATACATCACTTTCTCTTTCCTGAGGAGCCGTTCTTAAAAGGAATGGCATCAATTCCTTTTGAGATTCCGCTAGAGATAGCCTCCTTTTCCCCATCAATTCAAGATGCTACACATACATGTATGAAATTAGTGCATGTGCATTTATCCCAAAGCAACAGGTTCCTCTACGTATACATCACTCTCCCTCTGACTTCTCGTTACGAGCACTGCTGAAGTTCATCCTGTAGGCTTTACTACTTACAACGAGAAAGGCTTCATGAATCTGGTGTGGGGCCACCTGCCAAAACCTATGCACTCCATCATGGCCACGTACTTGGAAAGAAGTTTTCAACATATTCTTGACAACTATCCAATTTCATCTTTATCAGAAGTACAGAGGTTTCAAGCAACGCCAAATATGGAAGTCAAGATCAAAGCAATAGATATCGAAGGTCAAAAGAGGAGCAGGTAAACAAGAAGTCAAACAGGTGTGTATCAAAGGGAAAAAGATGAGCACAAAGGTCAAAAGAAAGAGAAATAGGCCGAGATGGAAAAATTTTGTGAGGGTTTTATTTGCGCAAATTTAGCAAATTGCATATTATCGTAAAACAATCTTCAAAAATCGCTAGAAAATGAAAATAAGTAATGAAACAAAAGAATTCCCTACAGAAAATGATTAATAAAGACAATGGTTGAATATATTAGACAGAGTATCAACTGGAAGGGGGCTATCAGAGTACAATTTATTTTGCTAAATTCTGCTAACTGAAATGATTCTATTGAATGCATGATTATTATTCTAGCTCATTGCATTGTCCATCAAACGACAATTGCTTCTCCTGTTTACGTGTTGTTATGGCGAAGAGAAATGATGGGCTGAGTCCGATCGGAAAGGAGGATACAAGCACGACTGAAATGTCAAAAGGAAATCTCAAAATAACTTCTGAAGCAAGACAATACCAAATCAATATTCTTGACAAAAATATCTATTAAAGCTTTCAAATACACCTGTTTCTTACAAATGTATGTATTGTATTTCTTACTTCTGAGCAAAAAATGGATAGACAATGGAAGTCCATACTAATCCTGCTAATCTTGTATCTTCCTGTCTTTCTAACAGCATTGCCAAAATCCTTGGATATGGCTTTCAGGAGCTCTTAATTGAGGGATTTCTCAACTTGAATGGTACGAGGAAGTCCATAATTAATACGGCAAAGAAGTTATGAATCATTGTGGAGAGACTGTTTAAGAGTACATGAAAGCTTATTAAAGTTGTCAATTCTTATCAACAGTGTATGTGATGTTTTCTAGGCAAACACTTTCTGTCAATTTGACTTACTTACTTTGACTTAGGTGCATAGGACGGTGTGTCCCCTTGCTCCCCTGCGAGAAATCATGCTCCAGTCTGATCTGTCCTGGACTCGTTGCTCTGCCTCTTGTGTGGATAATCCCACATCGCATAGAACCTGGTCCTTCCATCTCTTTGGAGGGCGTCCCCGTGGTCTGCGTCCATTAAAGTCATTTTGGAATGCTTGGTATGGTAGGCGGTGATGCGGCATGCGTAAAACATGGCCAAACCATTTCAAGCGACGTTTGGTTATTTCCTCGCATATGGTGCTTGGGACATTCAGTCTCTGCCTGATCGCATCGTTCCTTATCTTGTCCATTAGGTGAACTCCAAGGATGGTCCGGAGACACCTCATTTCAAATACCTCAAGCTTATTTCTATCAGACTTTCGGAGAGTCCAGGATTCTGCTCCATATGTGGCAATAGGGAGGATAAGTGCTCTGTAGATCCTGACTTTGAGTCTCCTAGAAATATCTTGGTTGGACCAGATGGCACTTTTCAGTCTTCCGAATGCCCAAGCAGCAAGTCTTGTACGTCTCTTCACGTCCTCTTCTATAGATGGAACTGTGCTGCCGAGAAATACAAATTTTTCCACTTTCTCAATGTTGGTGTTGTTAAGTGAAATATCTTGTTGATCCTCTGTCATGACTTTGCATTTTGTTGCATTGATTTTCATACCCCATCTTCTACATGCTTTCTCCAGTTCATTTGTTGAGATTTGGAGGTTTTCAAATACGAGTTCCATAAGGGTGGTGTCATCTGCATATCTGATGTTGTTGATACGCATGTCACCCATCTGTATTCCACTATCTAGTTGTTGGATGTCCTTCATCACATATTCCAGGAATAGGTTGAAGAGGCTTGGAGAGAGGAGGCAGCCTTGTCTTACCCCAGTTATGACATCAAACCATTCAGTTATCTTTCCATTCACCATAACAGAGCATTTGGTTTGTTTGTACATGCTCTCTATGAGGTCAACTAAGGACTTGTCCACTCCAATGGAACGCAGACATTTCCAGAGAGCTTCTCGCCATATGGTATCAAATGCTGCTTTAAAGTCAACAAAGTTCAAGTGGATTGGTATTCTTCTTTCTCTGGCCTTTTCGATGATTTGTCTAACGACAAACACAGCATCTGTGGTGCCCCTACAGCTTCTGAATCCACATTGTTCCTCAGTCAGATGGTTCTCGATGGTTCCCTGTATTCTCATGAGGACCATTCTACAGAAAACTTTCCCGGGTATGGAGAGTAGAGTTATAGCTCTGTAGTTGGATGGATCCAGCTTGTCTCCTTTCTTAAACACTGGAGTGATAAGACCCTTGCTCCAGTCTTCCGGGGTTACACCTTCCGACCATGCTGCATTTATTATTTTGAGCAGGAGTTGTCTCATTGGTTGTCCACCAGCCTTTAGAGTTTCGGCAGCTATTTTGTCCCACCCGCAGGCCTTGTTGTTCTTCAATAGTTTTATTGCCGTCTCTACTTCTTCAATTGTGAAAGGTTCACTTGGGTTATCTGTAGGTTGTGGGTCAGGTATGGTTAGAAGAGCATTTTCGTCCCTTGGAAATTGCGTGTTAAGGTGAACGCTAAAATGTACTTCCCAGCATTTCAACACATCTGCGGGAGCTGTCTTTAAGATGCCGTCCTTGTTCTTCACGGCAGGTTGCATTTTGTCTCTCTCACCAGATAGTTTCTTCACCTTCTTGAAGAGCTCATGGCTGTTGTTCTTCGCGTGAGCTAATTCCATCTCTTCCACCTCCGTGTCAAGAATTTTCTTCTTCCACTTCTTCACTTCATACTTAACTGCTTTATTCAGTTTTGTGTAGCTTTTCTTGTTGCAGTCCGAGGGATTGTTCATCATGAGGATTCTGGCTTTCCTCCTTTGTTCACAGGCCTTACAAACCTCCTCTGGGAGACCTTTAACTTGTCTCGACCTTTTGAAGCCTACAATTTCCTCTGAGATATTATTGGTTGTATCTCTGAATTTCTTCCACAGCTCATCCACATCTGTGTCTGGGAGCTGAAGTAGTGGTTCAAAGGCACCTCCAATCCTGGCTTTGAATGTTTCTACAATGTTAGAGTCATTAAATCTGCCCACGTCATAGGTTTTCGGGAGGCTCTTCATTCGCTTGGTCTTTGTGGGTGAGAACTTCACATTAGCCAGTACTAGATTGTGGTCTGACCCAATGTCAGCTGAGCAGTACGATCTGCAGTTCTGGAACGTCTTTATATTTCCTAATTTGGTAATAATGAAGTCTATCTGGTTTCTGTAATGCCCACCTGGGGATGTCCATGTTGCCCTTCTACATTCTTTGTGTTGGAAGTAGGTGTTACACACTGCCATTCCGTGTAACATGCAGAACTCAAGAAGTTTCTCCCCTCTTCTGTTGATCTGACCTAATCCAAACTTGCCCAAAGTTGGTGCCCATACTCCATGGTCTGCTCCTACTTTCGCATTAAGGTCACCCATGACAATTATATTCTCCTTCCTAGGTACCTTCTGGATATGCAACTGGAGTGCATCATAGAAAAGGTCACTTTCTTGTTCACTATGTGCAGATGTAGGGGCGTACACCTGGATGATATTCATGATCCCTTCTTCCATGTTGAATTTCGCTGTGATGATCCTCGGTGAGACTGCTTCGTAGCTCACCAAGCAATGCAGGATTTGCTGGGAAATCATGATGCCGACTCCCTCCCGACTCGTGTTATCTTTCCTGCTTGATAAAAGGATTGAGTACTCCTCTTTGTTTATAAGCGTCTCTGTGCCAGTCAGGTGTGTCTCACACAAACCTAGAATATCCAGGTCAAATCTCCGAGCTTCTTCGAGGAGTATATCCCAGTGCCCTGCTTTCTTCAGTGTTCTCACATTCCAGGTTCCGATGTTCAGCACACCAGATTTCCTTGTGTTGTGAGAGGACTGTGAGGTGGCATCTTTAGTCATGTCATGTACTTTATCTGTTCGAGGTCGATGGTTATCCTTTTTCTGGGTACTTATACTATTAGAGGGTGCAGTTACTCCCTTTGCATTGTTGTTGTTCTTCTTCTTCTTCTTCTTCTTCATGGTGTTCTCTTCTGTCGATGTACTCCGCTTTCCTGAATTCTTCTCTGCTACATTGTGTACCTGTGGAATTGGCAGCAAATCATCCGGCAGATTCTTCGCACCCCTGCCTCTCTGCTGCCAGCAAGCAGCCACCGGGACTCGGGGCCGTAACGGGGGAACAACTTTCATAATAATATCTCGTAGAGGTGTGGCCTGTATACAAACTGGGCACGCGGCCGCTGACTTCCCAGCCGGGTGCAGCAAGATATTCTGCTGTAACAAGGCAGAGGCCACCACCCTCCACCTTGTGGTTTATTTCAGGTTTTCCTTCCCTACCCAGAGCCCCTGTTGGTTTCTCAGGCCGCAAAGCTTGAGGTATCCAGTCAGTACCACGAGGAGGTAGGGGTTGAGTTACAAACAGAGAGGCGATTATGGAAAGGTAGACTGATTGGGTGCTACCAGTACATACAGCTAGGAGTAGGAGATAAGAGGAGAGGGAAAGAGCAAGCAGAAAGGGATACACATGCGAGGGGACATGCAAGGAAGAAAGGGTTACAGCTGGAGTTGCGCATCTGCATGCATACATTTCTGTCAATTTAAGAATTCCTAAAATAATGTAGCATGAATTTTCAATAAAAGGATTGACGTGAATGAAAAGTAGATTTTCTGCAAGACGAAATGTCAAATGAAAACCAGGAAAACACAGAGCGAAGAGCAGATAATGAAGAGTAGATACATGTACCGGTACCATGTAGAACAAAATCCAAGGGAAAAACAGGATAAAAGTGGGGAATCATTTTAAAAACAAACCTCACCCCATTTACGTCATCTTTTCTTGCATCATTCTTTCATGATGAATTATGACGTTATACTGATAAAGATCATAAAATGTAGCATCCTTATGGTGACAGAGAGGCTGTTCACACTGGCAGAGATAGCGCGCTATCTCTGCGGTTTGGAAGGTACAACGTCGTTTCGGTCCGCCCAACAACTTGCCACGGCGAGCCAAAACGGCGTGCCACTGGAGCACCTCTCGGGGGTGGTCCACGAGAGATAGCGCGGTCTAGCGCGCGCTAGAAAAAAGGGGGTGCTACGATAGACCGCGCTATCTCATTGCGGTGTGAACAGCCTCTAATTCCTCATTTCAAACAACGTTCTTCTTCAAAATGTCTTGATGCAAATCCTACTTCAGGCCAGACATGAGATGCAATTGAGACTTAAGCTGTCACAAGGATCTACGATTTTACATCAACCCTTTAAGCGCTAACTGGGAGGATAGAAATAGGCCAGAAGTCTGATGAATTAATTTCTCGTTCACTTATTTCAAATAACGCAGCATGCACCTTTCCTGATAATTACCAAGAATTTCACTTGATAAACTTCCAAGTCCAATCGCCTTGAGGTAAGGAAACCACAATCCGCATTTCTAGGCTTGGCAACCTACAAGTAGAAAATTAAAGAAACCTCCTTCAATACACGTACTATGGCGGCTGCCAGGAGAGAAGATACTACAAGTGATGCATTCTATCTACAACGCAACAGGTTGACGATGTTGATAATGAGATGATACATGAAGCCGGATGAAAGCCGATTCTTGGGTGGAAAAATGGTGACAAGCACAAACAATATCGGCAGCATCTGTGAATAATATTCTTTTTAAAAGTAACACATGTATTCCAAGCCCAAGCAATATCCGTAAAATAAAGCCGAGTACAAAAGTAAATCACTCTTTAAGATCAAATGGCATTCTACGTTTCCATGGTAACCTGATGGCGACATGCTGGTACATGTGTACAACTCAATCACAGTAGGAGCAAATGCCTCACACCAGTTCATACACATTCCACCCCAACCACACAAAAAATTTAACAATGATACAAAGGAGTAGAGGGTTAGAAGCGAATGTCATGTGACTCCTGAAAATTGTCTGGTGAAGTTTGATATTGATACATTATAAGCCTGATAAAAACTGATGAAGGACAATGTGATTTAAAGAGTAAAGAGTTATCCTAACCCTACATCATCGCCTAAAGCTCGCCGCCGGTTGAACCTGGAGACGATGCGGAAGTTGCCTCATTGGATTCAATGCTAAGCTAGGCTACATAACTATAACAACGGAACAAATGAATTCCTAAATATAGTTCTTGTTTTAATATGTGATGTAATGTAATATCATATTAGCACTCTAAGAATAGATCAAGGCTCCTCAAATATGGATCCCTTCGACTCGATGATTGAAGGAGGGGGGTGACAAGAGGGTTAAGCCTCTCTTTTTTTTTTCCAAAACGGAGCTGGCAATCGTCATCCTTGAACTTCGGAAAGTTTTCCATCTTCGGGATAAGATTAGGCGATTTCGCCTTCCCTCCTCCAGAAGTTTCCTAAACCAAGCCTTTCACTCGATGACAGGTTCAGGGATTACACGTTTCTGTTTGACAGAGAAACATCTCTTTAATTGTGATTTCCTTCGACTGTAAACGTGCCACAAACTTGAAGGATTTGATAAGGAATTTTAATCACGACTGGTGCCTGGCTGTTGCAGCATGAAATAGTCCGCGAAGCTTTCAGAAATGTGGCTAAAGCTATGGATTTTGTTCCCCCCTCTTTCAATTTTTCATTTTTGACTTTTTTCAATATCACAGAGATTGATGTGGCTGGGAAAAATTGAATTCTTGTCAAAGAAGAAATTGGGTGAGATGAATATTCCTGTTCAATGAATTCTGAATACCTCTTTAAAAACATTCCTGTGCAAAAGCCAATGACATCGAGGATCAAACATAAAAATTGCTCCGCAAATATCAAGATAAATGCTGCGTTCCACAGAGAGGACACTTGGTATTCACACACAACTCATCCTCAAATGAAGCACGCTCAGCAAATTGAACACAATAACATGAAGAAACTTCTCTTTCCATCAAAATAGCTTCTCTGCTAAAGATGGCACAGATATTAAAACACTTGCAGCATATAAAATCAAACTATCAAAGATCAATTTACATTGGTGGATATCCTCCTACGACAGGCAAATGATCTCATATGAAAATAATTGAAGCACTTTGACCCCCAAAAACATCCACGAATCTATGGTACGAACTTGGAGCATCTAAAACATACAACATAAGTCCATCCTCCACGCGGCAAATACATCCAAAGTTGTTGAAAAAAAATAAGTGAAAGTCATTCCATGGAAAGAATGGAAAGTACACTGTACACTCACAACCATGCAACCTTCCGTACATGTAGCGAGTGATTGAAAAGTATGCAGGTCTTATAGAGGCGATGGATCAAAGTTGGACCTACTGCTGCTTCTAGCCACTCGCTCCTTGCTCCTGCAGAGCGCTGGTCGAAATGTCAAACGACACGACATCCCCGCCCCAACCGACCGATATCAGAAAAAAAACATCCTGAATCTTATCCAAAGAAGAAATCTTCTCAAACAGGACTCTACTTCTTGGCAACAACTCTTTCAATGTCCATAGATGTGTGGTAGTATAGAAGAGTTCGTTTGGCCTATGTCAAGTAGTGAGGGGGTGGACGGAATAAAAAAAATGCTGACTGACGATAAGATCTCGTCCACATGGTTGGTCCTCCCCTCCTCTCCTCCTCCTGCATGCATCACTCTTCAGCTTGACAGTAGACCTCTAGTCTTGGTCTCAGATGGGTCTCGTCTCTGGAGCTTACGGGTATCATAAATCATACATAGATATGGAGGTAACTTGTGTTTCCAAGAAATGTGTTTGCGATGTTGTGTCTGTGCTTTAAAACTGCCCATGGTGAGTGACCCTTCACATACATGGAATAGGGGTTATCTTCAGCTACATTTGTACCTGCAAGAAGGCTGTTACTGTTATATACAAGACAATACATTGCTGTTACGTCCTTCTTGCAGGCAGAAGACTTATTTCTTTGGGAAAAGATTGTCTTTACAAACATGCAGACCTAGCAGCTTTGATGTCCAATATACCTGTGGCAAACTAGCAACAAGACACTTTTTTGTACATAAAATATACACTGTACATGTACATTTTCAAGTTGTTATCTATATCAAACATTTAAATATGTTTAGTCAAACACATTCAGAACATCCATAACATGGAAAAAACAAGACAATAGCAAATCTGAAAGCCAATTATCATTTTTAAACTTGCGTTTTAATGTATGCAAGAGAAGAATATAATATGGATTTCTTATTATTGGTAAAAGAATTTTGTTCTGTATTTTTTTGAGCCACAAGAGAATTACGATGAACTTTCACACAAAGCTAACACCATGTTGGCTCAGAATATACATTACATGTATATCATCTCATGACAGAATAAAACCATAACATCTCAACACTACCATCCAAACGCTCTTCTCGGAAACGAGACTATTGTTTGAGGTGCCTATAGTCAGACATCCAAGACCACCATCTGACACGATACCGACGATGACTGATGACATTACTCCACTCGGCCCATCTCCCAGCCCCGGCAAATATTTTCGTAATCTCTGGGCCCCCCTCCGCTCCAACCAGGGGTGAGAAATTCAAATGGTTCTGAATGGGAGCTAAGTGGTAGCTATTTTTGATCCGCCTTATCATCACCTCGACTTCTTCCCGCATTCCCACTAAACTATTCAAGTTGAAGAGGAACTTGACGGTCGGTAGGTCGAACGGAGTTGCATTCCTGAGACTTACGAGTGCATGAACTTCACAAGCCCTTTTAAAGAGGAGTGACAGCTACATGTAGGAGCAGCGTAGTGTCGTTGTCTGTTCATTTGACTCTCAATTGTGAGGTCGTGGGTTCAAATTCCAGGGGCAATAAGTGCGTCTTTAGACATAATAGACAAGGCATTCATCATTTATCTACACTCACCTCTCTAGACCCAGGTGTAGCAAAGTGTAGGTATGTGTGCATTTCTTGCAAGATTTAGGCCTATTCCTTGTACTGTACATACATTTTTAAAGCACTGTGTGCTGATAAGTGCAGCAGACAGCAGGGCAGACCTGGTAATTTGTTGAGGGGAGGGGTTACAATTATATGAACAAAATACAAATTCACACTTAAAGGATGTTTTTTTCTTCTTGTGTACTTAAAGGGATCCGGTAACTTTGTCTCAGATTCTGAAACAAAATTCTGGATTTAGCTCATGATGCAATGATAATTATAAACCTTTAGGTCAGTCAGGAACCCCATGACTTTTACAAGCCGATCGCCTGTCTGATTATCAAGATATTTATGATTGGAATTACAAATTTTGAAAACCGTTCGCCTGACGGTTTTCATAACACTACAGTCTATTGGGGAAAACTAGTATGGTAAAACCGGTCACTCAAAGATTTTTACTTTTTTGAGGCACTTCTTGATCATTTTGAAGCGCAATTTTTTAAGGGCTTCACTATAACACCATATCACAGACACTGATAACAGGTAGGGCTGTGTATCTCAGATTTAACATTGTTAAACGGTCCCTTTAAGGTACAATTTATGCAATTCTAGTGCCAACAGGGAGTGACTATTCCCCCTATCATCCATTATTGATTAGATGCACAATTGCACAGAGACTAAACATGTACTACACTACATGTACATGTATGTGTTCATAAGTGTTATGCCATACAAAAACAAGAAATATACTCATTGTTTTCAAAATTTAACTGTAGTACTGAGATGCATTTCTTTATAAGAAATTTCAATTCAATGATTATATTCGTATTTCCATCACGGCACTTGCGCATCTAACTTAACAAGATTATCCTGTGCCTCAGATGGTCATTAGTTCTTAGTTCAGGCTAGTGTAAAGGGCTTCATTATAAAATGCAACTCCAATCGTTAATGATGGAGTGATAACGTGTCAAACAAAATTCATCTGTCTGCTTCACTTTCATTTAATCACACCAGCACCTGCACACCTCACTTTAATTTCAATTCACAGCAAGCGACCTAGACTTCAATGTACGTACACTGATTGAATGAGCAGTAGCTATAGGGCTGCTAGCCGTCACTATTAAACATGTGTAGCCATACAGCTGTAATACTGGCTCACACCGTATTTCACCTTTAAAGGCCGGAACGTTAATTGACAATTGTATTAGAAAGTCGTTCCCCTCCTTTTTCAGGGATGGGGATTAGGGGTGGGGTAATAATAGATATATATTTGTTTATATCCTTTGCATATTTCTTATGTTGAATATATAGATCACCATCTCACCATTATTGATTTTGCACTTTAATAGTTCACGTTCATATCTGTCCTTAGTTTTGCGGTCTTACTACAGGGAAGAGCAGCTGTCAATGACATACTCATAACATCTCAATTATAACAACATTGACATGGCAATTGACGATTCATGTGACCTCCAAACAAAAATATTGTTTTTCTGAGATGAAACTACCGTCTATATTAAACCCCTTATTCTGTCGGAGGGCAAGGAGGCAAGACAGAATTGGGGATAGTCAAATTGAAACAAAGTGATGGATCATTTCACATTCCAATATCCCATCTATTCTCTATCTTCTTTTCACCTACCCCCCCCCCCTTTTTTTAAATCTTTCTCTCTTCCTTTCTTACTCTTCCTTTCTCTCTCTCTCTCTCTCTCTCTCTCTTCTCATTTCACCATCTTTCAATCTTTCATCTCTGTCTTCCCTTTCTACCTCTTGCCCTATCCCTCAATTTCTTCTTCTGTGTAATTTCCTTTGCTCCCCTATCTTTATTATTCGGTACATTTGTCTTACTATCTTTCTTTCCACACATACATGTACATGTACATGTACACAAACACATATCATCAATTATTTTAATCATAGAATGACCGATATCCCTGCATGCTCGCAATCTATAAAAATGCATTATGTACATGTATCAATCTACTATACTTCATAAATGATTTCATGAAATGACTCTATTTATATTACATTATAATTCATGAATTCCGATCTAGCATCAACCAGATTGCTTTGGACATGAACTTGTCCTTGCATTCTAGATATTAAAATACCTGCCATATCTCTCTCTCTCTCTCTCTTTCCTCTCTCACTCTCTCTCTCTCTCTCTCTCTCTCTCTCTCTCTCCTTCTCTCCCACTGTCTCTCCTTCCCTAGCTAACCCTTCCTCCATAGAATTCACTTTCCTCCTCTTCCATTCTGCTTCTCCTTCTTTCCCCACTATCTTCTTATCAACAAATTGTGACATAGGCTTTCGACAATCGACAATATAAACTATTACCCCAATTATAGTTTTATAAATGAAATGGCCTTATTCGTATTAAAATTATAAATCCCTATCAACGAGATTACCGCGGACATGAGCCTGTCCTTGTGTTCCGGATATTGAAATATCTGTCACACTCCACCTGTGCATAATTCCCTATACATCTATATGAACACACACAGACAGGACAGGATTGCATGGAGGAGCTAGACTGATAATGAGATCTCTCGCCTCGTCCGTGCCTTAGCCCTCATTCAGACGAGTGGGTTTATCAATTAGCTTTATTATACACCTTTAATATAATTATACAATAAACAGGGCTGCACAGTTACTTTTATCATACTGATTTTTTTTTTTGTTAAACCATAGGTCAATGATTGAACAGGGCGGGGTAAGTGGTATCACAAGCGCTAATTTCTTATTTGCTTGAACAATACCTATGGCATATTAAACCTGGCATTAAATGTAAACTGATCATCCCACATTAATGTCTCTTTACACTACTCTGCCATCACGTGTAAACATAAAACCCTTAAATTAAGCAATACAATGATTCTTTACAGGACGTTTCTTCACAAGAATTAATCGTACAACTTTCCTCCAGTGTGAATGCCCCCTTTATTTCCCTGCATCCTCATCATCTCTTCCCAAATCTTGTTTCTTTATACTACTCTGCTATCACGTGTGAACACAAAAATCTTTAATAGCAATACAATGATTCTTAACGCGACGTTTCTCAACAAGAATTAGTACAAAGTTCCTCCGGTGTGAATGCCCCTTCATATTTCCCTGCATTCTCATCATCTCTTCGCTTGGGGATCAAATGCATATTCCATTAGTTCATTAGAGTCCAGGCAGGAGTGCACTAGCTGTGGCTGGTGACGTATGAAGTATAAGTCAATCAGAGTCTGCACGCATAGGAAATAGGATTTGGATGCATGATATAAAGAATATGCCACTTTTTCCTTTGCCCGTGGGACTACACATGGGGCAATTAGTGTTCTGTATAGTTCAAAGGTTACCAATGTGCATGGCTTTAGTGGCAAGTACTCTGTGCTAGTACTCAGTGCATGCTTATACCATTCTACATTGTAAATAATCAATATTGTTGTGAAATAGTAATTTCCTATTCTCACGGTCAATCTAAACTATGTGACATCGATAGCGAGTCCTCTTTATTTTCTGTTATACAGAAAATCAATTGAGCCTTTCAAAGACAACCAAGAAGAAATTCAGATGTACAGTACTGAACGCTTCAGGAAGATACTGAAATTATGTGTATCTCCTTGGATCTCAAACTCTCGCTGTCTATGACAAAGAAGATATACTGTAGATTGTAGGAATTTACATTTGTTTTGTTTCTATAAAGACATATTCATTTTTGTTATTTGAACACCCTCATTTCTCATTTTGCTTTCAAGAAAATTGTCCACATTTTTTTTATTCAAACTTATCAAAGCGATTAAAATAAGGCACAATTTAAAGCTGTTAAAGTATTTTCAATTGGATCTGTGAATACATGTGGTTCCTTGAAATAGCACATTTCAAGCACCCCATCCCCAAGGTACCAGACCCACTTCCAAAATCACTAGAAGGCATGTCCTCATCAGCTCGAGATTGCCAAATATCCCGCTATTTGAACTATCCCGATCGCAAACTATCCAGTTAATTTGCGTCTTCATCAGCCTGAAATTGCAATTAGCGGGATATTTGGTCAAGATAATCATCTCAAGATATCTTGGGCTAGTTGCAAAATATCACGCTAATTGGCAAAATATCCCGTTATTTATCCCGTGCGTCTTCATCAGGCCAAAGACACCACTATATGGCAAACGCTGAGCAAAATAGCTTTAGCTGATTAATCGAGCTCGAGTTTCAAGTTTCAAGGTCAAATCTCGAGCTGATGGAGACAAGATTTGTACCTCCTGGATTATTTCCCAAATCAGAAATAGCGGGCCATTTCGCAATCTCGAGCTGATGAGGACAGGCCTATTACAACAATGCTATGCCTCCAGCTGGGAAACCAATGTGATTACAATAAAGGTCTCCTTGGGTCTCAAACTCTCGCTGTCTACGACAAAGGAGATGTATATACAGAGACACGCATTATCCTTATCAAGTCTACTTCCCACAAATTGGCAACGCGAGGCACCGGGTGATACATCTGCCCATCCACAGTGCTTCCCCTGATGACCGTTGAGTACTTATTCCTTTTAGACATCGATATTTGTATTGATGGGGCGACAAGAAAATTGAAATTGCCCCTTTGTCAAGAGCGTGCTGCTTCTTCGATGGAGCCATTTTTCATGGTGTACAAACCTGGTTATGATGTGCCTTGCATGTTATGAAAACAGTCGGTCCACAATGTATGTGCCTCTCACAAGTTTCATGGCAGAGGATAACAATTGTTTCTTTGTCCTTTTTTTTCTCCTTCATTAGACCTATTATGGTTCAAATGACTTTATACACAGATTCTTATATTGACTTGTTCCTTTCACATTTTCAGCATGAGTTGTCAATTAACCATGATACATCTCATGATGTTCATACATGTGTACAATTATACACAAAACCCTATACACCTGTACACTGCACATCTTCAAAATCCCTCGATTATTGAGTGCACTCATGGGTATATTAATGCCCTGATAATAACAGTTTGGGTGTGATTGTTTTTTAAACAAGAAATTGTTCTCAACAGTCAGTTTTTAGAGGTTGATATCGTCTGTACACAAGTAAACAAAGTGTAGATCTATACATTTAGATGAAATAGAGTCGAAGTTAAACTTATATTATGGATGTTTTACAAAAAAATTAAAAAATACTATTTGCTATATCACTACAGGGATTCTCCCTTTGTCAAATAATAATTTAACATAAAAATGGACTGCAACTTTCAAATTCAAGGAGTTTTGTATCCAATACGCACATTTTTAAATTTTTTTTTTTTTTCCTTAAGAATATTTCAAAGCTAATATAATGACCGTCTCCTTAAAAACAATACAGTCCACTGTGCATAAATCAAATATGTCGGGACAACAAATTATTCTGAATTATGCATTATTTGACTTTGAAAGTGTAAATAACACATGTTTTCCATAGTTTGGTCCAATAAATTGATTCAACTTTGGGAAAATTTGACTTGTCCGTCTTTTAATTATGCAGAGTTGACCGTAGTGAGTGCCACGTTTAGGAGGACAGCTCAACGTGCTCCCACCCTTTTGCCAGCCGCACAACGACGATACCTCTTCACATAATATAGGCCTGTCATCAGACCGAATTTGCAAAATAACCTGCTATTCTAACTAGGCAAATCCGATATTAGCCAACTAATTTGCGTCCTCATCAGCCCGCAGTTGCAATAAGTGGGCTATTTGGTCAAGAAAATATCCCCCAAAATCTTGATCTTGTTTCCTAAAGAACCTGCTATTTTGTGATGAGCGTATCGGTCTGTTGAAGATGCAATTTCAAGCTTCGGGAAAATATCCCGAGTCTGAAAACAGCGGGTTATTGTGCAACTTCAGTCTGATGGAGGCGAGCCTTATGTGTGATCTGATCTTACCCTGCTGGCTGCACCAAACTTGTGATGCTGGTGTGGAAAGAACTCCAAGTCCTCCAGGAGATAGCATCAAGATCCATGCTCATCCAATACATCCAATACCAATCAAAGTCAATTCATCACATCCTCGAAAAATATTCCATTTTAATTCCTCCATTTATCTTGTCCAGGTGAAGTATAGAAACACTTACGCCTGCGTTCATCGGAGGGCATCGTTATCACTGGGTATCCACAAGTGAGAGTTTATTCCAGCAAGTGTAGCAAACAGAAAGGTGCACTCCTATATTTATTCCATTTATGGCTTCATCATGTCCTAGAGAAGAGTCAACATATGTATGTTCATTGGAAGGCATAGTCATCAAACTGGATATCCACAATTGAGAGTTTATACCGGCAATTGTAGCAAACAGAAAGGTGCACACTTTTATTTATTCCATTTGCATAGCAGAAAGAAGCACTGTTTCGTTTATTCCATTTCTGGCTTTATCTTGTCCTACAGAAGAGTCAACATATGTATGTATGTTCATTGGAAGGCATAGTCACCAAATTGGTTATCCACAAGTGAGAGTTTATTCCAGCAAGGATAGAAAACAGAAAGGTGCACTGTTATATTTATTCCATTTATGGCTTTATCTTGTCCAAAAGAAGAATCAACATACATGTACATTGTATGTATGGCCATTGGAAGAAAGAGTCACCAAACTGGGTATCCACAATTGAGAGCTTATTCCAGAACGTGTGGCGACAAGAACTCCTATATTTACTCCAGTTACAACTATCCTTTGTTCAAGAATAGTCAGAATAGTGAGAATACTGTATGTATTGTTCACCTCAAACTCAAAGCATACTTATAACTTTGTGTCCACCACCGAGGAGAGCTTATTCCAGAATAATGACAAGGAAGCCCGCTCCGGTTGCAAACATTCGAACATGGCAATTATTTCCTGTTCTACAGCTGTTAATTGCCCAATTAATTGGATCCTGAATCTCTGAGGATTCATCTAGTTTCTGAGATACGAGGTGTTTAAAAAACAAGTCTTTTGTCACGTGGAAACAAAGATTTGATTGTTGTCAGGGAACGCAAGATACCAGTCATGAACGGTCCGTGGAAGTAACAACTTGTGAATATTCCAAATCACCAGGAACACCCGTAAAAGAGTGGTTCCGAGATGAACGAAGACCTCAACAAAATTTGAAGGCGACTTTACAAAACTGGTGGGCAATTCTCAGGCCGAGACCGAGAGAACCGACTGCGAAGGCCCGGCCTGCCTCCAGTGATGTATTGCTTCCATTATCCGCACGGCGCTCCACACAATGGATAGTCCAAGGTACTTGACTTTTATTGAATGGTATATCCGAAATAATCCCAGAGTATCCGTCCTTTTATGGTCAAAGCAATAATGTTCGAAAGTGAACCGAAGGAGTGTATTGTGGTACAACAATCCTCTCTCTCTCTCTCTCGATGAAAAATAATGCTGAAAGAAATACTGTTCAGGCTCAATATATATCTACATCCACTAGACCTTTCTTGAAAAAGCAGACATTGATTTCACCGGGTGCCTTCCCATTTGGTGAAATAGACATAAATGTCCGAACTCATCTCCACTGATAACGCAAATGACCCGCACTGAGATGCCGGGTTAGATTGACGACAATGAAGCCCCTCTAGCTTGGGCTGCTTTTGTAATTATTTTGTAAACGAGTTCTCTTCAAGGTTGAGAGAGAGAGAGAGAGAGAGAGATGGGGGGATGGTGAATGACTAGTGGTATACAGATGAGGATGGTATAAAGAGACTTTGAAGATGTAAATGATGGCGGAGAGAGACAGCAGGAGAGAAAGGAAGAAAGAATGAGAGAGCGACAAGGAGAGAGTGGGGGAAGAGAATGACAGAAATGTGTTTAAAAAAATAGAAAGCAGGAGGACACAAAGAGCGGGATAAACGATAGAGGGGGAAATGGGAGTGGGGATAAAATGGGAGAGAGAGAGAAGGTGAAAGAGAAACGGATAAGAGGCAGAACTAAGCAGTAACATTAAGGGATGGTACAAATCCATGAGAAATCAGAATAAATTAAGAAGAGCGGAGGAACACATATTTTGGTAGACTGAATTATTGAAAGAACACAAGAAAGTAGAGTAGAGGATATCAAGCACTTATAAAAGTGATAAAGAGTGATAGGAACATAATGAATAATGACATTCGCAGAGAGAGGCAGAGAGAGGGAAAGAGAGAGAAAGGAGAGAGAGAGAGAGAGAGAGAGAGAGAGAGAGAGAGAGAGAGTGACGAGAGAGAGAGAGAGAGAGAGGGGTGAAGATGAAGAGAGTGAGAGGGGATGACCCCAAATTGTAAGCCATGAATCATTTCACTTTTTCTACAGTGAAGGCACATTAAGTAAATCACTATGACTGTAAAAGTTATAAATTTGGGACAAAGATCAAAGGTCAAACGCTGTATATTTATACATAGTTAACAATATCTTATAAAAATCTAAATGCCAATTTTGACAGATTAATAATGAAGAACAGTGAAAGAGAGAGAGGGGCCTTATAATAACATTCATAAAAAGTGGGAAATTAGACAAACGTGAAAGAGAGGGAAGGACCTTAAATAATGTCACTCCTAAAAAGCATAAAATTGTTGAGTGAAAATATTGAAATGTCTATTGTAAGAACTACAAGGGCATGAATTTATATTCATATTTAACAACAGATTTAAAATGATTCTGGTTCCTACCAGATAAAACATTATAACCCCCCCCCCCCCCCCCCCCCCGAAAAAAAAAAAAAAAAAATGGAAGAAAGAATAAGATTGGAAAGTGAAAAATGAAAAGTGGAGATGAGAAACAAAGTATGAGAAAGATAAAGGGAGAATTAGAAAGAGAAGGGGAGAATGAGAGTGCGAAAGGGAGAATGAGAGTGAGAAAGGGAGAATGAGAGTGCGAAAGGGAGAATGAGAGTGAGAAAGGGAGAATGAGAGTGCGAAAGGGAGAATGAGAGTGAGAAAGGAAGAATGAGAGTGAGAAAGGGAGAATGAGAGTGCGAAAGGGAGAATGAGAGTGAGAAAGGGAGAATGAGAGTGCGAAAGGGAGAATTAGAAAGAGAAGAGGAGAATGAGAGTGCGAAAGGGAGAATGAGAGTGCGAAAGGGAGAATGAGAGTGAGAAAGGGAGAATGAGAGTGCGAAAGGGAGAATGAGAGTGAGAAAGGGAGAATGAGAGTGCGAAAGGGAGAATGAGAGTGCGAAAGGGAGAATGAGAGTGAGAAAGGGAGAATGAGAGTGAGAAAGGGAGAATGAGAGTGAGAAAGGAAGAATGAGAGTGAGAAAGGAAGAATGAGAGTGAGAAAGGGAGAATGAGAGTGAGAAAGGAAGAATGAGAGTGAGAAAGGGAGAATGAGAGTGAGAAAGGAAGAATGAGAGTGAGAAAGAAGGGAAAGAGTGCAGACAAAAGATGGAGGGAGGGAGGGAGGGAGGGAGGGATGGATGGAAAGATAGAAGCCAATAAATATCAAGTAGGGTAGGCCTTCATCCCCATTATACTGATTCCAATTAAACCTGCCTGGTGATTATACGCAATAAGGGTAACTGCCATTGTCCTTTTGTGGGGGGAGATTAAGAAAGCCGGAGGCAGTTTGATTAAATCACTGATACTATTTTCATTTGTGCATGAAGCATTCTTCAGTTTACCGTCAAAAGCCAAAGTGAATTAGGTTTGTGTAATACGGTGGGGGAAACAAATTGCTCTTTTGTATGCTTCAGGACAAAAGAATTCACCGTTATACCCCAAATCTAAGGTGTTTTTCAACTTTGGAAGAAAAACAATCACAATTTAGAAGTGAAATTGCCGTTTGAAGGTTAAACATAACATATCATCACCTTACAAGAGAAGACTCACAAATATTTACTAGTTTTATTTATATATTTACCCCCCCCCCCCCCCTGCTGTTTCTAGTTTAGTAGAGACTTATTACCGGTAGATATTTCTAGATTTACACACAGGAAGGCTAATGCACCAGGCAGCACCCAAAAAAAGGTTTCTATTCTTTTGATTCAATCTTGGCCTACATATTACATGTATTAGTGCTGATTTGTAAATGCACATTACAATCAACACCTCACTCCGACTCAATTTCTGGCTTCATGACACATTGCAAGCCAACTCGAAACTTGCGTAATTGGCAAAGGGTTAGCCCCCAAGGGTGAAAGGTCAATAGCTACCTGCAGTGAAACATGAGTCATATTTATTTTTATGAAGTTGAGTCTTATTATCCCATCAGAGAGTGGAATGCAAGTCATACTGGGGAAAGGTTGACTTCACGAACCAGGGAATTCTCTGTAACTATTATCAGTTATTTGAAACTTCTGTCTGCTGAGCCAGAGAGGCGATAACTCTACAAAGAACACCATTTTAGCACGCTTATAATATATCCCCACTGCACTACTTATAGCTACTTGTGCCCTCTATATTGCACAATCGGTGACCATTGGTCTCCCATTATCCTCTTTTCTTATGTTAATTGAGAGCTGACTTGATGAGATAACCACCTGTCCAGTGACCTTGCAGGGTGGTCTCATCCCTCCTTCATTTCCTCCTTCACTTGCTATTAATACGTTCAACAGATTAATGATAGATTTTATTTTTACATGGGGGGGGGGGGTTGACTTCAGGTGATATACATGTATGGGCATTACTGAATTTTGGTTATGAGTTATAAAACATCACCCCCCCCCCCCCCCCATCCCACCTCCTGCCCCCATATCATCCATTTTTTTTGTTGGGGGGGGCACCAAGTTAGTTATTTTTTACAGCACATTTGTATAGTTTAAGTCATTTAAGATCATTCTTTAGTCCTAATACTACATGTATTATCTGATCTTCCTTTTTTAAACATGTATCTGTTAAAGGTGTTGGAAATAAACATGTTAACTTGTGAGTCTATCTATCTGCTCTTTCTCATTTAATACTTTCTATCAATAACAGGGAAGGAGGACATACATGCACCTAACGCAAGGGGAATCTAAATCATAGAACAATGTTTGGATTTGCATGCATTTATATTTTTCTTGTTTTTTGACAAATGATGTAAGACTGAATTATGGACTAAACCAACACGCTGTGTCCGAGGTCTGTGGATTCCACCACAGAGGCAGAGATACACTCTGAACAGTAGAGGGCGTATTCAGAGCTGTCATTTATTCTAGATTGATCATGGCTGGTTTGGAACTGGTTCAGTCTCTTCCATATTTCATGGGGAGGGAGGGGGAGGGAAGAGATGGACAATTTGCTCAAAAGCAGAACCATGATTTGGTGTATTTGTCATAAAAATGAGGATAAGGCTATGATTTACATAATCTCTTTAATTATAGGATTATTATCATTTTCCTCACATGATGTACAAGTTTTAATCCTCTCATATCTAATACCAATATCAAATCCCATGTTTTTCCTTACTTCTGATGCAAATCCATATTCCATTCATGCAGTTTAACCAATTTTATACAAAGCATGTAGACCACTCAGGCCAGTATAAGTACTTACAAGGATAGAGTCAGTTTCGATTGCAGTGCTTCCACTCAATCCTTGAAGAAGACAAAAATAGCCAGGTATGATTTTTTTTGTTTTTGTTAAGGTTTACAAACAACAACATCTAAATGTGTTTTATAGCCACCTTTCTAACTATTCATAATCTCTTCAATTATAGGATTATTATCATTTTCCTCACATGATGTACAAGTTTTAATCCTCTCATATCTAATACCAATATCAAATCCCATGTTTCTCCTTACTTCTGATGCAAATCCGTAGTCCATTTATGCAGTCTAACCAACTTTATACAAAGCACGTAAGGCCACTTAAGCCGTTATAAGTACTTACAAGGATAGAGTCAGTTTTGATTGCAGTGCTTCCACTCAATCTTTGAAGAAGGTTTACAAACAACAACATGTAAATGTGTTTTATAGCCATCTTTCTAACTATTCATTTTCAACTGCAAATGTTGCATACATGTACGACTACTTGTTGGTTAGCATGGATATACATCAAATCCTGTGATTGCAATTCACTCATTTGATTTTTTTTTTTAAATATATGGAATTTATACACTACCAGTAGAATTACTTTTGTAAAGGTTATAAAACAACAACAACAACAACATGTATCTAAATGTGTTTTATAGCCACCTTTCTAATTGCCGGTAATCATTTTTCAACTGCAAATTTTGCATACAACTACTTGCTAGTTAGCATGGATAAACATCAAATCCTATGATTGCAAATAATTTCTTCTTTTTTTTAAATATATGAAATTAATACACTACCAGTAAAATTACCCGAAAACAGGTCACACAGGTCCATGTAGGTACATTAACACAAATAGAAAGAGGATTTCCTCTTGACACAGGATGGTCTATGAATTTATTCATTTCTTATTCCTGCACGTGTTTTTCATAGCAGGAAGTGATCTTTGGGCTTTGACCTTTGACCCCGCATGTCTGACGTATCTATCACAAAGCAAGCACTTCACAATTTCCAATGGCTGATATGTATATCAGACCTATTACCGGTATGTATATCTATCTTTCTGTGTGTTTGTCATCTCAAAAATTGTATATTTGTCATTGCAAAGATTGTTCATTCTGAGATTTGAAGGGGAAAAAATGCTATATTAAAGGGCAAACCTGTGTACAATATATTATACAGGCAGACACTAACACCATCTGAAAAAATTGAACATTGTACTTTAGAACCGAAACAATAAAAATTGAGTCCACTTCATTCCAGGTACATTGCAATTATCGTTTACAGATAGATTACAGGTTCATTATTAAGTGCTAAAACTTGATTCATCATGCACCTATAAATCTGCAGTGAATGAGTATTAAAGGTATTTCCATCTATGCTTCAACAAGCTAATGTCCATACACACATAGAAAAAGATTATATATTATGCCAAAAAAGTCACATTTCTTCTCAAAGAAGTCAATGTGCAAGTTGGGCAACAAGATGAATTTAACTTTTAATTTCATTATTGGATGTGAAGACTTTAAACTGAAAAAAATATATAAGCTAAATTTTATGTTCAGATCAAGCATCTAAATCTAGACCAGTGATTTTCTTTTGAACGCCAAGCTTGAACCCGATCTGTATGCTTTGATTTTTGATGTTATGATTAGACAGACACAAGATAATTAAAGCTCTTGTTTCTATGCTAGGAGACAAACGAAATACATGCAAATGTACACGTATTTATAACAAAACAAGGTGTTGGATATATGATCTTAGTTTCAAGAGTTATCTATACTTCCTTGAGGTACCTCGATGAGAATAAGAATCAGTTCCGCAACGACATCCTGATTCTTCAATATTACTTTGGCAATCATCACCACAAAAAAGGAATTGCACATTTTAATTCATATTTCAAAAAATGCATTTCTACATGTACAGTGTACATGTAATTCAAACGAAGCATTAGACTTGAAGCTTCTCAAAGCCTCATTCACATACCATCTTAATTTCCTATGATTTTCCATAAATAGAATGGGCACTAGTTAGAGAAATGATGATACAAATGTTAAGAATAGGAGAGAGGAAATGCTAAGCTCTACACTAAGATGTCTACTTTACATTTACCTTTTGAAGAAAAGGAGAAAGAAATGGAGCCTGGCAACTTCTTTATACTCTTTTCTCATTTTCTCCTTCTCTTCATCACCGAGGTTGCACATTACAAGCATTAGTTGCCGACGGGCAAGGAAGTTAGTCATATAATGTTGGCAAGAAATTTAAGTTAAAAGTTTCTATTTCCATTTTTCTTTCAGCAGAAAGGTTTCATTTCATTGTTTGTTACTTTTAATCTCCAAGACCTGTCAAACACTGTGACAAACACTAGTGATTTCGGTAAAAAGGATGAATTACTAAGTTTTCAAAGCAGATTTAGCAACCACAGTAGCTTCATGTATGGGTATTGTATATGTATCCTTTCCTTTTTAGGTACAATACCTAACCCTCTACCCCCAGTGTTTTCATAAAGCTTTGAAGCAAGATGAGCAAAAAAAAATTGTTTTAACAATGATGCAAACAAAGACAAAAGCTGTGAAATTGTACACAACAAGATTTCTTCCTGTACCTTACTTCTTGGGAGGAAGAGAGAGAAAGAGAGAGAACAAGAGAGAGGGGGAAAGGGCGAGAGAGGAAGAGGGGGAGAGGGAGAGAGAGAAAGAGAAAGAGGGAGAGAGATGGGTGCATACATCCCCCTATCCATCTCCCCCTCCTCCCCCCCCCCCCCCCTCTCTCTCTCTCTCTCTCTCTCTCTACTCTCTCTTTCATTATCCTTTGAGTTTTCAATGGTCCCCTTCTCTTTCTCTTTCCCTTTTTTCTCCCCCCCCCCTTCACCCACGCTCTCTCTCTCTCTCTCTCTCTCTCTCTCTCTCTCTCTCTCTCTCTCTCTCTCTCTCTCTATCTCTCTGATGTTTTTGGCTTTATTGATCTTGGAAGCAGAAGCAGGATGTGCAAGTCACCGCATGTAATCCACCCGTGCACAAAGCATACATGTACCACCAAACCCCCTTTCACATCTACACACCACAAACTCAACATTTTATGAGGAGATGGTGCACAAAGAATACCACTGACCCCTTTTCACATCTACACACCACAAATTCAACGTTTTTAAGAGGAGATGGTGCACATAAGAAGCAGACAAGCTCTAAGACTACAAGGTGAAGATGCTGTCAGCTTAGTGATGAATGGGACTCACCCTCTCCAGTTGGACGCCTGGAAGATGAGGGGCTGAGAGAAGGAGAGGTTGGGCTGTTCGCCCGCTGCCTCCTCCTTCTCCTTCTCATGTCGGATCACTCGATATGCCAGACTGGAAACAAAACACCAAGGGACTGGAACTCAACATTATCCAAGAAGTCTTTATATGATGCAAAATGATTTCTTTTTCTTTTTCTTTCTTTTCAAAAGTGACAAGGCAACATCTAGAATACAATGATGCTGGTACTAATGTCTACTGAAATATATAGATATAGATATATATTTGAAAGTTACAGATTCCACTGCAAAGTCATAATTAGAATGTTATTAGATACATTTTGTCTGTTTGGAGCCAGAAGGTCGTTAACTCCGAGTTAAAGTATATGAGTTAACGTCCTTCTGGCTTCAAACAGATAATTTTAAGTGCAAGCATCATACAATTCATATACAAGGGCTTTACACAGACTTTTTTTTTCCTCCTTTTTTTTCTTCTACACTTGACATGTTGGGGTCTCTAGAATAGAATACACTATTGTAAACTGCATAGCCGTGCACATAATGTTGCTAATTTGCAGTTCAATGCTACATGTAAATGCCATGAGTGATGCTTGCAAGGTGTTTTTTTCCTCGAGTACACATAATTTGCAATGGGAAAATATTTTTTTTTCTTCATACACTTATATGCAAAGAGCAGTAAATGAACGAAATAGGAATGAATGCATATAGAGCATGAAATAAACATGGCATGATTCAGCTTCACATAATCCCAATGTTTCCTTTTCTGTGCAGGTCTTAATACTATGGATCTTATCACAGATCACCATCAAAATGACATGGAGTGTATTTTACATGCCGTAGAATATGATTTTGGGATATGACGAAGAGTTAACATCATTCTAAAGTTTGCAAAAAAGTAATTATGAAGGCAAATGCGTAGCAAAGCTCAAAGCAACTGAGTACACTTTGCTTAAAGGTACTATGTCCCTTTTGCAGCCAACCTCAAATGCTGTAGAACTTTGCAGGAATTATGAATATGTCATGACTATGTCCTATCTGTGAAATTTAAACGTTAGCAGTGTCCCCATATTCAAATTATGCAAGGAAACCCATTTACTTGCTAGACTTCACTGTCAGACACTATTGAGTGACTGACTGGCTATTTTTCTTCTTTGGTAATAACATACATGAAAAGAGTTGTAAATGGTACATGAGCATTTGTCTACATCAATAACCCACTTCTTGTGATGGCCAAGATTAAACTGATTGAATCTTTGCGCAGTATAAAACGTATGACCATTCGGTACAATTGTCTGAAAATCAAGACTATTACTTTTGGGCTCTATAGCCCTAAAGTCGATTTGACAACTAATAGTCGTTATTTCCCCACTTGAAGACATTTTCAAGCTCCACCTTTTTTAGGGAAGTTCTAAATTAGTATTATCTTTCAAATGCAGTTGGAATTTAACTTTTTCATTTTTTTGGCCTGCAAATGGGACATAGTACCTTAAATTAAGTCAAATGAACTGAATGCCGCTATGACAAAGTCATTGGTGATTTTCAGTAGAAACATGTGAATGTGCTTTTCAGTGTTGCTTGATGTAACCCTCTCGACCTCTCTATTTTTCATTGTTTCTCCCCTACTCCTCTCTATCTCCCTCCCCCCCCCCTTCCCCTCCCTCGTCACTGTTCCATCTCTCACAATCACAAACACATTCAAGAAGTGTACTCTCACCCAACATGATTGATAACCTTTAGTTCAACTTCATTATCATGTAAGACATCATGTTCTCAATAAAATGTGCTCCGCTATATTTAAAAGGTGACCTTCTGTTGACTTTTTTTAGCGCAGTTGTGATAGTGTCATGTGTATCGTGATGTTCCCTGTTGTCCCCCTATCTCAACTCTGCGATGCAATGTACATTGATGCAAAGATGAAGTGCACTCAGTATTCATTACAAGTAGTATACATAGTGATATATTGCAGACACATTATACTAGATCATTAGGCTAAGAGATACAGTGTACATGTAGGTAGGGAGATGTTCTTCCAATCTTCCTGGTGTAGGTCATGCAAGTTTTTCTTGTGTACACTGTATGTACAGAGATCCCTCCCATCTCCCCGGTATGTAAGAACATACTAACATTAACAATACATCAAGATTATATGTTTTTTTACCCTCAAGTCTATGATGGAAATGAACATCTGAATGTCCACTTGAATGTGCTTCATTTTTTAAATAAGAAACTTAAAGAATTGTAATGAAGTTAAAATGAACAACAGTATTGTTTTATATGAATTTCCACGTTTATAAAAAGCCTAATTAGTACAGATGATTAATCGCATTTATGTTATTGACACAAGTCTGGCTTTCATGTACGAATGGGGTCTCCAGGATGTTTATGTTTCATTAAAACTTGATTGGACATGTTTTAAATCATATAACGTCATATGAGATGATGATGTGAAATTCATAATACATTTTACCGGTACATATGCTGAACATAATAGGATGTGGTATATACAATTACAAATTCAGTGCTGTTATTCTTTTAATCTGATCCGAGTGATTCATTTTATATGTGCCGCTTCAAATTACATACCAGCATATGAGGTTTAACTTGATATGGCGCAATCACACTTGTCTGTTACACTAACATACAGATAAAGGTTTGAAATTAAGTTTGTGCTGGGTCACTAGAGTCAGGGGTATCCCAGTTGACGAAAGGTGCATGAGACCAAAAGGGGAAAAAATGAAACTGATCTACAAGATCAAAGACCAATGGCACACAAGACCGAATGATATGTCCGATCCTAAAAAAAAGGGAAACTTTTGCAAGCACAAAACTTTCGTGAATTTGAATAATTATGGTCTAGGTCCACAAACTGACTAAATTAAATGTTCAATGAATCTTATTATAAGGTACGATTTGGGGTCTATTGGCAAATCGGTCTGGCAGACATTCGGTCAACTGGGCTGTATATTGTGGGGAAATGGATAAAGCAAGCACTCTAGTAATTACTTGCACTTCATACATATTCATTTTATACAAACATTCACAACTTTAACACTCATGCAGGTATAATAAATGCAAGAAAATAGGGGAATGGACATTGACACAATCATGTATATAAAACAATCATGTATATAAAACATTCATGCCCATAAATAATCATTTCAAAATTTCTTATAAAGAAGAACAATGAAATATGAATTAATGAATTAGAACTGATTTTTTTTTCTTCTTTCTTAATGTGAGAAAAAATGAGATAGAATCTGCATGAAAGTTTATATATCATAAATAAAGGGTTTTAGTATCTTGATAAATGATTTATTTCAAAATGATAAGATGGGGTTTTTTTCTTTAATGAAACAATCCATAAGATGGAAAAAGAGGCAGATATTCAAATTATTTAGGGTATTGCATAGAAGAGATCACTCAGCAAATCTTAATACTATACAGATACTTGGAGTTCTTTTAATAGTTATAAAGAAAATCAATAATTTAGTATTCTGTCTCACCTTTTTACAGAACTGCTCAATTATAGTTTAGAATTAATTTCATTTTTGTATGCATCATTCAGGAGCGTTTTTGTCAATGTAAGATATTCTCCAGACAGCTTATGCCAACTAATATGCTAAAAGCAAGAAGGGCATTAATTAACTCTTTAGTAAATGTGTTTATGCCCTTCTAGCCCTAAAATTTTAGGAGATGAAATATCACTTGCTTCTGTTACTAGATATTGCATATTATGATTCTTACATGTAAGGCTTATTCAGTTATGACGAGGTAAACCACTGCAGTAACAAAATTGCTGTGTTTCTTTTCACGTGTAAATGAATGGCATCAAAGATCCTTAAACATATTCACCAAGCTCTGTGTTAAAAGATTACAGGTACCTCATTATTAAAAATTTTAAAAACATGCAGTTTACCGTGTCGTATCTGAATAAGGCTTTAAACTGCAGAGAAAAAGGGGAGTGTTTCACAATGACTGAGATCCACTTTAAATTAGACTTAAATATGGCAAGCTGTTGATACCACTGTTTGCTCTCACCATTTACTAGCATTTGTCTCTCAAGGGACGTATAAATCATGGTAAAAAATCTACATTTTTTGATAATTCATTATTGAAGGAAAACATCTTATCTAAACATCATTAATAGTGAGAGTGAACAGTGGCATGAACGGCCTGCCATATTTAAGTCCAACTTAAAGTCGATCTTAGTCTTTGTGAAACACCGCCCAGGTCTCGGGTGAAAGAAAACAAATTCCATGCAGACAACTTACTTTCTCCAAGTGACGGGACGCAGGATGGCGGGCTGAGAATGGCTCATCCCCAGCGGTTGGTGCAGGTCGGCGTCCGCTGTGAACGAGTAGCTCATGTCGCAGCTCCCCACTTCATGGTAATCCATAGCGGCGGTATTTCCACGCTAAAGTGATCCGAAATTTTTGAGCTGGAGATTGGTAGATGTGAAACGATGCTGGGTGACTTATTGGTGGATGTGTAGAGGAGATGGATCAATACAGGGTCTTTAGGTTTAGTGTGTGGGTAAACTGTGGGTGTCCAAGACTTTAGAAAATCTGTGAAGAGATAAAGGATAAAGAAGCAATGGCTTTAATATCATCATTTGCACGAGAATTCAACCATAAATTGGTTCTATCTAGAATTACCAAACGTGAGCTCAAAATGGCCAAATATGAAGGAAAATAACAGTTTCCCTTATTCTTGCAGGTATGGGTATGGGGCAGCATATGACCAAAGATCTTTAGGCTTGCCTTGTTTTTCTAAATGTTGGTATCATCCTGTTAATACCATGCCCATTCCCACACCCCTTTCAGAGAAGCCATTGCCGTAATGATTTCCCAATTTTTGTGTGCTAAAACAAAGTTCATGTTTGATGTCATGCAGCATAGCCACGTGGCCAACACATATGAACTGTGAGTAATAGTACCCAGAATGCAGAATTCAATCAAGAGCTACGCACATGTGCACGTACAAATACATTGCTGTACGATCAACATCCATCTCTAATATCATTGATTTATCTGCTTGGAGCAAGAAAGGCAATAACTTATATACCGGTACTGTAACAGAGTTAACACCCTTCTACGATCTGGCAGTAAACAGACAAATTATTGAGAGCCAGAAGGGCATTAACTCTGTGTTTATTAAATGGTGAAGTAAATGGGTACCTGGTAGGAATGTATTCCTTGAAACGCAGCGCGCGTAACAGCTGCACTGCTAAAGCCAGGGTAATTATGCTGCATTATTGTAGAGCGCTTAGAGACTTCTGATAAAGTAAGTGTTAAGCGCTATATAAGCAAATATAATTATTATTTATTAAAGTATATGAGTTAACACCTTTCTGGCTCTCAGCAGCCATTATGATAGACCATGGGCCTGTTTCATAGAACTCATCATCAATAACAACCGTTACCAAATTTGCCAACAGCCAATCAAACGCAACTATGTCAGTAGCTTAAAAACAGTTATTAGAAATTAGAAAGTAAGTATTTATTGTCCATTTGGAAATTTATTCTTCACTGGTCAAAAAATGAAGATATCACTTGACCAACAAAAAGAAAATCATAATTATAGACAGTTACAGTAATGGTAAACTAAATTCATAACAGCTCAAGTTGGATAAGATAATTGAAATATGTTTTGTATGATGAGAATACAGGCAGAGCGAGAGAGTTGAAGAGAACAAAGGGTAGGTAGGTAGGCAGAGGAGGTGGATAGAGCTTGGGTAGGTATTGTAACTTATTTAATGATCACAAGTTTTATGAAACAGGGCTCAGGTCTCATACACGTATGTGTAAGCCTCTTCGCTTCCTGTTACAACTCCCCAGAGTTTCATTTCCATTTTCCACAAACATTAATCAATCATCGCATCTCACTCCATGCAGCAGACTCTAAATCTTACCACTTCCTCCACAGTACTGAGTTTCAGGAAAAAAATATTGTTAACATTTCGGGCGCTACTTTTCAAGCTTTCTTGCATGAAAATAACACTCTTTAATTTGTTTTGCATTGAACTATATGCAATTTTTTTTTTTTTTTTTTTTTTTGGGGGGGGGGGGGGGCTCTTTTATGACTTACGGGGGCTGTATGCTTTTCCCTGCCGATTTTCACACACAATATGAAAGTCTAAAATCTGCATATGCAACTACATGTGCAAAGCCTATACAGAGTTCTGAAGTATACAAATTTAATTACTTTTGCATGTTTCATGTTGGTAAATACTTGTACAGACAAGGCAATATGCACGCTGGGTACCGAGTTGTATCTATTAAAAGGGGATGTCAACCATGATATTAAGGCGCCACGGATTTATTCAACTGGCATTCGGAATGCATTCGGAATGTCCTTGTTAATCTTTCTGGAATGTATCTGGAATGACCCCATTCTAGCCACATTCTCAAAAAATCGATGCGACCTGCGCCTATTGTCTAGAGAACAAAGGGGCATTCCAGAACGCGCACATTCTGGAATGCATTCTGGAATGCGCCTTTGTTCTCTAGACAAAAGGCGCAAATCGCATCGACTTTTTGAGAATTGGGCGATTAAAAAGCATGTCCGAGACGCTGGCGATTAATCAGAATTGCGTGATTTCAAATGCCTGCCAAAGTGACTACAGCGCGGCGCACAACAGGCTATAACATTCGTTCTCTCAACTTCTGATTTTCTGAAGTTGATAACAGCGGAAATACGTTGTCTCCTAATTGAAGGGAAAAAATATCTTGGAATTACGTTTCCATTTTCCAATAAAAAAAAAGTTACGATCGCTTTATTTCTTAACCGTTAAAATGAATTTTGACGCTACGAGCTTGTTTTAATACAAGTATTTTCCTGCTCGAAAAAAGATTGTATTTATATAAAATAAATTGTTTGTCTGTTCAAATTTCTGCCGACATAGTGTTGGAATATGAATAAGTATCAGTTTATATAGTCAGTGCGGAGCACTTTTAGAAGGAGTAAGAGTTATTTTTATTTATCTTTTTAAACAAGGTATAACATTCGTTCTCTCAACTTCTGATTTTCTGAAATTGATAACAACGGAAACACGTTGTCTCCTAATTGAAGGAAAAATTATCTTGGTATTACGTTTCCATTTTCCCGTAAAAAAGTTGCGGCCGCTTTATTTCTTCCCCGGTAAAATGAATTTTGACGCTACGAACGAGTTCTAATACAAGTATTTTCCCGCTCGAAAAAGATTACATTTATATAAAATAACTTGTTTGTCTGTTCAAATTTCTGCCGACATAGTGTTGGAATATGAATAAGTATCAGTTTATATAGTCAGTGCGGAGCACTTTTAGAAGGAGTAAGAGCTATTTTTATTTATCTTTTTAAACAAGGTATAACATTCGTTCTCTCAACTTCTGATTTTCTGAAGTTGATAACAACGGAAACACGTTGTCTCCTAATTGAAGGAAAAAATTATCTTGGTATTACGTTTCCATTTTCCCATAAAAAAGTTGCGGCCGCTTTATTTCTTCCCCGGTAAAATGAATTTTGACGCTACGAACGAGTTCTAATACAAGTATTTTCCCGCTCGAAAAAGATTACATTTATATAAAATAAATTGTTTGTATTTTCAAATTCTTTAAACTCGGTCAAACTATCATCAATCTCTTTCTCTCTCTTTTGTTGTTGTTGCCATTTTGCTTTCGTTCAAATCAACTGCGTGTCAAGTAAATTACACTACCCGTTCAATAAATGCAAGGAAAAAGATTTAACGGTGGAGGCAAAGGACGTATTTTACTCAGTGGGAACATCATAATTATTCTGTATTAACATCGACTTCCATTACGACTGGTTCCTAGGAAACCAAAAAATATCGATGGACGATGCTCCCCCCCCCCCCTTCCCCGAAAGATTGAATGGAATATGAAACATCTGAGACTTGGCATTTATAAATTGTACTTAATTAAAATAAATGGGCAATCCAACCCTGTGGTGGAAATTTGCTTTAAAGGAAAGCAAAACAAATCAGGGGAAAACATTCATAAAAGTTTGAAAACGATCCGATAAACAAGATCAGATAACAAAACAAAGGCCTTTGCGGGTTGTGAAAACAGCCATTAAATAACCGACCCCTGACTTGGTAATTCTTCTCCCCTGTAATTACCAGTGTCGGAACTCTGACAATACAGTTTTCATGTTATCAACTTGATCAATTTGGCGAATCATTCATGTATGGACCTCCTCTATTATGAAACGCTTATCTCAGCTGCCTGGACCGGATCCCACAATAAGAGGAACAAACGAATGTAAAGGTGTAACTACTCTGGAAGATTACCGTGTTGAAAGAAGAGGATGTAGGCCCAAACGTAGGTCAAGCTACATCACAATACAAACAACCACTCTTTATGTACCTTTACGAGGGCATGTAACCATTTTAGAGCAGGTTTGAGTTATAGGTATAGCCACGAATATGAGAATTTTCCTGGGCAAATATGCTACCATTGTTAAAGGGGGAAAAAAAGCAAGGCAACATAAAAAAAAACAAGTTTTCTGGCAATAAAGAAAAGCGAGTGCAAGATGAAGAAATTAATGTCTATTATCATTACTATTCTATTACAATATTGTAAGCATCATCATCGCCATCATCATCATCATCATCATTTCATGTATACATGCCATCTACAGAACTGATCATGAAACGAAGATTAACAAAGTTTTATTGACAGGATAGGTTGAACGAGAACACAGATGGAGACGAAGACAAATAAATTGAATTCTCACGAGGGATAACCAAAACAAGTCTAGCTGTTCAATGGTTATCCTGATAAATGGGGTTTGTGTGTCATTTTATTCCATAAAATATATCTAGGCAATAGTGGTAAGATTGTAATATGGTAAGGCACACGACAAATGAATATTTCTAATTATGAGAAACAAAGTCGAAAGTATTCAAAGTAAATATTATTTTTGTTTTCGAGAATAAAACAATGTTCATTTCAAAATGCTTAAGTTCCCCAAATAGTCCTATATTTGATTTGCACATTTAAAAGAAAGGGCATTTAGTGTAGATCATGGCATAATGTTGGTCAGAATATAGTTACAAAATGTGTCGAAAACCCGTGTAAAACGAAGGCTTAGGCCTATTATTTATGGCTCGGTTGATAATCGGCCGAGCTTTAGCACACGACAATCATAGACAATGGGGGAATGAATGGAGGTATCGACCGATCTTACGCAATTTGTATCGTGAGTGTATTGAAAAGGAAAAACGTGAAGCTTCAGCAAAATAAGACGGCAATTTCCCTCAAAAAATAACAGACCTTATTTTTCGTATTGATGAACATTACTTATATCTTTAGAAATAAAAAAAAGTCTGAACTTTCATTTTTATATTTACAAAAAGAATCACGAAATTGACTGAATGAGGCGCAATGAAAGTAGAAAGCACCGCCAAATTTTCCATTACTTGCGATCTAACCGAAATCGCTCGAGAACCCCGTATTTCTTTATAGGGGCACATTACGGTGCGGGATCAGTCTAAAGGCCGATATTTTGTTATGCTATTAATATTATGTGCCATTTTTAGATACATGTATTCATATTACCGGACGTCTCGTAGTTTCACGGTTCAGACCTAGTGTTATCCATTACGACTGTCAATTTAAGTTCACGAGATAGGAACCAAACAAATATCAATGGATGATGCTCTTACCCCCCCCCCCCCCCCTCCCCCCCCCCCCACCTCCTTCCCCCACCTCCCCACCTCCCCACCTCCTTCCCCCGACCACGAAAGATTGGTGGGGGATTTGAAAGTTGGATTGATGACTGTATCTTAGAAATGTTGTAATCAACACCCAAGTTCGAACAGACCGCGATATTTATTGTTAAGTCGCCTCTGTTCTGAGAGCGCCGACATGACTTGTGGCGGGAATGTCATAATAAACCTGTCATTATTTGAATGTCGTTTTGCGACTGGTCAATGGTGAGGAGCAATTATTTACGATGACAAAAACATTTGTGTATTACAAAATAATCCAACATTTTAGGATTGTAATACCTTTAATCTCTCTCTCTCTCTCTCTCTCTCGATAATAATAAATCCATCTCTATCTCGAATCAACACCGTCTCCTTCTTATCTAATATGAGGCGTCATGTCAATCAACACCCAAGTTTAAAACGCGCGTATATTTGACATTGTTAAGCGCCTTTGTTCTGAGAGCGCCGACATGCTTATGGCGGGAATGTCAAAATCTGTCATTATTGGTATGTCGTTGTTGCGCACGTGTCATGTTGTTGTCCACATGCCATGTTGGCGTGAGATAACATTGTTAAATTATTAGAGCATACGGACTATTTAGATTGGAAATAAGAAATAAGAAATCTTTTGACTTCTCATATATATAAAAAAAAAAGACTAAAATCAGATTTCACCACCTCATATGTCAACATTCACCATCTCTTGCATCCTCTTTCTTTCCCTCGTTCTCTCCAATTCCCCTCTCACTCAGTTATCATCTCTCCCCCACTCTCTACTGATCTATATATGACCTTCTCTTTTTTTGTTTTGGAATAAATAAGCACACCCTCTACAATTTTTATGAAATTCCGTAGAGAAATATGATATAAGTCATATTTTATTTATTATTGAAGAAGAAAAAAAAAGAGATAGAATTAAAAAATTAGAGAGGGAAGATGAGGGAGGTGATGAAAAAGGGGGGGGGGGTAGGATAGCGTGCGCTAAACAAACAAATGATACGCAACATATAAGCACAGACCACAAACAAAATTATGTCCGTCTCGGTTTGGGAATAAGATTATTCGAAACAACATACTTCATAGGTTTACATTAAAGCATGTGCTTTCCTTCATGCGCAGACTCGTGGAGGGGGGGGGGGAGCAACGGGGCCAGGCCGCTTCCTCCCTGGCCAAAAAAAAAAGACGGACCGCCCCATCCCTGCCCCCTAAAAAAGTTTAAAAATAAGATGGTAACCACAAATATCCACTCTCGCTTTTTATCTATAACAAGGATAACATGATAACGGAATAGGGGCAGTGATGAGAGAGAGAGAGAGAAGCGAAAGCAATTAAATATCGAGATTCTGATATGTCTATTGATCTTTTTGTGGGTACGATGAAAAGGCACGAATGAAGTAGAAAGTTGGATTGATGACTGTATCTTGGAAATGTTGTAATCAACACACAAGTTCCAACAGACCGCGATATTTACGATTGTTACGCCTCTGTTCTGAAAGCGCCGACATGTGGAGGGAATGTCATAATAAATCTGTCATTATTTGAATGTCGTTGTTGCAACCGTGGTCAATGGTGAGGAGCACTTATTTCCGATGACAAAAACATTTGTGTATTACAACATAATCCAACATTTTAGAATTGTTAAAGGCACACAGCCAATTTACACCTGTAATCTCTCTCTCTCTCGATAATAATAATAAATCCAGATCTCGAATGAACACTGTCTCCTTCTTATCTAAAATGAGGGGTCCTGTCAATCAACACCAAAGTTTAAAACACGCGTACATTGTGACGCGCCTTTATTCTGAGAGCGCCAACATAGTAGTGGCGGGAATGTAATAATAAATCTGTCATTATTTTATTTATAAATAAGCACACCCTCTACAATTTTTATGAAATTCCGTAAGTCGTATTTTATTTATAATTGAAGAAAAAAAAAAAAACACACACACACAAAAAAAAAATCATTATTTATAAGAGAAGGAATTTAAAAAATAGAGAGGGTAGATGAGGTAAGTGATGTAACAAATTTAAAAAAATGATACGCAACATAAGTACAGACCACAAAGAAAATTATGTCTGTCTCGGTTTAGGAATAAGATTATATGAAACAGCATACTTCATAGGTTTACATTAAAGAATGTGCTTTCCTTCATGCGCAGACTCATGGAGGGGGGGGGGGGGCAACGGGGCCAGGCTGCTTCCTCCCTGGCCAAAAAAAAAGACGGACCTCCCCCCCCCCCCCATCCCTGCCCCCCAAAAAGTTTTAAAATAAGATGGTAATCACCACAATTATCCACTCTCGCTTTTTATCTAAATGTATCATTTCATTAGTCCTCCGATCTTTCAACACCCACCATCTCTTGCATCCTCTTTCTTCCTCTCATTTTGATCATTCAGATTCATCCGCATTTTCATGCAAAATATTTTCTTCATTTTTTTCTCAATCTTTCTTCTACTCTTTTTACCATCTTTAATGAGGCATCGTGTCAATCAACACCAACGTTTCAAAACACCGCGTATATTTGACACTGTTACGCGCCTTTGTTCTGAGAGCGCCGACTCAGGACATATTTGTGGCGGCCTGGCGGGAATGTCATAATAAATCTGTCTTCATTCTTTCTCAATCTTTCTTCTACTCTTTTCACCATCTTTAATAAGCTGAAAAAAAGAAAGAAAATCAATTACAATATCACCGACGCTTGAGAAATAAATAGTGAGAGAAAGAGAGCTAGAAGCGAAAACAATTAAATATCGCTGATGTTACCGGAGTTTATGACAAAAATTAAGCCGTCGGAAAGAAATCAGAGTAAGTCCATTATCACCTGCGCTCGAGAAATGCAAAGAGCGACCGATCGCGGGAGAGACAGAAGCGAAACCAATTAAATATCTGTTGATTTCTATCAATTCTTATGGTGCATTCTATATCGAAACTCTTCCGGCACGCAATATCAAGAAGGTAGTTGCTGCCGATCGATCTCGCCTTTGTTTGGATGGCCTATTCATGGAGCATTCCAGAATGCACCCACAATGCGCCAATTAAGTCGTTAAGTACCGCATTCTAGGTACATTCTAGGTACATTCTGGAATGCGGATTAACAGAACAATAGATTCTGAATAGGGCATTCTACATGCATTCCGAATGCCAGTTGAATAAATCCGTGGCGCCTAAGTTGGTTCTAATAGTTTTAATTTAATAGTAACTCCTTGATTCAAGCAACATGAGAGGAACAGGTCGGTGAAAGTAAGAACAACTGGGTCATTCCATGTCAAATCACCCAAAAAATCTGAAAATCTTAACCCGACCATTTTTGATTTTGATGAAACTTAGTGTACTTGTTGAGTGTGATCTCACAGCACCAAATCCCAAATTTTAGGTCAATTGGGTGAGGGGTTTGGGAGATACGGCCCACCAAATTTTGAGATTTTTTCAAAAATGGGGGTGGCGGGCCTACCTTTGAACCCTTGTATCTCGGGACCTAATGGGTCAATCTTCACAAAATTTGTATTGTTGGAAAGGGTATTCAATAAGGATTCCAAATCTGCCGCCATTTTGAAAATTTGTACATGTTGGGGTACTTTGACCTCTTGACCTAAGATTTGACCTTGAAATTGACCTTGTGGATCACGTGACCTTGACAACATTTTTCATGAAATGTAATCTCTGACATGTTCACTAAAACATATAAAAGTTTCAGAGATATAATATTTTTTGTTTAGGAGCAATAAAGATTGAAAGTATATATACTTAGAGATATTTACAATAAACCCTATTATAATGTATACAATACATGTAATATGCACAGTACAACATACATCTTCCACATATGCTTTTTTATTCTAGTCATATCCATTCTAAATGTCAGCAGTACTTGAATAGAAATAAAATGACAAGTTCATATAGGCCTAAAGGGTTAACAGGATGTATGGCTTTAGGCCTCTGAGTCGGTTCTAGGATAATTACCCCCCTGGAAAATTAACCCCCAGGAAATGTCCCCCCCCCCCCCCCCCCGAGGACTATCACCCGAAAAAAAATCTGCTTTCATTAAAACCAACTTGTTATCAGGATGGACTTCCCCTTCAACGAATAGGGGGGGGGGGAAGGGGGTAATTGTCTGGGGGTAATTGTCCTAGGGTGTAATTGTCTGTGGGGTAATTGTCCTCGGGGGGACAGATTGTCCTAGGAGGTAATTTTCTGGGGTTAATTGTCCTCTGGGTGTGATAGTCCTCGGGGGGTAATTGTCCTCGGGGGGGGGGGTACATTTCCTGGGGGTTAATTTTCCAGGGGGGTAATTATCCTTGAACCGAGTCAGAGGCCTAAAGCCATACATCCTGTTAACCCTTTAGGCCTATATGAACTTGTCATTTTATTTCTATTCAAGTACTGCTGACATTTAGAATGGATATGCCTAGAACAAAAAAGCATGTGGAAGATGTATGTTGTACTGTGCATATTGCATGTATTGTATACATTAGATTAGGGTTTATTGTGAATCTCTGTAAGTATGGATACTTTCAATCCTTATTGCTCCTAAACAAAAAATATTATATCTCTGAAACTTTTATATTTTTTAGTGAACATGTCAGAGATTACATTTCATGAAAAATGTTGTCAAGGTCATGTGATCCACAAGGTCAATTTCAAGGTCAAATCTTAGGTCAAGAGGTCAAAGTACCCCAACATGAACAAATTTTCAAAATGGCGGCAGATTTGGAATCCTTATTGAATACCCTTTCCAACAATACAAATTTTGTGAAGATTGACCCATTAGGTTCCGAAATACAAGGGTTCAAAGGTAGGCCCGCCACCCCCATTTTTGAAAAAATCTCAAAATTTGGTGGGCTGTATCTCCCAAACCCCTCAACCGATTTACCTAAAATTTGGGATTTGGTGCTGTGAGATCACACTCAACAAGTACACTAAGTTTCATCAAAATAAAAAATGGTCGGGTTAAAACCATTGGGTGATTTGACATGGAATGACCCAACTATCTATAGTATCTAACCCCCCCCCCCCCCCCCCCCCCTCCCCTCCCTCCCTCCCCGGGCCCCCCCCCCCCCCCAGACAATCTACCTCATCCCTTATGCTCTGGAATGTTGCATTTTACAGATACTCCCTACTCAAAAAAGACAATAGTAAATGCACTAGTGGGCCTATTTTCGCACATTTTTCATTTGTCATACATGTACTTTGTTTAGCATCAATAAGTTGAGGCCTAAATAAATCATGATAACTGAACGCACACAGCAGTTGTATATGCCCTCAGCATGAGCTGACAATCCAAGGATATGCAAGTCTTGCTACTTTTAGGCCTTTTGATATGTAAGCCTTTCAAGGAGAGATCCATCACATAAATCTCACTATAGCTGCATTTACACTGCAACCAAAAATCATTAATTTTTCTAACATTCCTGTTTTTTTGTTGGTAGATGCAGCAAGCTCTAACACAAAACCAAAATTTAAAAAATCCACCTATAAAGTGTGCTTTTTTTTTAATGCCTGCAGAAATTTCACCAATTTTTTGCAGTATGAATGGCCGCCCTTAAAACTCAGGTACAATTCCTTTTTTTTTGGCACATGATTCTCCTCGCTTCTGTGCAATCACACTCAGAGTAGCGATAAGTCACACATGCGCACTACTCACTAAAAAATCGCAATGAAGAAACACTGACGTTCTTTTTTTTTAATTGTTTTTATCTAGGAATGTAAATGGCAGTCAAAAAAATTGATGTTTTTTTTAAATCGTGTTTGGGATGTGTAAATGGGCCTAATTTTTAGGACAAAAAAAATAGAAAACCTTGGATAGCTAATGTCAATGGGGTCTCTCAAGGAGGCCTATCTAAAGTTGTCTTGGGGCGCGTTCATGCTTGATTTTGAAGGCAGAATGAGCGATTTGTAACGCTCATCGTAAACGCTCATCGTAATCGCAGTTCCACGGTGCACTGTTCATGCTCACTTCTCCAGGCAATTCTCCTTGGGTGGCCTTCAGCTAGATTCGCAAACCTGTGTGCGCATGCTACGTAGACCCACTAGAGGTCAGTGCGTTGACCCCATTTAAACGCGTTTACAAATTGTAAACGCATCTTTTTGTGAGTTTACGATCGGCGATCGTGATCGCTGTTTTTCGGTGATTCTACAAAAGTGAGCATGAACGCAAGCGTGTTTTAAACTAAACGCGTAACAGATGCCTGATTCTGGCCGTCAAAATCAAGCATGAACGCGCCCTTGATAAATCTAATATTTTATCAGTAAGATCCGGCTTGCGCTTTGCCCTTGCCCCTTGGATATAAATATTGCTAAAAGGAACAGGGTACATGATCTCTTTCCTGGACACTCAATTTTGATAAAAGGTTTTACTGTAAAATCAGAAACTTTCAAGAGCAAGAAACTTTTGAAGAATTTCACAAGTGGTCAAAATTCAGAGACATTGAATAATTGAATTGCAGCAACATTTGGGCAATTCTATCAAGTTTCTTGAACAGTATATAATCAAGTATATACTCTCACTTGTATGTTCAGAAAAGGAATCGTTAGTGGTTTCTTCCTTTTGTTTATCATACTTTAATAATTAAATCCCTGAGAATACATGAACTTCCTTTCGTGTTGAGAAAATTGTTATTGTATGCTTTATTCTTTCCACTTTGTTTTAACAAACATTGGATCAAGTTTCAGTTTCTCAAGCTGCCCTCGAATGACGATGACAACTGCTTTCGCTGTATATGGTATAATGTAAATTAAAAAAAATTTAAATCTCTTAAAATGTACTTCAACCAAAATACTAATACCTGTACTCAAAACATAATTTTGGTAAAATGTATACATGTGGGTTCACAAATGTAAAGGGGATTATTTTATCATAATATACTTGATATGATGATAGATTACAATTTTCAATCATTTAAACAATTAATTCACCTCATTCATCACTGCAAAGTGTGATTATTTATTCAATTAATGTGGCATGTATTTGAACTATCGGGAAGATAAAAATCACAATGATACATACACAGGTTAACTTATACCATTCCAAATTCATCAGTTCATTATAGACATGCTGAGCAAATCACTACAGACCAGTGCAATATTGTTCACCTACCCCTACTAGAAGCGCATACATGTGTACATCCTATAAGAAGGCCTCTCCCAGTCTCCCTATCCATCAATAAACACATTAAATATTCCAGAAAATGCTGATCACGTCCAGTCACGGGCTACTAGTTCATAACTACATGTACAATGTAGCTAATGAGCAGGCCAGAGACCTCAGGCAAATCTGCTATCATCAGAACACTCAGGAGGAGAAAAAAAGCATACTTATTAAGTTATTATCGATCTGGTTGGTACCAATGCCAATGGGAATTCATGTACTTATCACAAGACTATCAAAAACTCCACCAGTTCACATGTTACTGCTTTATACAGAATCTGTCTCATAAAACAAATTTGTAAAATTTAATCTCTTGTGTCGCCATTTTAAGGATTTTAAAACTCATTTTCCTTTTTTGGGGTTGTAATTCCTAGCATCAAATGCAATATCTAAAGGTAATCATAGAACAAAAATGGATACAGTGTGTGCAGATATTTTCGCCCTTTCTACTCATGTCATGTGTCTGGTATATTCATTTGGTTTTTTAATCATAAGTTATTGAGCCAAACCACGAAATGTGGAATGATTGCTGCGAAAGGGTTAATGTTGTATTGCATCCTGACTTAAATTTGCATAGTCATGTGATCATGTGATGCAAGATGCATCAAAGCAATGAGGGAAAGTTCAATAGTGAACAATATGGACTCTATATGGAGGTGACTATGGAGTGTCAGTACATTACGAAAGGAAGGCGTGGTGGCTCGGTGGTCTCAAAACCAAGTCGATGCGCTAGTGCCCTTCGGTAAGGCATTGATCCTCATTACCAAGTCCCTCAGAGAAGACTTCAGGACTTTGCATACAGTACTAGTCCTCCCTACACCCCCCCCCCCCCTCTTTTTTTTCTTCTCTCTCTTGCTCTGTCTCTCTCTCCCTCTCCCCCCCCCCCCCCCCCTCTCCCCATCTCTCTCTCTCTCTCTTTCTCTTTATCTTTCTCTCTTTCTCTCTCTCCCCATTCCTCTCTATCTCTCTCTTTCCTTCAAAGACAGATAAAGAATACATGGAGTACCATCCAGTTCACACGTGTCAAATACATTTCATATCCTAATTCTGTGATTGATGAATCTCGGAGAAACATCCAGACACTGCAGGCATTGTAGGTATGTTTGCGGCCTGGAGTACGAACAAGAACAAGCCTGGACGTGTTTACCCACTCACTTTCGACATCCGATAGAAAAAAAAGAAACTGGTCAGTTCAATGCTCGGCAAAGCATTCACTTCAATAGTGTTCACCCCATATACTATCTGTGGTGAATATGTTGAATGCTATTTTGTTTATTTTCATAGCCTAGAAAGAGTCCACTCCCATATATGGAATTTCAGTAGTCTATAATTTTTTGTGAATATTCAAATGCATTTAGTAGGATTGATGTCATATATAATGTGTTTATGAAATATGACATGATTAATCAACACACTGTGTACAGGCAAGTCAGTGTAAAAAATACTTTTCTGTTCGCCAGAGTTCTTTTGGATTTGATGCACAACACTAACAGTGTGATTTTCTCAGTGTGATATTTAATTATTTCATTATTTCATCACCAAAGCTCTTTTTTATTTTAAAAGAGCTATTTTGGAGCTTTCCTGAGCTAAATCGCTCACTGCTCCCTTGTCTATTTTCACTGAGGCACAAACATGTATATGTACAGTGCAACGGTAATATTACAGAAAACTGTATCACAAATGTATTCATGTAGAGTACAGGAGTATTGCATAATACCTAATAATAGACGGTCAGACACCTACATGTATATGTACATTACGTACAATGTACAGGGCAATGAACAGATCATTCTAGTTTATACCTCACTTGACCCTTTCCACTTTCATAATTGACAATTACTTTTAAGTACACTTAATTACACATAATAGAGCTGGGAACACTTGGAATATACAAGAACTAATTATGGTTTGATTCCTGTTATTGTAACTATTGATTTCAAATATTCTCATGTTTGATCTACACTGTGCATGAGTTACATCATGGTTTATGTAATGGAGACGGAGAGACTGAGAATGTGAATCCTATCCAGATAACCTTTACATACTCTACAGGTACCTAGTCATTGGTAGATACTGGGTAATTTTCTGGGGCCGCAGATTTATGTCAAAAAATATCTCACAGCAAAAAAGAATGATAAACAAAAGTTTATGAAAATGTACAGAGGGGAATATAAGCGTGTATCAAAATATCTGACATGCCCCCCCCCCCCCTTCAAAAAAGAAATGAACACATTTGGAAGCGGGGTGAATTGTATCCAGATAACCTTTACAAACTGTACAGGTGCCCCCCCCCCCCTTCAAAAAAAGAAATGAACACATTTTGAAGTGGGTGCCTTAAAGCCTCTCCTCCCCCCCCCCCCCCCCAAAAAAAAAAAAATCCACCTTCATTGACGGATGCGTGTATGTGTTCAATGTAGTCCTCATGTGGAATATCTTCCTTGACTACAGGATGTACACTGTAACAGATACAAGTAGGACCAGCCCTCTTTTAATATGCAGCAGTTTCCTATTTTGGGAAATTCAATATGATTAGGGACTATAAGGTAACATCATAGGCTTAACATCTAAAGGTGAAAATATAATAGCAAATACAAGTACAACTGTAGTTATTTACTTCCCACCGAATACAATAAAATGTTGCAGGTACATGTCAATAAGACGTAGAATTTCTACACAACATGCCTGAGGTACATGTAAGCAAATCAAAATCATGAGTTATTTTCATAATGCAGACTACTTGTATCAACACACAAAACAAACCATGCAAAATACAAAACAGCACATTACATTCCACTTTCAATAGCTGAATGGAATGACTCTACATGTACTTAGCTTGACACAGAATGACAGATCCAATCATTTGAACTTTCAGTTCTTTTTGCATAATTAGGTCTACTACAATATTAACTATCATATAATTATTTAGCCCTTCCTACAAGGTAGCAGAGATGCCAGTTACAATAGATCAGAGGGCCTGAAAATCACCTAGAATGAGTTATTTTGTAGTTTGTACCAAAAAAAGCCTAAACTATGGTCCGAAAACTGGCATCCCTGAAGATAGACACCCACCAAGAGAGAGAATAAAGATACCTTAGAACGGTCCAACTCTGTGAATGGTACCTTAGCTCCCACTCAGTGAATAGGCGTCAACCTCTCCCCGAGTCTCCACTGAATTATGCGATGTTTTGATAACGTGATGTGGTGTGCAAGGCCTCAACTGGGTGAAATAACAGAGAGAAATTCCCCTTGGAGGATACAAATAGATCGAGCCCTTTGCATGGCTAATGACTCATCGCTGGGCAATCCATAATAGATAAGCCTTGCGAAGCCTATCATCAAGGCTTCATTTCATTGTGTCATTCCACTCATTCATGTGGTTGGTTGGCGGTATGTATGATTTTTACAAACCGAGTACAAAATCTGAGAAAAGGCCCAAAAGATTTATCTTCTTCTCTCCCTCTATCTGTCTGTCTGTCTGTCCATCTGTCTCTCTCTCTCTCTCTCTCTCTCTCTCTCTCCCTCTATCTATACTCTTTATCACCATCTTTTGAATTTTTGATGATTCTCTTTCTCTACATATCTTTTTTTCTTCCCCCTCTCTCTACCTCTCTCTCTCTCTCTCTCTCTCTCTCTCTCTCTCTCTCTCTCTCCTCTCTCTCCCTCTCTCCCCCTCTCTCTCTCTCTTCCTCTCTCTCCCACTCTGTTTGTAATACCTTTGTTATCTTTTTGTCAGTGCTTTGTACATGTGTACATGTATCTGAATTTTTAAAAGGTGGTGTAGGAATGCTCCATATATTATTATTGTTTCTCTCCTTCAAGAACATGAGGCATTTTATTTTCAGATGTCTCTCTTCACCCAGGAGTAATCGTTAGCGTAGCTGATAGGGACTAATACTATGCTATTGCAATGGCAACATGTTTCAAGCACTTTTTCCTCACTGCATGTTCCGTCATTGACCATATTGCACATCTCAGTGACTAGAATTAATGACATTGCTTTTATACTAGAGCATAGCATATCCTACACATTTGTTATCGAATGCATACCATCTGGTCCTAACTGATTACTAAATATAATCATGACATGTACATGTAAACTGCAACTGTTTCGATACTGCTTTAGAGCCATAGGCCGACTGTGCACATAAACATGTACATTATGTAAGCTGTTATTTAAAACACTTTTTTATTATTTTTTAAAGAAATCATTATTTATGTGCATAACTGTAAATTGCAACAACAAAATATGCATGTTCACCATTATTATTTCATACCTTACATAAAATATTACAATTCAAATAATAATCTGTTGCTTTGCTAAAGTATCAAAAGCAATTTTTCACATCAAAGAGCAAGCGTTCCCCACAATTGTAGACAATCAGATTCCTTTCTTCCAAACACACTTTTAAACAGCATGTTTATACAAAGAAAGATAAACAAGGTTATAAATGGGCTGACCAAATACTTGTACACTATACACGTAGGTGTGAACAGATTCATAAAGCTCTGCCTGCACAGGGACCATTTAATACCACTGAATCTTCACATACACGTATCCATGACCGGATGAAGATTGGGTCAACCATGGACAAATGGAGAAGTTTTACAGTCCTCATAAACTCAGAATCTAGCCTAAACCTCTGGTAGTCTGCGTGTACACTTTATGTATTGCCACACCAGAATACTTAGCACTCTGAAACTGACATTTGAAGCAGGAAACTTTCAAAATATTCAAAATATCCAAATTAAAAGTTTTCTAATCTACAGGTTGTAACCAACTGAGAATATTTTATGTTTGCAGAAGGTTCTGGTATACGGTACCCCATTAATTTAGGCTATGAATAAGAATTTTTGCACGGTCTCATGTTTCAGACCTTTTAGCTTTCATGAAATCACATCTCGATCTTTTCAGCCAAAAAGTTTGAAAAACCCTGGTCTACATGTACAGTACATGTACATGTAATACATGAAAGAAGAGTCATACTGATGCCAATCTTGACAAGTCATGGACAAACAATGCGATCCGGATTAACACTTCTCAACAACGAGCAGCTCCTTCAAACACAAATTCATCTGCACTCTGCATGTATCCGACCACATATTGAAATATGAAATCCCCCAACAAAACCACATCTAATCGCAGAGATTACGACTGGCGGAAATTCCAAAAGCTTCCGAACTTGCCCGGCTATATCATGTCATGTTTAATAAAGCCTTGAACTGCACCGACTTCTGATGTTAAGCACAGTACCCAAAGAGAGATGATCAGAGATCAGTAACGATCTGGCGCAGGACTCGGTTTATTTTGCAGAATTTTTATTTCATGAAGTTATACAACACCATCAGAAGTAGCCTCCTTTTTCTTCAGTCACATATAATTTAATGTGAAAGTATGCAAGTCATTTTCTAAATAAGCAATGCAATTTCAGGCTAATAATTTACAAGAAGTACATAAAGTTACTACTCACACTGTATTAAGAACAATGTGTATGACATTCAGGGTAAAAATAAGCATTTGTTTTAAGGGCTGTTTTCAGAAGAATTGAACTTTGCTATTGTGATTTCATTCATTGCTCATTTAATGATTATTGAGAAGAAGAAAAGATATTAAAAAGGCTCTTTCTGCATTTAAGGGGATCTTTTTTCATGAGGTTTTGATGTTAAATTGTTTATACAACTACATGTAAAATGTAGACTAATATAAAATATATAATTTTAGCTACATGTAGCTTCTGTTCCCTGATGTACATTTAAATTTATGTTGATGTAGGGCACAATAAATTTCATAGTTCGCCACTTAAAATTTTGACAGGAAATCCCCAATGTCTCCGATAAACATCTCTTCAGCACTTATGTTAACATTCTAAATTTAGCCAACTACCCATTCAGACTGCAAAATTATTGAAGATTTTGAAGATTTGAGTATCTGGTACTGTTATCAAACAAGATGTTACGAATGTGTTTTAACTTTTAATGTTGTATTGAACTTTGAAGAAGTAAAAATTGTTGAATCAGATTTCATCATCCATGTGAATATCATATATCATATGAAACCCTCTACATGTGTACATCTAACTTCTGTAAACAGGCTTTACTGCACCTAAGCACCGACTAACATACAATGTATTGTAGATTAGTGAACCAGTGATAATTGCTCTATGCTCCAGCAATGCCCATGTCACTTAAAGGTACTATGTCCCAATTGTCTGAAAATCAAGACTATTACTTTTGGGCTCTTAAGCCCTAAAGTCGATTTGACAACTAATAGTCGTTATTTTCCCACTTGAAGACATTTTCAAGCCCCACCTTTTTTAGGGAAGTTCTAAATTAGTATTATCTATCAAATGCAGTTGGAATTTAACTTTTTTATTTTTTTGGCCTGCAAATGGGACATAGTACCTTTAAAGGCTGACACTACAATGTGATGCAAGCCACCCTCCCCAAAACTACATGTACATGTACAATGTAGTTCTTAACATGCCAGGTACGATATTGCGTTCTTGTATAGGCCTACATGTACGTATACATTTGCATGTGTAACATTATGATAATGACCCTACTGTATGTGTTTCAAACTGAAAGAGCATTGGAAATTAATGTACATGTACGTTTACAATAATTACGATAGTAATATAAGATTTCTATTAAAGGCATCAAAGCTACTTGAAAACAATGCCCAAGGCGCACTCGTGCAAAAGATGAAAGATGTACAGGGTAGATGCAAAACGTTTCTTTAAAAACGATATTATTATGATCTTATCTGGTATAAATGCCCCCATTTCTACTGAATTTTTCAATACATATCTTTCTGAAAAGTATACATCAATATCCTCTTGTGTGAAAGTGCTAGAAGTAGCACCATCAGGTTCCATGATTCATCAGTTTTGAGGACTGTTCCTGTATCATGTTCATGATAATTGATACTCAACTGCAAAGAAAACACAAGCTAGGATCAGTAATCTTAGCTCATAATGCTGCTATTCATTTCTGTCATTGAATGCTGCCATGGTTCGATTGAAAAATTGTACGACAAAATTTGTTTCCCGAGACAAAAGGCTTTGATCCAGTTGTCTAGCATGTCTTTATAAGTTCACACAAAAGTGAAGATTTTTGACACTATAAAGCAAACTTTTCTTGCAGGTCTAATGAAGAATGGCCTTCAAAGAGGGTTTCTAAAAGTCAATATTTACATTATCCACATCATAGAAGATTTGCAAGGTGCCAAATGCACTTGAAATCAAGGTACACTGGTACAAAAGAAGAGAAATCACATGTATACATGTAGCAGCACTATTTAATCAAAAGTACAACATGAGCAGGATAGAACATAAATTTCACAAAATATACCATTTAATTGATGAGTGAAACTATCAGATAGTAAAAATGGTTCGATAATTTCACTATATCTGAGGGGTCCACATTTGTTCATAAGCATGGGAGTTAACAATTTTACTTCATAGACAATAAACATAGCCATTTTAAGCAGACATGTCCATATTCTACTTTCGAAACCAAACCCTTTTTTCTCATCACAACTACTGGAGTTTTATGGCACTTGTCCTTGTTCATTTACAGTAGACAATCATGTCCAGAAACCATTCTACTTTCCAAACAAATCCTTTTTAATTACGCATCATCAAACAAAGCAAGCATTGGCTAGTTTCACAAGTTCATGATCTAGGCCTTCACATTCATATACTGGTTTAGTAATACTGGTAGCATTTAATTTCCTCAAACCATTATGTATACTTTCAAAACAAACCATATTTCTCTAAAAGAGAAGGTTGAGTTCTGGGAAGAGGTGAAAAATAATTTGTGAGCGTTATCATTCTTATTATGCAAGTGTGAAAGAACATCAGATAAGACATGTTCCCTGAAAAGCATGGCTCTTCAAATGCCTTCATATTCTAAATATGGCATGTAACATCGTAAAAATCCAGGGTAGGATTTTTACGCCACGTGTTTGTGTAGTCCCATATAAATCTTTCTGTGTACAGTGTTTGTAAGTTTACCAAGACTTGGCCAAATTTCTTATCATTTTGATGATTCCAGAACCTTGCAATACACACAAATTCTTATAATGTACATGCTAGATGATCAATCTTTTCTGATCGATTCCACACCGTTTCTTTCACAATGCAATTGCATGACCAGAACTCAACTTCATCTTTAACCATGGATTTCCCCCAAGTTCAAGATCCAGGCCCATACATTTATACTGGCAGACAATAACTTCCTGAATCGTGATACCATTTTGTAACCATATTTGAGCAGTGTACACTACAGTACCTGTGTAACGTACATGTACATACATACTGTAGGTTGGGAAGAAACTTTGCCAAGAACCTGATGGGAAACCAGGGCACGCCGGCAGGAAATGGTATTGGCATTATCACCTTCTACTCAAGTGTTATCCTTCATACATGTAATGCACAGAATATCTTCATCAGCTCGAGTTTGCCAAATAACCCGCTCATCAGAAACTATTTTGAATGAGTGCAAATTCACCTGCTTTTTCCCAAATAGCGGGATATTTTGGAAACAAGACCAAGATTTCTCTGGATATTTTCTTGACCAAACATCCCGCTAATTACAACTGCGGGCTGATGAGGACGCAAATTCCTTGACGTTTCGAACAGGTTGACTATCCGTCGTCAGGAGTGGGGAATAGTTGGCGGGCGTGGGCTTAAGTCACTGGGTTGCGGACGTGGGGGTGGGGTGCCATCTTACTATGTAATATGCATAGAAGAAATTTTCAGTGTGATAATCAAAAAAGGGCAAATTTAGTTTGATTTAGATCTGAATACATCAGTAAACCATTCTGTTACTGAAGTAAGTAAGCCAGACTGACCTAGACAACCATCACTTGAACTCTAGGCAGTGCATGCTGCATCAGTTATTGATCGCTCCAATGCCCATGTAGCTGGAGAGCTGGATAAAGATCAATATACTGCATGACATTGATGTAATACGCTTGATTGCTTGTATTCTACATGTATTATAATGCTGGGATCATCCCTTGACAGTTTGCCTGTGCTTATGTAGAGTGTACATGTACATGTACATGTAGGCATTGTATGTTAAATACATGGGCAGGGAATAATTTTCCTCAAATTTTTTGATTAGCAATTTCAGCCGATGGATAAATATTTCAAATGCAATTCTGTGCATTTCTATGGAAGAAAACTGCTACACAAAAGATATTTTGTATAGCAGTCGTGCAAAAATGCATAGCAAATTGCGATGCGATACCAGGAAAATTATTCCCTGATGGGCTACATCATCAACATATGCCCAGTTCCCTAGATGCATTTGCAGACAAGGGTTTCAGACATATTGAACTGAATCACTCTCAATCATAATTTGTTACCGTATATCATTATTCTAGAGAATAGAGATTCATACAATGACATGATATTCATGTGGATTCCTTTAAAATCCATCATATATTTTATACTTCACAAGACATTTCTTTTAATTCTTTGAATAGCACTTTATTCTTTTCTTTCCTTTTTACAGGTTCTAGAATCTAGGTTTATCAATCCCATCCATGCCCATTCCTTTTTTTCTTCTTCATCTTCCTTTCTTTCTTTGCATGAATTCAGTACAGGATTACTCAGGAGTTGGGAAGAAAAGGGATTAAAGTATCATTATCTATCATGTCATTTTGTTATTCATGCATAGTTCAGTCCATATTGCTACAACGTTTTAGTTGCCAACAGGATTTCATATACATGTATGTAATCATTAAAGGTAAAGACCAGTTATGGTCATGCGATTGCATTGTGAAAGAAACGTTGTGCAATCGATCAGAAAAGGTTGATCATCTAGCATCTAGCATCTGCAAGGTTCTGGAATCATCAAAATGATAAGAAGTTTGGCCCATTCTTCGTAAAGTTACAAGCACTATACACAGAAAGATGTATATGGGACTACCTTATATCTCTCACAGACCATCAGAGAAACAAATTTACCAAATATATGAATTAGTAGGCGGTTTCCCGGCAAATTTTTTATCATCATGTATTAGTCAAAACATATTCTTTCACATGATTGGTAATGAGAGCTTCCATTTCATTTTTTGAAATTGGGGCGTTTCCAATACTGGTCTTTACCTTTAAGCAATACACGTTAGGATAAATGAAATTGTGTCATCTCATTCAATACACAGTGCGCAACCATTCACCAACAGCATTCGGCTAGCTACAGAGTAACTTAGCGACATTGTACCAGCTGTACACTGGGTGTTAATGAGCATATGAAATATTGATTAACAATTCACTCAACGGCAATGCAGAAATTACAACAGCTGCTTTTTTGTGCCTCCCTAGGGAAGTCAAGGTCCTTTTACCTTCTTTTTCCTTTTTAAAGGTAAAGACCAGTTATGGTCATGCGATTGCATTGTGAAAGAAACGTTGTGGAATCGATCAGAAAAGGTTGATCATCTAGCATCTAGCATCTGCAAGGTTCTGGAATCATCAAAATGATAAGAAATTTAGCCCATTCTTCGTAAAGTTACAAGCACTATACACAGAAAGATGTATATGGGACTACCCTATATCTCTCACAGACCATGAGAGAAACAAATTTACCAAATATATGAATTAGTAGGCGGTTTCCCGGCAAATTTTTTATCATCATGTATTAGTCAAAACATATTCTTTCACATGATTGGTAATGAGAGCTTCCATTTCATTTTTTGAAATTGGGGCGTTTCCAATACTGGTCTTTACCTTTAAAGCAGGGATGAATATACACGTATATGTTGAAGGATATAATACTGTATGCTGCTCTACATCTATGTTTTCATTAATACATGTTGTGCATTTTGTACATATACACTACATTTATAAATGTGTATAGGACCAGGGGGGTGTTTCAAGCTGTTTGTAAAGTTATGCATGACTTTACGAACGACTCGTAAATGAAAAGCCAAATGGGATGCTCAATCATTATTAAATACATCAACTAAAGTTGAAATGTGTAGATGTAGATACATTCTTATGATAAAAAACATTTTTAATGCAAAGTATATTTTTTGCCATAATTTAATTGAGGTTATTGAAAATATCAGAAAAAACTTTGGGCATCCTATCTGGCACTTCATATACAAGTCGTTCGTAGGGTCATGCCTAACTTTACGAACAGCTTTATGAAACACCCCCCTGCATGTACAATGTACATGTACACATGTAAATGTGAAGTGTACACAGTATTGAATGATATATGTTGTCGAAACAAGTCTGAAACTCAGATTGAAACTATACACTGGTAACACTGCCATCTCTTGCACAATGAAAGCTGTCAACTTTATCCGAAGTATAAACATTTTCTATTTCAAGCTTTTAAGCACTCGATAAAGAGAGTAAATTTCACAGAACTATACAAAATGACGTGCATGTACATTTAATATGTCAATAAAAGATTATACATTTGACACTGTACATGTAGTAAGCTACAGGTATTTCATCCCTTATTCAAGAGGACTTTCACTATGAAACCATCGATTAAGGCATTATTCCCTATAAAACAAGAATGATAATTTGTAATTTCACATTTTCCACTAGATAATAATGACTCACTTTTCCATACACAAAAATACAGCTAACATTAACATACATGTACTGTAAATGTATGTTAATTTTTTTCTCAGAAAGTGTCAATTGAATTACTACGTAATCTAATTTTTGCTGGTCTTTAGATTTGAGAGTCCACTCTGATACACACTGGCTATTCTAAAATGTGTTAGAAAGCTGTATGCTCTTTTATAAATCTTTTAAATTCACATACAGTAGTGTACGTAGCTGTGACTCGGGACATTGAAAACATGTTCTTAGTCTTACATATTCATTTATATTTCCGTTCATTTATTCACAAGCAAGGAGAGACAATTTTCATGATCTTGTGTACACCCTGTAGCCGGACTGAATCATTACCCTTGCTTTGTTTGGATTTTTGTTGGGTTTTTAGCCATTTCATTCACTGTTTCATATAAAAAGCAGTATAAGTATTTCACCTTGTTTAAACATCTATTTAACTAGAGTAAAAATGAATTCTTAGCTACCATCCACATGATTTTTTTCTTCTTCTTCTTCTCCTTCTTTCTCCTCCTTTCCTTTTTTCTTTCTTCTTCTCCTCCCCCATGAATCCATCCTTCCTTCTCCTTCTTTATCTTCTTCTCCTTCTTCTTCTCATTCTTTTTCTTCTTACCTCCTCATTTTCCTCCTTCTTCTGGACAGATTTTGTTAATAATTCATTGTGCCCCCCCCCCCCCTCCTTTTTTTTAAATATTTTTTTAACAGATTCCTGGATCAACTCATGATGTTGGAGCTGGAGCCTATCCAAAATAAATTTGCTATTGTATTGGATGGATTAATTTAGGTCAGCATACCCAAAATGGAAGTGTCATATTTTAAACAAGATTGATCAAGCAAAATCACCACAGCTACAATTACTAAATTGCTTGAAACTGGTCGAGGTGCGCCAGAATAACACACGACATGCATTGCCCGACAATGCAAATAGGCGGCAACACTAACACACGGGCGGTGTCTGCAGGGTAATGCATGCATTTCTAGGGGTCTCTCGGGACCACTAGTCACTGCACTGCGATGCGATGCCAAACATGTACCGAAGACGAAGTCAATCGCCCAAGCCACCAGCAAGTATGCGACGAAATTTCGTCACTTAAAATCTACGATGTTACATTCTCAAACATTTATCCTAAAACATATTAACGTAAAAATCATTTAACTTACAACATAAAGGGATGCTTACCTTCCAAAGCCAAAATACAGGCGAAGACCACTGCCGCTGGGACGTCTGCTCGTCCTTACTACAAATTTTGCAATGAATGGTATTTCCTAGTCTTATTCAAGACGTTTCGCATTCTAAAAATTCTAAGTAAAGCTTTGCGGAAAGATTTTTTTTTGTAGAAATAATCTGATCCGGGAATCTGATCATTGCAATCTATGATTTTGCAACTCCTAACAGTGATGGTATCATGCTTGGAAGGGGGAAAGGGTATCATTTGCTGTGAATTTGGACCATCAAATCCTCTACCAATTTTCCGGTATCCACAACAAATTATGTAAAGACTTGATAATGACTTTGTTTTAATACGAGGGGAAAAATGAGAAAAGATCAGTGAGGCTTGAGAAAAATCGGACAATAAATAAGAAAGTTATTGATTTTGACAGATTCATAACTTTCCTATTTGTAGTCCGATTTTTCTCTAACTTTCACTGATTTGTTTCTCTAACTTTTTTGTTTCTATTAAAACCAATTTAATATCTGGGTTGACTTCCCCTTTACACTATGAACATGACTGACAATGAGAGCGGACAAAATATACAGTTCCTCAGGTAGACAAAGGAACATCCCTTCACAGCTATTATGTAAAAAGGTGAATATGCATGTGACACCTGTTCTACACATTTTTACATAATAGCAGTGAAGGGATGTTCCTTTGTCTACCTGAGGAACTGTATATTTTGTCCGCTCTCATTGTCAGTCATGTTCATAGTGTTAAGATGAACTCACCCGGGTCGGCCAAAATAAATTCTTCTTACACCACGGCGCACCACCCAACCGCATTATCAATAACTGTGTATTACATTTTATAAAATATCATGAGATGAAATTGGAGACTTAACAGGCCTATTACCTTTTCTTTTCCCAAATGGAATTAGTCCGCAGAAAGTTAGCCTGGGTTTATAAGACGGGGGTTACTCTCAAAACCCTTCATTTTGGCAAAACAGGTTACCCATGTAGGATCTTGGATAAAAGGCGAAATTATATTTGCATCTATTGCATTTTATGTGGGTGATGTATTGTTCTGAAGAAAATAGTAACCCAAGAAGGCCAAGATCAAAAATTGGGGCCATTTTTTGTTTTTTTTTCCAACAGACACAATCATAATATACCCCTTAATTGTTTACGGATTTTTTTTTCTTCTCGACACCCCCCCCCCCCCCCCCCCCCTTGACCAATTAACAAAAAGGTAAAATTGTGGTTAGTGGGCCCGGGCCTGTCCGCCCCCCTCCCGTTGATCCGCGCCTGCCAACCCCCTCCCAAAAATACTTCGAGATAGAGTAATTGAAGGGGTAGGCATTATTATTTTAATCAGTAGTAGAGGCATGCTTCTAAAAATAGCCACGAATCTATTGTACCAAAGGTAGCTAAATTCGCATACCATGTTTTGTATCCCGAATACCGTAATCATCATGTATAGGAGTAGGGTTAGGGTTAGTCTCTTGTCGGTGGCCCTCGCTTTGTTGGAGACTTGGAGTCCGTAAATTCTGACTCGCTTCGCTCGCCAGAATTTACGGACTCCAACAAAGCGAGGGCCATCCAGGCGCGGATCCAGGATTTCTTAGGGGGGGGGGGCCCAAATTTGAAATTATGCGAGCCAAATATTGGTACGTAATAGTGACCAACAGTGACGTAATGCGGGGGGGGGGGGGGTCGGTGCAGGGAGGGGCGATTTCCCCCCCCCCCCTCCCTCCTCCGCGAAACGCGGAAGCTTTGACGTTTTATTAAATTATTAGAGAAAGAAGACGATTCGTTGTCGAGTTCTCGACTCTTAATCCTCGTCTGAATTCAGTTTTCCCCCTTCCTCGTGAAGCGTGGAAGCTTTTACGATTCATTAAATCATTAGAGAAAGAAGACGATTCGTTGTACCGTTCTCGACTCTTAATCCTTGTCTAAATTCAGTCTCCCCCTCCCCCTCTTGCGCGAAGCGCGGAAGCTTTTACGTTTCATTAAGCCATTAAAGATTCGTATTACCGTTCTCGCCTCTTAATCCTCGTCTAAATTTAGGTTCCACCCCCCCCCCTTCCCGCGCGAAGCGCGGAGGCTTTTAAATTTCCTTAAATCATTAGAGAAAGAAGACGATTCGTTGTACCGTTCTCGAAAATAATTCTCATCGGAATTTAGTTCCCCCTTCATCCCGCGCGAAGCGCGGAAGCTTTTACGTTTCATTAAGCCATTAAAGATTCGTATTACCGTTCTCGCCTCTTAATCCTCGTCTGAATTTGGGTTTCCTCTCCCCCCCCCCCCCTCCCGCGCGAAGCGCGGAAGCTTTTAAATTTCCTTAAATCATTAGAGAAAGAAGACGATTCGTTGTACCGTTTTCGAAAATAATCCTCATCTGAATTTAGATTCTCCCTCCCCCCTCCTCCCGCGCGAAGCGCGGAAGCTTTTAAGTTTCATTAAATCATTAGAAAAACAAGACGATTCGTTGTACAGTTCTCGACTCTTAATCCTCGTCTGAATTCAGTTTTCCCCCTTCTGCGCGAAGCGTGGAAGCTTTTACGATTCATTAAATCATTAGAGAAAGAAGACGATTCGTTGTACTGTTCTCGACTCTTAATCCTTGTCTTAATTCAGTCTCCCCCCTCCCCCTCTTGCGCGAAGCGCGGAAGCTTTGACGCTTCATTAAACTATTAAAGAAAGAAGACGATTCATTGTTCAGTTCTCGACTCTTAATCCTCGTCTAGATTCAGGTTCCCCCCTCTCGCGCGAAGCGCGGAAGCTTTTAATTTTCATTAAATCATTAGAGAAAGAAGACGATTCGTTGTACCGTTCTCGAAAATAATCCTCATCGGAATTTAGTTCCCCCTCCATCCCGCGCGAAGCGCGGAAGCTTTTACGTTTCATTAAGCCATTTAAGATTCGTATTACCGTTCTCGCCTCTGAATCCTCGTCTGAATTCAGGTTCCCCCCCTCCCGCGCGAAGCGCGGAAGCTTTGGCGTTTCATAAGATTATGAGAGAAAGAAGATGATTCGTTGTACCGTTCTCGATTTTTAATCCTTGTCTGAATTCAGTCCCCCCCCCCCCCCCCCCTCCTGCGCGACGCTGTGACGTTTCATTAAATTATTAGAGAAAGAAGCCGATGCGTTGTACCGTTCTCTATACTGTTAATCCTTGTCTGAATTTCAAAGATGTTCTTTGTCTGCTCCTTTTTCTTCCTACGTCCTCTTCCGATTTGGGGGGACCGCCCCCCCCCCCCTCCCCCCCCCCCTCCCCCCCCCTCCCCCCCCCCCCTCCCCCCCCCCCCTCCCCCCCCCCCCCCCTGGCTACGCGTCTGCGGTCAGATAAACACATTTTGATACCTTGTCTAACCCCGCAAGCGGTCAGAAAAGCATTCAGGGGCCCGTCTTAGGGCCCCTGGTGGGGTCGAGGCGGCGGAGCCGGCACTGGAAGCTCAGGGGTTTTAGGCGTTTAATTAAGGTCAGATGAGCATTTTTTTTGTATACCTTATTATTTTGTGACACTGGCAGGTCACTATTTGGCGTGGGGTCCAGGGGGCGGAGCCGCCAAAAATCAGGGGTTTGAGGCATTAAATTACCGTCAGATGATCATCTAAGGGCCCGCCGTAGGGCCCTAGGTGGAATCCAGGGGGCAGAGCCCCCGGAGGCTTAGGGGTTTTAGGCATTAATCACGGTCAGATGGGCATATTTTGATGCCTCATTATTTTTTAACACTGGCAGTTAACTATTCTTTCATTCTTGCTCTCATTCTATATTATTTCTCTTTAATATACTTTTTCAAAAAGTGGGGGTGGGGGGGGGGGGAGCTCGGTGCTCCCGATCCCCGCCGTACCTCGGGCACTGACATGTAGGAATCTCAAGAATCATATTTCTTGCCTGGCTGTAAATTTAGGAATTTGTCATTTTCCAACAAACACATACAAACGTATAATATACTAAAAAGTGAGGAAAAATCTCGGAAATTATGTCATATCAGCATTATTTGTAATCCACCGTTGTGGAATTAGAAACAAACCACGTTTGAATTTGATTTCCCCCAAGCCCACCCCCCCCCCCCCCCATCGGTACGCCAGTATCTCCTCTTTTCCTTTTTTCTTTCCCTTTCCTTCCTTCTCTCTTATTTTTTTGATTGGGGGGAGGGGGGGGGGGGGGGTCAACAGCCTGGGAGGCAAGGCCCTTTCGCCCCCCCCCCCCGATCTCCTTTTTCCCCCTTTTCTTTTCTTCTTCCTCTTCTTTCTTTCCCTTTCTCTCCTCTTTCCCTTTCCCTTCTTTTCCTTTCTTCTCTCTTTTTTTTTTTTTTTTTTTTTTTTTTGCGGGGGGGGGGGGCCAAGGCCCGCTCGGCCCCCCCCCTGGATCCGCGCCTGGGGCCATCGACAAGAGGCTAGGTTAGAGTTCGGGGTAGGGTTAGGGTTGTCTCAATTTTTAGAAACATGCTTATCGACTAAATGAAAATCAACGCAGAGAGCGCTATGACAATGTACTAGAATGGTGCTAGGGATGTATTGGGTCACAAAGTAAATTGAAGAAACAACCATTTGCTCCATCCTTATTAGCGTTTCGGAGATTACACGATTGTTGTAAAATTAGGTGTTTGTTTGCGTTCTCGCAAATAGATGAATAACTTTACAAGTAATCATAACAAATACCGATTATGTAACAGGTCATCTGATTGGTTGATTAATCTGATACGTAACAATATAAGCTCTTATGCAAAGTGAACCATGTCCAAGATTTTGATGAACACTAAAGATTACAACCCCAAGTTTAATTCATCATCAGGAGTCGTTTGTCAAAGTGTAGCCTTTAGTAACATCTTTAGCTTATACCATTGACAATTTTATTTTGTTTTTAATACAATTACTCAACATTTTCCATATTGGTTAGCTTCTTCTCTTTGGATTGTTTTCGAGGGGACACTTTTCTGGCAATGAATTTGAGTTCCACGGTTCCACCATCATTCCTGGAGCGAGAATGTGTTCGGATATTATACAGTGATCATTATTCAGGATAACGAGACTTTGTCGAATTAACGCCCCAGGACTGTCAGCAAGATAAAGAAGGTAAATGCACACTAATTTATAAACAATGCTTTCAGCCTTCAGACTAACCGACATCAATTAAAATGTACTTTTTCTTTTGACTTGTGCTGTCCAACAATTCAATACATCGAAATGGTTCATTACGATATCCTTTCTTGTGATTCTCCGTCAGGTTTAGGATGCAGCTAGACATTAAAACAAGACACAATGAAACTTATTGATTGATTTTGACGCAGGACTTGGTAATATCACCAGTCCTCTCTGTAGCTGGCCAACGGAATGCAGTTTGTAGTTTCGAAATTGGTAGCGTCTGAAACTTTTTAAACGAAGGTCGATCAGGCTTGGCAACCCTCCAACAGCTTGCTCGACATAACAACAAGCAAAGTACATAACGTTGACTCCATCAGCCATACAGATGCCATCATTACATAAAAGATCAGAGTGAAAATGAAAATCATCACCAGTGTGTTTGGGAAATGTATTCGAAAATCTTTTCTCTTCGGTCTGCCCCTCTCTTTTTTTTTTTAAATTATTTGTCTCCTCTCTCATTTTTTCCTCCACAGAATCACTCAATCACGATGTGGAACCAAGGCGATCACGACAAACCGAAAATCAACAATGACCAGTCTGACGACGAGGACGGACATTCGGGCGAGTATGTCAACCCCGCTTTTGAGCTGACGTCAATGCCCTCCTCATCACGAAGTCCATTATCAGGTCCGCAGTCAATAGAAGCTAGAGACGAAACGATGGATGATGACGGAAGATCGATGTCGACGGCGATGTCGACGTCCAACAAGATACGGTTCAGCAAGCATGGTCTTCAGCTGCAACCAGTCGACGACGAGAGCGTCTACGGAAAGAGTTCGACGTCGTCGAGTGACGCCATGAGCGAGATCAGCGACCATACGCGTTCTACCGTGTCACTGAAAGTCGTTATCGACTCCAACGTCGACGGCCACCAGAAGACACCCCGCGATCACGACGATGATTTGGCTGTCGAACCCGATCATGCCAATTTCATGAATAGCAAGTTGTCGTTTCTCGACACCGGCAAGGAACAGGGTGACGAGAAAAGCGTCAAAGGCGGTTTCCTTGGCAACGTCAAGACGAAGTTCCCGAAGAGGAAGAGAAATAAGCTTGGAAGGGTCACTTCACCGATACTCATGTCCAACTTAGTCGATGTAAGTTGAATTTATTCTTCCCCTTCCTTTCCGTAGATGATGTTCGTGAGCCCTAGATGTTGATAAAATGCGTATAGATCGGTAATAGTTTCTTGACGCTATTTTGTTTTCTTCTGGTTGTTTTCTTTATGTAATACGAAATATAAAAGTGCACTTTGCATGAAATTAACATTATTATTTTAATCCCTTTTCTTCGCTTTTCTATTAGGAACATTCCTCACTTTAGTCGGCAGGCATTGTTTAATCAGTCACAGAGGCAGGTTTTTCTCTATAAAAAAATAGCCATAACGTAATGTATCTAAGGTAGCTAATGCACTGTTTGCATATAGTGCCATGTGCATCAGGTTGGGTTAGGGTTGTTGCAATTTTTTAGAAACATGCCTCTACGCCTGATAAAATAATGGCTACCGTTACCAGAGAGTAAAGTGGTTGACAGTGATGTAACTTGTGTCCAATCGGGGGTCAGTCACTATTCTTTCTGTATAATTATGTAGATGGAATTGGAAGGAGCGAAATATGGTGTCAGAAAGGATATTTCTTATTGTGTCCTAACTCTCCTAATTTATGTCCCCCCCCCCCCCCATTGTGACACTCACCCCCACACCACCCACACCATTACCCCCCCCCCCCCTCCTTCCCCCAAATTACGTAATTTTAAGTTAGGGCCTATTCCCTCGCCTATTTATTTAATAGAACATCATGCAATAAGGTTATCGACATTTACATCTTAATGACTCACGAAGCATTATGTCACCGGCTAAACCCCTTAGGCAAATCATGTAGTTCTTATCATTGTACAAATCTATACGTAATAAAGAAAGAAAAAATAGGAACACACACCCCACATTCATCGTTCACATAAAATATGAGATTAAACGCAATTATATTTAAAAAACGCACCTTCTAAATAATCAATTCTGATTGGCTGAAAATCAAGTTGAGTTTAAAATCAACTCTTTATGCAAAAGGGCCCTAGTCATTACTTTCATAGCATATCCCTCCACCCCCCCCCCCCCCCAAAAAAAAAACAACAACAACAACAACAACAAGAGCAAAAGCGGGAAAAATTAATCGGGCGCCGAATTCGCCTAGTTGGTAATATACTTTCCATAAGATGTAAAAAGTATTTAAACATTTTTTTCCCCGCGGCACCCACTGGTATTTACAAAAATATTGATTTTGTATTATTTTGAGTGCGGTATACGGGGGGGGGGGGCGGTTGTAAGGGACGTTTCCCGGCTCCGTCCTATAATGGAAACCTTTTTTTAGCATGAATTGTTCTTTACAATCATTGCACATTGTACATTCAAAATTAATCGTGCTATTATCATTCTAAACTGTGTTAGTTAATGCTTCTTCCTAATTCTCTCCAATTTTAATTCATTTACTTAATCAGTCTGTCAGGAGAGGCGATTTGGAGAACATGAAGGATCTGCTGACCGAAAACAGCTCATTCAACTTGAGCAAGTTGGATAAGAGTAATCTGGCTCTTCTTCACTACGCGTCTATTCAAGATCGAGATTTCATTGCAAGAGAACTTCTGCAACGAGGCGCAGGTATATGGGACTTTACTTTTAATGCCAGACAGGATATTGGAAAAATTCACATGAATTGAAAAGATACTAATTGTTTTGAATACTTGCAACGTTTGTATACATTAATTTTGTATTCGCCTAGAAATGTATGCGTTGCGAAAAGAAAATGGAATGCATAGTGTAAAATATTTATGTCAGAATCCATTTGATATAGTTGTGCCATTTATCAGGGGAAAGTACAATTTTGTCTCCTCACAGTAATTACTGGCTGATAATTTGGACAAAGAATTAACATCTTGCCATATTTACCAAAAAAGGAAATCGCTTTCCCTAATGAGGTTGACGAATGGAAAATTTCTTTGATATCCCGTAAACTTTGTCTTTCAAGTCAGGTCAGTGCAATTGATAATATTCTGTCTCTGAGCATTCTGTCGGAAGACACATAATCTTAAAAGTTGTCATTCAAAAATTCAGAAGAAAGTTGAAATTGTTGTCACTTTACTATTCCGTTTGATAATTATTCTAATCAACACGCATTCTACTCCCATTTTCGTGAAATATAATCTAAAACCAACCATTAAAACTATTTTAAATAAATTCAAAATAAAACCACACACACAACGTTTCTCACAGACGTTGACGTACTCAACCTCGACATCAAGGCCACACCCCTCCACGCTGCTGCTCGTATGAACAGCGTCAACGTCGCCCACGTCCTCCTCGCACGATGCGCCGACATCGACAGGAAAACTTCGACTGGTCTAACTCCACTTCATATCAGCGCTCGACGAGGGCATAAGGAGATGACGAACGTAAGGATCAGGTTCATGATCATAGGGACTTTTAGATCGAGTGGACGAGAACGTCGTGAACGTCCACTGATCATGCGTGTCCATTGCAAGCCGTTTTAAACATTTATTCCTATTTCTTGATATCAAGAATTGGATCCTTGATATCAAGAAATAATTTTCTGTTGTAAAGCAATGGTAATTCTTGATATACTGTAGGAATAAGTGTTAAAACGGCTTGCCACAGACACGCATGATCAGTGGACGTTCACGCCGTTCTCGTCCACTCAATCTAAAAGTCCCTACTAAGTACTATGGGGTGTTGAGAAACTGTCGAAAACTTGTTGAGAAATTGGTTATTATTGTACTGAAAATAGTTGTATGGGCTTATTGAAAATAATGTATGGAATTAAGAAGAATCACAGACAAAATTTGAATTTTGGCTTATTATTAAGAAAAGAATGCTGAAAGTGTTACCAAAATGGACTGGGGTTGCATTCAAAGGGTTTTAAGACGTACAGTTAAGCGTGAAACACAATCGTGTTGTAATTTGTAAAATATACAAAACCAAACCCCTTTTCAATGTCACACCTTACTTCTCCTTTCCTCTATTATTTCTCCTGCTGTTCGGTTGCTGTATACCACTTGTATCGGGTGATGAATGGGAAGGGGTGGCTTTGGCCAACGTGAAGAAGTTTTATTTTGAACTCCGCCTCTTTTCCTTTTCTCCGTCTTATCTCTCGTATTTCTAACTTCAGCAGCTCTTTATCATTGCTGTTGTTGTTTTAGTTTATAGGCGGTTGTCATTCAGAAGTGAATATTTACGCCTCTTCTCTTTGGATTTTTTTTTCCCTTTAAAATTAGATTTACTTTTTTAAATATATATCATTAAATATCATTTTTTAAATATATATCATTAGATTATTCATGATATTCTTCTTTTCATGCATCTGACATTATTCCTTGTTTCGGTCAGATTCTACTTACATTGGGCAGGGCAGACGTACACGCACGAGACGCTGAGAATGGTACGGCTCTCCATCTGGGTGCTATGAGCGGAAACATTGCAGTCTGCAGGTTACTGGTATGATGACATTCATTATATCTTTCGTATCAGGATAATTACCCCTGGACAATCACCCCCGGAAAACTACCCCCGAGGACAATTACCCCCCCCCCCCCCGTTCATTAAAGTGGAAGTCTACCCTGATCATATTAAGTAGGTTTTGATAAAAGCATGATGGGGGGGGGGTGACTGTCCATCAAGGGGGTTTAATTTATTGTCATAAGGGCTATTGTCCTAGGGGGTCATTTTCCGGGGGTTAATAATAATGTCCTCGAGGACGGTTGTCTTGGAGGTAATTTTACGGGGTAATTGTCCTTGAATATATTATATTTCTATGCTATGTCTCATATTTTAAAAAATCTAAAACATTCTGGGTGTCTTAATATTTTCATCACGTTTTAATTTGTATAGGCACCATAATCATCAATAAATAATGATAATGATGCAATTTAAATCTAAGAAAGGACATTTTATATGTAAGGGAGGATGATGTCGGGATCGTGGGCCTGAGGTCTGGCGAACCTTTTGAAAATTGTCTAGACTCTAGAAGGCCTACGAGATCGGCGATGTCCGTCACATGGGCTGTCGGACTCTTTGGATGTCGGTCTATATAGTGAACCCTCCAAGTTGTCAGAAGACCCCTGAAGCGATTGAAAGAGTGCAAAAAAAGGATAGATCAGATAATTTGTTGAGAGGGAAACCTTTAGGCGGGAAAAAATAACTGCATGTATGTTAAACAGAAAGCTTCAGTCTCTGATATCGACGGTTGTTCTGCTAAGATTACCATGATTACATTTGGCTCCTTTCATGGGGAATGTTGACAAATTTCTTTTTTTTTTAAATTAAAGAATGACCCATACCAGACGTTAATTTCTGTCTACATGTGTGTATAACATTTCAATATTCTAAAATTATTTCTTTTTAGAAATGTGTGTACGATTAGACTGAATTAATCTTAGTTTTCTTGTTTATGTTCTTAGGTCCACCAAGGAGCCGACATCAAAGCGAAAGATGTGAATAACATGACACCGTTGATGAGGGCTGTTGTGAGTGGACATGCCGCTTTGGTGGACATGTTTCTCGAGAGAGGTATGTGTTTAATAATAATAATAATAATAATAATATTTAGCTTTTATATAGCGCTTCATACAAATGTCTCTAAGCGCTTTACAAAATACTATTACCCCGGTCATTGGATTCAGTATTTGTGATGATGGGAGTATATAGGGAGGTTGCGTGATGGAGATGGCGACGACGATGAATATACCGTTCAATTTTAACGATTCTCTCTCTCTCTCTCTCTCTCTTTTTCCCCCCCTCTTTCTCTCTCTCTCTGTCTCTCCTCTCTCTCTGTCTTTCTCTCTCTCTTTCTCCTCTCCTCTCTCTTTTTCCCCTCTCTCTCCTTTCTTTCTCCTCTCTCCTCTCTCTCTCTCTCTCTGATATCTCTGTAACCCCTTCTTCCTCCCCCCTCTCTCTCTCTCTCTCTCTCTCTCTCTCTATCTTTCTCCCTCCCTCTCTCCTCTCTCCACCTCTCGCTCTCTCTCTCTCTACCCCCCCCCTCTCTCTCCACCTCCACCTCCCCCTCTCTCTCCCAGCTCATCAGACTGGCCTAAATATCGAAGAGTACATCAATAATGAAGACAATGATGGTAATACATGTCTGCATCTCGCTGTCTCTAAACGACGGACGGAGGTAAGATTCAACATAGATTCGTGAAGGCCCTGTCGCAATTCTTCCTCTTTTGTTTAAAATAAATGAAAAAACATTTCATCCATCATAGCTGCTTTCTAGGAGGGATTCGGAAAGGCTATAATATCATCAGTGATGTGAGTGATGTATACCTTTTTATTTCCATGAGGTTTATTCTAACTTTATCCTATACCCCTTCCCATCAGAAATAAGGAACGACGTAAATTTTACAGTACACGAACTGCAAATAGACGTACGAGTTATTTCTTTAGTATACCAAGATACCTTTGTATGCATTACGAAGTTGCAAAGACAACTAAGATTTTATCTGCACGTTCAGTCAATAATCATTAGATTTATATCGTCTGTTATGTCATTGGTTGTATATTCGTTATTTTCTATAAGTTTTCTATATAAAGACATTGTAGCCTCATGGGTGGGAGGGGGAGGGGAAGGGGCTGCTTTACAAGGGAGCCATACTGTTAAACAAACAACAACAACAAAAAAAACTTGATAAAAAAATAGTAACGACATGAAAGTAAACAAAAACAACAACAGCAATATATGATACATGAAAAGTAAAAGAAGAATCAAAGTAAAATAAGTAAAATGTGTAATACAATCTTACAGGTGATTGAACGTTTGCTGGGTTATCGCATGAACGCGAATCTCGTGAAGAAGAACGGCATGGGCCCCCTTCACATCGCAGCCACCAACGGATCTACTGCTGTAGCTTTATATTTGATTCAGAACGGGGCCGACATTGACATGAAGGACGATGAAGGCATGACACCTCTTCATAGGTCAGTCTCTCAAAATGATTAATTATCGTATGAAGGATGTCACCATCATGTCGCTTCTATGATGTAGATTTATCGTTTCATTGGCACAAATGCACACTAAAAATACGCAGATTAATATAATATTCATTTGTCAACATTATAAACCTTTAATTGAAGTTGGTCGATAGTTTGGGAATATAGGCTGTGCAATTTGAATTCATGTATGTTCTTTCCTGGGGATCTAGTGATCTAGTGACTTGTGCTCAGGTGCGGATCCAGGATTTCTTAGGGGGGGGGGGGGGGGGAGGCCCAAATTTGAAATTATGCGAGCCAAATATTGGTACGTAATGGTGACCAGCAGTGACGTAATTAGGGGTGGGTGGGTGCAGGGAGGAGCGAGTTTTTCCCCTCCCTCCTCCGCGAAGCGCGGAAGCTTTGACATTTCAATAAATTATTAGAGAAAGAAGACGATTCGTTGTACCATTCCCAAAAATAATCCTCGTCTGAATTATGTTTCCCCCCCATCCCGCGAGAAGCGCGAAAGCTTTTACGTTTCATTAAATCATTAGAGAATGAAGACGATTCGTTGTACCGTTCTCGACTCTTAATCCTTGTCTAAATTCAGTTTCCCCCTCCCCTCCCCCCCCCCCCCCCACTGCGCAAAGCGCGGAAGCTTCGACGTTTCATTAAATTATTAGAGAAAGAAGACGATTCGTTGTGTCGTTAACGACTCTTAATCTTCTTCTAAATTCAGTTTTTCCCCAAGCTTTTACGTTTCATTAAATCATTAGCGAAAAAAGACGATTCGTTGTACCGTTATGACTTTTAATCCTCGTCTAATTTCAGTTTCGAAGCTTCGACGTTTCATTAAATTATTAGAGAAAGAAGAAGATTTGTTGTACCGCTCTCGAAAAAAAATTAGTTTCCCCCTCTCGCGCGAGGCACGGAAGCTTTCACGTTTCATTAAATCATTAGCGAAAAAAGACGATTCGTTGTACCGTTATGATTTTTAATCCTCGTCTGATTTCAGTTTCCCCCCCTCCCGCGCGAAGCGCGGAAGCTTTTACGTTTCATTAAATCATTAGAGAAAGAAGACGATTCGTTGTACCGTTCTTCAAAATTATTCTCGTCTGAATTCAGTTCCCCCTCCCCTCCCCGCGCGAAGCGCGGAAGCTTTGACGTTTCATTAATTCATTAGAGAATGAAGACGATTCGTTGTACCGTCTCGACTCTTAATCCTTGTCTGAATTTCAAAAATGTTCTTTGTCTACTCCCCTTTCTTCCTAAGTTCTCTTCCTTTTCACTCCTCTCTTTTTTTGGCCGGCGTTTATTGGGGGGACCACCCCACCGCCCCCCTGGCTACGCAACATAATTATGTTGATACTTTGTCCGCCCCGGAAGCTCAGGGGTTTAAGCTTTTAATTTACGGTCAGATTAGCATTCAGGGGTCCGCCTTAGGGCACTAGGCGGGGTCCAGGGGGCAGAGCCCCCGAAGTTCAGGAGTTTTAGGCATTTAATTACGGTCAGATGAGCATTTTTTTGATACCTAATTGTTACAGTGGCAGGTCACTAATTGGCTTGGGGTTCAGGGGGCGGAGCCCCGGAATCTCAAGGGTTTTAGGCACTCAATTACGGTCAGATGAGTATCAAGGGGCCCGCCTAAGGGCTCTTGGTTGGGTCCAGGGGGCAGAGCCCACGGAAGCTCAGGGGTTTTAGGCGTTTAATTACGGTCAGATGAGCATTTTTGATACCTTATTATTTGTGACACTGGCAGGACACTATTTGGCGTGGGGTCCAGGGGGCAGAGCCCCCAGAAATCAAGGGTTTTAGGCATTAAATGACCGTCAGTTGAGAATCTAAGGGCCCGCCTTAGGGCCCTAGGTGGAATCCAGGGGCAGAGCCCTTGGGGTTTTAGGCATTTAATCATGGTCAGATGAGTATATTTTGATACCCCATTATAATGTGACCAATATTCTGTATGTGACACTGGCAGTTGACTATTTTTTTCTTTCTCGCTCTCTTTCTTTCTATTTCTCTTTAATATACTTTTTCAAAGAAAGTGTTGGGGGGGGGGGGGGGCTCGAGGATCCCGATCCCCGCCGTTCCGCGGGCCCTGATATGTAGGCATCTCAGGAAGCATTTTCTTGCCTGGCTGTAAATTTAGGAATTTGTCATTTTCCAACAAACGCATAAAGTGAGGAAAAATCTCGGAAAATTATCTCATTTCAGCATTATTTGTAAACTACCGTTATGGAATTAGAAATAAACCACGTTTGAATTCTATTTCTCCAAAGCCCCCCCCCCCTTCCTATCAGTACGCCAGTGGCCCCCCCCCCCCCCTCTCGATCTACACCTTGTTGGCGGGAAATTGCAACTGATATCCCTTACTTTTCTTCATTCTCTTTTTTTTCTTTCCCTTTTTCTCCTCTTCCCCTTTCCCTTCCCTTCCTTATCTCTCTTTTAGGTTTGCTGGGGGGGGGGGGGGGGGGGGGCAAGGTCATTTTGGTCCCCACCCCGCTCCACACATTGTTGGCGGGATTAACCGCAACTGATCTCCGCTTCATTTCTCCTTTTATTTTTTTTCTTTCTCTCTTTTTTGTTCCCTTTTAGCTCTCCTCTTTTCCTTTTCCTTCCTTCTCTCTTTTTTTTAGCGGGGACGGGGGGGGGGGGGGGGGGGGGGGGAGGCTAGGGCCTCCCCCCGATCCACAACTAGTTGGCGGGAAATTGCAACTTATATCCCCCTTCTTTTCTTTTCTTCTTCTTCTTTTGTCCTTCCCTTTATCTCCTCTTTTTCGTTTTTTCTTTCCCTTTCCTTTCTTCCTCCCCCCCCCCCCGATCTCCTTCTTCCCTTTTTTCTTTTCTTCTTCTTCTTCTTCTTTTTTCCCCTTTCTCTCCTCTTTCCCTTTCCCTTTCCCTTCTTTCCTTCTCTCTCCTTTTTTTTTGCGGGGGGGGGGGGGGGCAAGGCCCGCTCGGCCCCCTGGATCCGCGCCTGCTAGTGCTTGATGCTATGTCGGGCAAACCTCTTGCAAGCTTTCAGGATTATATCAAGAACGACCTTTGTTTAAAAAGTATGCAATAAAAATTGAATTTGTGGGTAAACCGGTCTATTGTGTGACACCGTGACTTGCTCTTGCGACAATTGCTCCCAGTCACATTCCTATACACTAACTGACACTTTAACCGCAACCGTGGACCCAAGAATATACCTAACCCTATCCCGTACCGCGTACCCTAAACCTAACCTAAAACCCAAAAGCAACCCTATTAACTTTAACGAAATAAATAAAGCCCGAAGCAATTGTCGCAGGAGCAAATGTCAATTCACTGGCTGTGCGCCACATTGCAAGGTATAGTGGCTGCAGTGTTTACAGGGATGGGGCGTCGGTTAGGATTTTCTCTCCGTCAGATATGGGGAGAGGGGCACACATGGCTACGTGGTATATAAGGTAATGATCTTACAGAAATTGCTTTAATTTGATCTCTTAATATCAGTATAGGTCCATGTAAAATCCAGAAGTACTATCATAACATTTTAGAAATGATTATTTACAAAAAGTCGGCGTGGCGCCAATAACAACACAAACATTACTTGATGCTGACAACGACTATACCTTCAGCAGTTTAGATCGACACCAATGTCATCTGCCTATGTTTTTCCTGTCCAGCAATATATGCATAGTTATATATTTTTTGATTAATTGAAACAGAGCCACCTTATACAACCAAGTCGAGACCATCGCCTTGCTAATTCATGAAGGGTGTTTGATCAACGAGATCGACAACAGTGGTTTTACGCCCCTTCTCTGCGCTGCTTGGAAGGGCCATACTCCGGCCGGTGAGCTGTTACTAACCCGAGGAGCTGACATGTTTGGTGAGCCGAGAATGATATTCCTAGTTTTTATCTTTTTAATATCTAAAAATCCCAAATGTTTGTCATATTGGTCTCCCATGTTTTAATGAATCTCATGTGTCTTCTTGTACGAATCACAACCACTTTAGAATGAAATCATGACACAACATGAGAAACGTACCTTGCATAAGTCAAGTTGCAAGAAGCATTCAGGTTGTACTAGTGTGTTTTTCAAACTGTTCATATACTCCGTAAAATATGGAAATGAATAACGTAGAATGCATGTGCACCAAGGGTCTGTAGACATTTTATAATGGAGATACTGGACTAAAGTTTTTTTCGACAAGTTTGCAGAAATTTCCAACGAGCAAAGAGGATGTTATTTTGCTTTCAGTTTTGTCGACACCACTTTGACATTATTTTTATGCCTGACATGTTTAATTTGTGGATCGCGCCCCCATATCATACACCGTATATAGCGACAACTTTGATTCCATCGACTGTTTCTGGGTTTAGGGCGTTTCCACATTATGCAATATCATTTCCTATACATCACACTGACGATGTGTTCCCTCCACACAGTCTCCGACATACACCACAAGTCTCCGTTACACTGGGCAGCAGAGATGGACCATCTGAGTTTCGTAGAGTTCCTGCTGAAAAACGGCGGCTACAGTTTGTTAGAAATTCGAGATATTTATGAGCAGACGGTTTTGCATTACGCGGCAGAGGCAGGAAATGTTGAGGTAGGCCTTAACTTTGGCTAAAATTGACGAAAGCTCGCTCTTTATAGCCAGAACCTACGGCGCTTATCACAAAATACTATTTTTGTTAAACATAGCCGCATTAGGTTTTTTTAGGCAGTTTTTTTTTAGGGCAGTGACTTAATCTAATACTATCTTCAAGACAACAAAGCAACAACAACACAACCTAATAATAACAACAGCATGATCAACAAAAACAATAACAATAATATAATAATTAAATGGGTAAAACATCACTGACAAATAGAAAGAAAAGAAGAAAAACAAATATAATATTCCGCTTTTTTATACCAGCTATTTTAAATTGACTTGAGCAATTCTAAAATTTCTGCTAAATGATTTGCATTAATCATTAACGTTGATTGATATCATTTTCTTAAATGTTCAGATGATCAAAAAGATGATCCAATACGAGGTCAAAGGTGAAGTGAAGGATGTGTCAGAGAAGACCCCAGTCCATGTCGCAGCTCAGTAAGTCCGTCTCTGCCGACACTAGGCCTATATTCATAATGGTACCGAAAATGGTGATAGAGATGTTGGTGATGATGATGATGATAATGATGATGATGATAATAATAATAATAGTTATAGAGCGCTTTCCAGGACCGCAGGCCCTCTCAAAGCGCTTTACAGATATAATTTATATTACGATGATGATGATGATGATGATGATGGTGACGATAATGATGATTTCGAGGACTACGACGAAAATGATGATGACGGATATTCATAGCACTTGTATAACCTCACATGTCTGTTATCATATATATTGTCCCATTTCAGAGCTGGTTATGTAACATGTGTCGAGGAGCTTCTCCGCCAGACCCCATTGCTCCTGAATGATGAAGACCAGGATGGGATGACACCGTTACTCACAGCCTGTTACCATGGCCACCGTGATCTCGTCAAGACTCTCCTCAAGATCGGAGCAGACATCACGAGTGTGTAAGGGATAACATCTATCATCTATATGGTAACAATGTTAAAGGGAGTGTGGCTTGGCAAATACTGGTTAACGACATCTACGTCTTTTTTGGACAACTGTAGTCAGCGACTTAATCTCTAACATGGTCAGCGTTCGCGAAACAGACCGAAGTTCTCCTCACGCTTCGGTTTCGCGTATATTACACGCCGATTGTCCCCGAGTCAGGCCACGGGAAAGACACGTAGTCACGTCAGGCTACACTCCCTTTAAGTTGTTATAGGAATGACAATAGATACCTTATTAATGAAAGTATTAAATGTGATTATATAGACCAATTAGTCTCTGCGTTATGCTGATGATGCTTTCTACACCGAATAAATGATATCTACAATCGATAAGTCAACTACTTATTAAAACTTAAAGTAAATTTTGTTCTACAAGGTACGTGATTTGGAATACAGAAAAAATGTGATAATGGGTTCTTATTAATTACATAAAAACTTGAAATGTGGAAAATTTCTATGTATGTCTACAGAATCAAACTGAAAGGAAGAATCATTAAAATGACGTCGAATTGGCACACCATGACCGCCTTTAGCCACAAGCAGCGAATCAGCGATACAATAGCCTGTGCTGAATGAATGTCGCAAACATTCATAATCGATTTTTTTTTCCCCTTCATCATTTTGTCATGATTTAATACTATCAGGACGAGAAAAACAGTTTCCAATAGTTTGACATCTACTATAGATGACTAATTGCAAAATTTGTTTTATCGCCATGAGATCGGATTAAAAGATTATTTCAGAGTAGCTCTTCCTCGGTAAGCCTCTCAAGCTGTATCCAAGTTTTTATTTTTACCAACTATTTCAATATTAAAGATAAAGGTGAGTTCTGGTAACGCGATTGCATTGTGAAAGAAAAGGTGTGGAATGCATCAGAAAAAGTTGATCATGTAATTATGCATGTAAGTATTGGTGTGTACTGCAAGGTTCTGGAGTCATCAAATTCATAACAAATTTGGCTCAGTCTTGATAAGTAACAAGCACACCATACAAAAAGTAGAAAGATGTATATGGGACAATACAAATGGTGTCGGTGCTAGTACTACTTGATTTCTTTATCTTTCTATGCTCATTACTCAGCCAGCATACATTTTCTTCCAAAATTGTTTGGCACATGACATTTATTTGTAATCTCGAACATTCAGTGTAAGTTTCGTTAGATTCTGTGAGAATTCCTTTTCTTTTTTTAACCAGAACTCAAGTTTATCTTTAACATCGTAATGTGAGGACTTGAAACAAATCTAGCTTATTTACCGTTATTCATTGATTTTGTTATGATTCATTTCAGCAATGACTTCCACCGGTCGGCGTTGATGCTGGCAGCAATGAATAACCACGTGGAAACAATGAGCATCCTCATTGAAAACAACTGCGATATCCACGCCTTAGACAAGAATAAGGTACAATCTCATACTTTTCTCAACACTGTTAGAAAAAAATTAAACAAGTTGTTTAAAATTTTAAACAACCCCGAGTTAACCGGTGAATCGCTCAACGTTGTTTAAAAATTAAACAAATTAAGGTTGTTTACATTTTGAACACTTAGTTGTTTAAAAATTAGGAAACCTTTTAAACAACAGTTGTTTAGTAATAAAACTGCACAACTCGGTTGTTTAAAGCAAGTTGTTTAAATTTTAAACAATAATGTTTAAATTAATAAGCAACTGTTGTTTATTCAGTTTTAATGCACAACTGGGTTGTTTAAAAGGAGTTGCTTAAATTTTAAACAGAACTGTTTAATGGTTATTATCTGGTTGTTTGAATTTGTGAAATGACCTACTGGAACCCCCGGCCCCCCCCCCCCCCCCCACTCAGTGTTATTTAGGGTACGCATATGCTCGTTCCCTCTTTTTGAAAGCACCCCCTATCTGAGGACTGCCAACATTTCCGAACCCCCCTTTCGCGGGCTTTTCGCGGGCTTTTCCTGCCTTGGAGACCCCCCTAAATCAGGAAAAATGCTCAATGTACCCCCCTAAATTCGGAATAATTTCTCAGGAGTCCAAAGAGATGAGAGAAAAAAAGAAAAAACACCCCCTTTTTAAAGAAATCTCCGGGTGAAAAGTCAAATACACCCCTTTTTTTAACAATTCTCGGGCCGGACTTTGTCGCACGAAAAGTACCCCTTTACCGGACATTTTGGCAACACGCATGCGGTCATTTCGAAACCTGAGTGGGGGGGGGGGGGGGGGCGCTGGAACCACTCCTGCAATAATCACAACGATGTATACACTGTAACATGCAGAGCTTGTTGCCAATTTACTTCAACATTTGTTCATCATATTCATGGCAGTGACAGACAACATTATTATTTGTCTCTATAACTTCACCTAAACCCCATCGGCGAAGCCGAGAAGAACCAAGTCGTCGCCTTGCCCTTGTTCCGCCATTTTCGTATGCACTTGCACTGCATGCTTGCATGCATGTATTATGTACGTACTTTGTGCAAATCGCATGTGTGTGCGCAAATTGCAATCGCGTTGAGAAAATATCGACGACGCCCCCGGGACTTTTTAAACAACTCTGTTTAATTAAATATTTTTGTCTTTTAATACATAGTTGTTTAAGTCAATCGAGCACTGATTTTTCGATTTTGAACAACGTTGTTTACTTTTTTAAACAACATTCTTTTAAACAGTGATATTTTAAACACCGTTCTAACAGTGAAGCATACATCTATTGACACAATTCTTAGAGCAACCATTTAACAAAAACGGCTATGGTGGTGACGACGAACTATCACACACATCCTCAGTGACAAATGAGTTAAAAACCCGGGGACGATTAGATACTGCTTCCCCCTCTCTGCAAAACAAATAGAAAAGTGTCATTAGGCCTAAACAAAAATGTTGCGTTGCCCTTTAGGTGCCAAAACATGGGTCGGTCGGTCGGATTTTTTTTTTTCTTCTTTTTTTTTCTCCCTCTTTGGCTAAGATTTCTCAGTTTTGAATGCTTAAATAGATAATTTTTTTAATTTATCAAACATTTTTTACTTCTAAAAAACGGTTTAAAAAAAAATAAATTAAAACCTGACCGTAGATTTCAAGATTTTTGGGTCGGTCGCAAAGGGCAATACAACATCTTTTTTTTAAATATAAGGTCCCCATGATCCCCTTTTTCTTATCTTAATTGAGAGCTTATTTAATGAGATACCCGCCTGTCAGTGACCATGCAGGGAGGTCTAGTCCCTCCTGCAAACTAGTGCAGTGGGGTTTTAAGGCACAGTTCATGGAAAAGAGACCTTTAAACCTCACACCTGCAGAACTCGGCCCTTCATCTGTGCATTGATGCGGGGCACATCGGACCAGCCAACCTGTTGATCCGTGCCGGAGCCGACCAGTCTGCCTCAAACAACGAAGGGTTCACTCCTCTAGAGCTAGCCATTGACGGTGACCACGGCGAGATAGCCGCAGCTATCATCAAGAGCAAAGAGTAAGTTTTTACAACTTAAAGGGAGGAATTGCTGCAGCTATTATCAAAAGAACAGAGGAGGATGATTATGCATAAACTTAGGTAATCATCCAGGGGCGTAATGGCCAGGTAATGGCCGCCTCATTTCGAAAGAAAAAGATGCGCATGACAGGGCCCTGAAATAAATCTTTATATTTCGGGGACTGCCCCCCCCCCCCTTCAAAACGTTAGAGGGTCATCGGGAGTTGTTAATTCACGTTATGCACTCGAGTTAATTAATCAAAATTCACACAGTAATGTTGTTTTATGTCAATAATATACACATGATTTTTCTGAAAGTCTACATAAATTGCATTATTTTTCTCCCTAAACGTCTGTTTTGAGCCAGAAGGGCAATAACTCTTTATACTTTTTAGACAAAGTTAACGCCCTTTCGGCTCCAAACAGTCTAAATGCATGAATTAAAGCAATTTCTTTACTTAATTCAATTAAATACAACGTTTATTTTTAAAGAAAATATTAATACATCTTTATTACTTGTTCACATAATTTCAACTCCTTGTTTAGCTGGAGAATTGCCATGCAGAGTAAGGATGACTTTATGATCTCGCCCATGAAGGCCCTCATCGAAAAGCTCCCCGACGTCGCCCTCCTCGTCATGGACCGATGCGTTCACAAGACATACACAGATCAACATACTACATCCTATGACGTAAGCACATGCAATTTAAATCAGAAGTATTTGCAGATGGTAATAAATATTGAATACGTACATAAATTCAAGCAAAAGCTTCTTCAAAGATCTTCCTTATTGTGTGTTTTAGTCTGCATTTTATAGATTACCTTTTTCATAAGAAAGCAATTATATTCTCGTTTCACAGTTTAGTTCAGTTTAGTTTTGTTTTGAGATGAAAAAAGATGAGTAGAGTATCTTTAACATAATAAAAATAATAATACACAACATTCATTATGCGCTTAATATGGTTGTTTCTAAGGGCACCGTTGTCTGTCTAATAATAATAATAACAATACTCAGTTTTTATATAGCGCTTATTCGAATAGAGCGCGTTTATCTAGGCTTGCCACTAGATATGTACATATCGTACCCCACTATCGAACCCCACTATCGTACCCCACTATACGATCGTGATTTGCGGGATGTCGCGTTTATCTACCCTTCACGATTCAAAATAAAGGCCTTGTGTCTGCCCAGCTGTTTTGACCCGGGAAGCAGACAGTTTCTCGGAGGTCAACTTCACACGTATGCTTGTACACAACACCTGGGTGGTCATATTTGTATGTGAGGTTCAAAACAGCTTTGCGTTTATCGATCTCTCAGAAACGTGATTCTGGCTGTATGTCACATTCAAAACGCACCTTTTTGCGTCTTTAGATATGCCCATATCTAAAGACGTTTGAAAAAGGCTTTGCGTTTATCTACTTCTAAATTTGCCTGAAAGACGTTTGAGAAACCTGATTCTAGCCAAAAATTTCCTAGATAAACGCAACCGAAATATAGTGATGCTTCCAAACTTGGAGATTATTACCCCGGCTTTAGCTGTGCTGCCATTGCGGCGCTCTAGCATTTCTACAAATTACCAACCAAAACTAATAATTAACACACATAAAATAGATGTCACAGTGGCATAAATGATTGAACAATTATTGAGATATTCAGTTTACTAGAATTGTTTTATTAACCAGACATTACACATCCTGGAACGGGAGAGGCAGGGTTCATATTAACAAAAACATTTTGAATAGTAAATGAAAATATATAGTTTAGGCAAAAATGCCATTGATAGTTGAAATATTATTACGAAATTCAGCTTATGCGCATCTCTTTTATCCCAACGTATACAAGTCGTCAAGATATAACAATACCATATTTCTTCTTAAAGGTATTACAAAGTTTTGGGAAATTTTGAAAAATGGGTGGATAGTGATTATTTACAATTTTGATATATTTGGATGCCCCTGTGGATGTATTAAAAACACCAGAAATTTTAGCCCCTAAAACACTTCTGCTTTTGAGAAAAATGGAATATAAAGATTTACCGGTACTCCCGGTAAATGTTGATGAATTTCAAATAGCTCCTACGTCCGTATAATGGTAGCTGCTATCATGACAATCTCAGAGTATGTAGTTGTGGTATATAATTTCCGAACGAGAATATCTAATCGGTCGATTTTAGTCAATAAACATTGTTTTATAGTTTAATTAATATCTTGACCTTGAGAGGGAGCTATTCAACATAAAATGTGTACTATTTACAATTTCATAACTTGAGAGTCAATTTCGACCGCGACAACGATCACTGAATATTGTAGGATCGTATATGCTTCCATTATGTTCATTTGAACCAAGTTCATGACCCCATACCAAAACTTTGTATTACCTTTAATAGGTGAAGTATGAATATCAATACATTGACCCCGGGCCAGACGATGAATCGACAAGAGCGAACGGATATCGATACTTCGCCGTCAGGGTAAGTTTAGATCCGGGTGGCGCCAACGTTTGCTTGTTGCTCCCTTCTTCTTCTTCTTCTTCTTCTTCTTCTTCTTCTTCTTCTTCTTCTTCTTCTTCTTCTTCTTTTTCTTCCACTTCTTCTTCTTCTTCTTCTTTTTCTTCTTCTTCTTCTCTCTTCTTCTTCTTCTTCTTCTTCTTCTTCTTCTTCTTCATTTACTTCCTCCTCCTCCTCTTCTTCTTCTTCTTCTTCTTCTTCTTCTTCTTCTTCTTCTCTTCAATCTTCTTCTTCTTCTTCTTCTTCTTCTTCTTCTTCTTCTTCTTCATTTACTTCCTCCTCCTCTTCTTCTTCTTCTTCTTCTTCTTCTTCTTCTTCTTCTTCCTCCTCCTCCTCTTCTTCTTCTTCTTCTTCTTCTTCTTCTTCTTCTTCTTCTTCTTCTTCTTTCTTCTTCTTCTTCCTCTTCTTCTTCTTCTTCTTCTTCTTCCTCCTCCTCCTCCTCCTCCTCCTCCTCCTCTTCTTCCTCTTCTTCTTCTTCTTCTTCTTCTTCTTCTTCTTCTTCTTCTTCTTCTTCTTCTTCTTCTTCTTCTTCTTCTTCTTCTTAATGGGAATTACCATGAGATAAACAATTTCAGTATTATTGGGGCAACCTTTTTACTATTCCTATTCATCTGCCATTTTCTCTGCATTTGTAGTATGGTGCCTATATAATTAATGCTCGTATTTTTTTGTTTACTTGACAGACAATGTGTCAGTACGGACGCGAAAGACTTCTAGCCCATGAATTGTCACAAAGCGCCCTGAAAAGAAAATGGTAAGAGTTTTGTCCGCATGATATATCTGAGCCTTCTTTTATGTTGTACCAGAAATAAAACAATTCCATATTTCAGATTTATTATTGATATTATATTGAAGCCTAAAAAGTATGCTTTAGATATAATTTGAAAGAGGTTTTATAGACAAAATTATGAATTGTTTATTTGTTTTATCTCTAGTTCATCACACCCTTCATTCCTTACTTTTTCATGCAGTTATTAATTCATTTTCTTTAAAATATGTCTTATCGTCTCCTCAGTCTCCTCCTCCTCCTCCTCCTTCTTCTTCTTGTCATATTCCTCTTCTCCTCGTTTCTTCATTGTCATCATCATCTAGTTTTTCAACTTCGAATTAAAAAAAAAAAAAAAATCAAGATTATTTGAGCACTTGTCTTTTTTTTCTTTGGAAGTTTCCCCAAAACCCCTTCTCAACCAAGGTTTTATTTTATTACATAAAAAACATATTAATGTTGCCTTTATTTCATTACATTAGAAAAAACATAACGTTCCTTTTGGCTCGATTGTTTAGGAATCGCTTCGCGCGGGTCTTTTTCTACATCGATCTGTTGTTCTACGTGGCCTTTTTGGCAAGCATTACTGCATACATCAGCGTAGCCGTTGTGCCGCCCCAGCGGCTTATTGGAACGACGTCGACGCTAAACTAAATCACTGCCCAACCATGAATGTATCACTCTTTCCAGAGCTGCGAGACATTTTCTACTATAGCGAGAAGGTAAGTGACTGAATCCCTGACGTAGTCAGGCGCGGATCCACGGGGGGGGGGGGGCCGACGGGCCCGGCCCCCCCCTGGCTTTTTTTTTTTTTTTTTTTTTTAATAAAAAAAAAAAAAAAGTTTTCGGGGTCAAATACAAAAAATAAATGATGCATACTCCCCCCCCCCCCCCCCCCCCCACTGAGCGAGATATTGGTAGGCTCGATTTTCACATTTTCGGGGTCATATACCCCAAAAAATGATGCTCACTACCCCCCCACTGAGCGAGATATTGGTCGGCGCGATTTTCACATTTTAGGCCCCCCCCCCCCCCCCCCTATCGGCAAATCCTGGATCCGCCCCTGGGCGTAGTTATGGGGGCTCGGTGGCTCTTGCTCTCCCTCCTCCCGACAAAAAAAAACAACAACCACAAAACAATAGTATAGATGCTGTAAAAGAGAAATAGAGAAGGCAGAATGGGAACGGGTTAAATCATTGATAATTAAAATAGATATCCCGGAGGTCAAAAAACAGTTGAAACCAGTTAGATTTTTCAACTGGTATCAACTGAAATATGTGACAGTTTATTTTACTGGTTTCAACTGGATTCAACTGACTGGTACCAGTTGAATCCAGTTAACACAACTGGTAAACTTCGCATGCACCGGTATATCCCAGTTGAAACCCATTGACTCTATACTATTGCCATGCAATATTGATTATTGATTATACCAGTACCAGTTGATTCCAGTTGATTCCACTATACCAATTTCCATATTGAAACCAGTTCACTTAACTGGAATCAACGGGTACCAGTACCAGTTGCCCCCAAGTGGTCCCCAACTGTTTTTGTTTCCACCTGGGTAGGACCCCTACCCGGACCCCTACCCCTACCCTACCCCTTATATATGGGTCATTCCCCTTCCCACCTCAAGACAAGACAATTCATGGTGATTATTTCAATTATTTCAAACAGACGGATTCTTTGTGGTACACGGACCCTGCACCAGCCTATTTAGGTTACGCAATACTCATCTACTGCAGTTCCATGGTGTTCGGAGAACTTGCTGAAATGTACACACTAGTAAGTCACATTTGGTCACGAGTCCAACATGCAATAACTCGTGTGTGCAAAGTTTGCAGTATAACTTCCTATCTATCCTTTCAAGTTCAAGTTCAAGTTTTATTTCCACATGTGGTTAAAAAAAAAACAAGTATACATACATGTACAGACATATGACAAATGCAAAGTAATACAACATTAACAAACGATAATATTAAGAGAAACAAATAGCGAACAAAATATAAGTCCATAAACACAGAACAACTAAATATATTTAGATATTTATTAAAAAAAAAAACATGTGGGGGACCAGCAAAGGCCAGGGGCCTGTCGAGGCTAATCCCCAGTACAATAATAAATATTTTGGATATTTTATATATAAAAAACAAACCAAAAACTCACAAACAATATGACAGAAAAGCGACGTACAGTACATATGACAAAACAAAAAGTTGGCAAATTAAATAGGCAAAAAAATATATATATATATATTGTACCACTATAAATTTATGAATTGTTTAATTTTTACAACAAAATTAATAAGATGATGATAATGATAATACGATCTTGGATATTTCTATGGCGCACTTGTCCACCACCCAAGGTGCTCTGCTAGGCTACCGATTTCAGTGCTCACACCATTCAAAGAATTCCTTGCTACGGGGGGGGGGGGGGTCACCCTCACACACAAATGCTACCCACCCGTGTCCATCAACATTAGAAAGTGACCCTAATGGCGTATTGCACTTTTTCTGAAATGACCCTGTGCGATCAGTGCTTGAAAAACACCCCTTTTTAAGGAAAACGTAGACGACGCCGAACCTGTGAATCTGAAAAGGTACCCTTTTTTTTTATTTTTGTGCGATCAGTGCTTGGGAGTGACCCCCTGGGCTGGTACCAATCTCACAGCAAAAACTTTACAGCAAAGAAGAAACATGGAAATGCTTAATGTATCGACATAACTGACAACCTAAGATTTACTTATAAAGCAGTTTGTAATTAAAGTGCATGAGTTTACTGAAATGTCTGTATCTCTTGTATTACAGCGTTTGAAGTATTTCACCGAACTGACTAACCTCGTGGACTGGGCGACGCTAACAACCGCAATAATGTATGTTTTGCCTCCCGGCCGAGTGCCTTGCTTCCAAAACTGGAATGCCGGTATCGTCGCCATTTTCTTGTCGTGGATGAAGTTCATCATGTACTTTAGAGGGTAGGAATAATGAACGAGATTTATTTCGTTTTTTTTTGCTTTGTGATGTTGTTTCAACCATTATTCTAGGAACTTCTTATTTAGTTCCTTATTATTGATATAATTATTATCATTATTATGATCATTATCATTATTAGTAGTAATAAAAGTAGCAGCAGTAGAAGTAATAGTATCATTATTTTTATTATGGTCATTATTATTATCATTATCATTCTTATCATTATTATCATTAATATTATTATTACTATAACTACGACTGTAATTGTCATTATTGTTATTATCATTATATATTCTATTAATGTCAAATGCCAATATAATGTCTCAACGTATATGTCTTGTGTAGTATGATCAGTGGCGTACTGAGCAAAAACTTTTATATACCTCTACATCGTCATGATGGTGCTTACACTTCCAGCAATGACATCAATTTTTTGTTTCTTTCTTAACTTGGTACAAGATACAAAGCAACATACACTGTTGCTCATAAAGTTTTTTTTACCCCATTTTATGGAATTATTTGACAATGATTTATTCCTAATCGATCCAGATAATAGTATACATTCTCAAATTTTATTGAATAATAATTTGCCAGTGTTTTTTTGTGTGTGACTGATTAAGCATGTGCATGATACTATGCTTATCAACTAGGGGACCTATGCCCTTATGTCATAAATGACAGTAATGAGGATTAATACCCCACAAAAGTGCACTAATATAGCACATCGACACGGTTTTGATCATGGGGCCTCACAGTTACGAGGCCATTGCTTTGCCACTGAACCATGACTGTACGCAGCAGGGGCTAGGGTAGGAGGCAGTTCCCACAAATAATTTAAAAAACAAAGAAAATGCCATAATTATCAATAATTCATTGAATTTCCCCCCGGCCCCAACAGAAAAAAATCTTCTGTGTGCCCATGTCTTGAGCCATAATGCATGGCCGTACAGAGGATTTTTTTTATGTGGGGGACTGGGGTAAAATGCAATCATAATTTTCGGGACTACACCCCCCCTCAAGAAAGATTACCGAGAGTACTTTTCAGGACTCCTTAATCCTCCCTCTCTCTCACATGGTGCACCCACAAGCCTACTGTATATTCATTAATGTTCATGGAAAGCAGCTTGGTTGGTACGAAGGTATATTTTGTATACTCTCTTTTCTCTCTCAGGTACAAGACCACTGGACTTTATGTCCTGATGTTCATCGAAACTCTGATATCTTTACTGAAGGTAGGTCCAATGCTAACTTCCAAACGGAGAGAAGAAAGATTGTGTTATTATTATAACCTTGCATGAATTTCCATGACGTTGTAAACTCTATAATGAGTAGAATATTTCGATCTGGCGATTATATGACTCTATTTCATTACATGTATTTGGAATTAGTGATTAATATGGTCATTGCACGATTGTGGGACAGGCTAGTCACATATAGACCTACTATATACATGGATACAGAAAAGTGGAAAAATAACAATCAAACAAAAGAGAGAAATTTCTAAAGACGCACATTGGATTTGTTGCTCTTTTTGTAGGGTGGGGCAGGGTGAGGCTTTGGTGTCCCAACCCGCACATTTATGTACAGATTTTATATTTTATTATATGACTATGGCATTTTTATGGTCCGTCAAGGTGCCGTTATAAAGCACTCCGAAAACCGAGAAGGGCAATTAGATTCCTTCCCTGTCGCACAAAACGATAAACCCTCTTGCCCAATCTTGTTTGCTCAAACAGTAATTTTAAAGACAGATGGAATAATAGAAATTTACATAATAATCCTTTCAAATGAGACGTATTGAAATGATAGTGATATAGTTAGATTGATTCAATATCTGGGTCCGACGTTTGATTTGATTTCTTATTTTGCTTACAGGCTATGACTATTTTCGTCATGTTCGTCATCGCTTTTTCCGCCACATTTAGAATGGTCTTCAGTCAACAGGTATTTCGGGTTTCGAACCAATATTGGCGCAAAGCGTCTGAGGGGTTTGGCCTTGGGGGGGGGGGGTACTGATAGAGACAGGGAGACAGAGAGGGGGAGGGAGGGAGGGAGGGAGAGATACAGAGAGGGAGGGGGAGAACGAGAGGGGAGGGAGGGATAGAGAGCGAGTTACTAAGAGAGAGAGGGAGAGAGAGAGAGAGAGAGGGAGGGAGAGAGAGAGAGAGAGAGAGAGAGAGATGGGGAAGGAGAGAGAGAGAGGTAGAGAGAGAGAACACGCCGAAGATCGGAATGTATTTCCGAAAGTCTATTCTATCGAAATGTTGTTTGACTTACAATTTCAATACTAAAACTAAAATTGCTTTATTAATGAGATATGATCAGTGAGGGGCATTATTATGTCAGACATAAATGACAAATGATTTAGAAAATAGTTGTATACAAACAAAAAGAGAAACACGTGTGCTTTTTGAAGAGCAGATGAATCATCTATGAAGACAAAACAGTTTGAGAAAATTGTAAATGATTAAAAACAAGCTATCCATACTTCATTAGAATTGGGGTACGATGTGTTAGTCTAGGGGTATCCTCAAAGTGAAACTGTCAATATTGGGGCAATCGTCACCTTATGTTCAGGCAAAATATGATGATCTCCTTGTAATTTCGGAATCGTTCATCATTCGAAGTCAACAGCCCATTTGGTGAAATTGCATGTTCACGCAAAATCGTTAAATGAAATTTAAAGAGGTTGTTGTTGTTGTTGTTGTTGTTGTTGTTGTTATTATTATTAAATTATTATTAGTTGTATTATTGTTGTTATCATCATTATTACTGTTGTTGTTGTTATTGTATTATTATAATTATAATCATTAGTGTCTTTTTCCCCCATTTTAATAATCATTATTACATTATTCTCCTTGTTGCCCCTTCCCGTTGCCATGGAACCCCCCAGTACCGATTTTCTTCAGCAGATCTAGCTTTCATGAGTGTGCTGACGATGATGCTGGGCGAGATGAACAAGGACGACATATTCAACGAAGAGACCGATCTGACACCGTACACAGTGACGGCATACATTGTCTTTCTGGTTTTCGTCTTCTTAATGCCGATGGTTCTTAACAACCTCACGGTATGTCTTCAAAGTTATAGTACATATCAAATGATATGTATAAAGCAACCGTATCTGATAACAATAATAGGCAAAGCGTGACCTATGAAGCCAATACATGCGCCATCAGGCACGTACGCAGGTGGGGGGGGGGGGGTAACCCCCCCCCCTTTGGTAATTTTATGCATGTAAACCCCCCTAAAAAACCTAACCCCCCCCCCCTTTTGATTTTTTTTTCCGACCTAAAAAAGGTGACCTTACCCCCCCACCCCAACTGAGCAAAATGTCAAATTTCCAAATTTTGAGACCAAAAAAAAAAAGTGTCCTCTTACCCCCCCCCCCCCCCCGCTTATTCAGCGGCTGGCTGAATCGTTGCGAAATTTTCGGACCGATTTATAAATGTTAACCCCCCCCCCCCCCCTTGAAAAAATCCTGCGTACGCGCCTGTGCGCCATTAATTCAACGCAGTGTTCTCACTGATAATTATATTATATTCACGTTGCGGACGATGTAACTCTTGCGCCACTGAAAGACCACAGTGTCGATGACGCATTTCTACGTCTGCAATTGATGCAAGGAAATATTTTCTCATTAGTTTGAATTCGATAGAAGGCCGACTGTTCATAGTTATTGTTTAGAAACAAATTGAATTCAAAAGAACATTTGACATTAGAAATGTGCTGTATTTTGTTGACACGTACATCGTTGTCAAAGTCTGTCCGGCTTAAGCGCCAAAAGTTTGATGAAGTTTGCTTCAAAGATTCATTATTGAACCTTAACCCTGCAAAATCATTTCAGACGCACTGAGGGCAAGGCGTGATTTCATGATAGACATGCTTATCGTAATTATTAACCATGATTATCTATCACATATTGCATTAGATCGGTATTGCCGTCGGAGATATTGAAGGAATCCGAAAGAAGGCGTTCATCAAAAGAAATGGTGTTCAGGTAAAAATTAATCTCGATTGAATGACATGGATATGTATCCGCTTCTGCAACGGCTATGCAATAAAACAAATGTATTATTTAGTCTTCCCTAGCTTCCCAAGGTTCCAATTTCAATGATTATCCGCCAAAATTGTTTAATTATTGTCCTCTTGGTGTTTGATTCAAAATAAATAAATAACTTTTGGAAGCGTTAATTGTCTTTCTTTATTTGCATGTTTTCTTTTATCCATTGAAACATTGATTGATGAACTTGAAAGCAAATTCAATATAAGCCTATAAAGTTGACTTCTTGTTGAGTTTCACTATTGAAACCATTAAGATAACAACCTCAAAACCACAACAAAACAATTGTTCGATACCCCCCCCCCCCCACCCCATTAGTATACCCATCTAAATCTGGATCATCATTAAAAGCCGACACATATTATCTTAACTTTATTTACTGAGACGATTACCATTTTATCCAATTTCGTTACTATACTATTTTATTTTTGGACGTGTATTATTCTGATGTACATATCTGTGATATATTTCTGTTTATTTGTTTATTTTCTCTGTACGTAATTATGTTTCCATCGAAGTCTGATTACGTCTACCATCTGGAGAACAAGTGTCCGTTGTGGCTTCAAAGGATTCTCTATCAGTCCGAGTACATCGTCAGAGTTCAAAAGGAACGTTATCGAAGCAAGTTCACCTCAATGGTAAGTAGCCCCCTCTTCCCTTTCTGTCTATGTCTCTCTCTCTCTTTTTAATAATAATAATAATAAAAACGTTACTTATAAAGCGCTTACCACCGAAGTCTCTAAGCGCTAAAAAGGTTGAAAAAGCAGACTCCCTTTCTCCATTTCTCCATCCCCTCTCTTTCTCCCAGTGGCGGATCCGGGGGGGGGGGGGGGCCCGGGCCCCTACCTCTGAGTGAAAAAAACGTGTAAAAATACGTTAATTTTACCTTTTTTTGGAGATAGGCCCCCACCCCTGGTGCTCAAGGGGGGGGGGGGGTGCAATTTTTAATTTTTCGTGGGCCAAAAAAAAATTAAAAATGAATGCTCATTATTGACTGTCTGTATTCTCCTTTCATTTAATCGTTTACCAGTTCTTCCCACCCGAGGATGAGGCGCTGATCGAACTGGATGACAAATCTGAACCCAGGAATGCAGAACACGTGCTGGAGGAACTACAGAGACAGAAATTCACGTGAGTGAACTAATACACGTGCACTGCTCTACTGAAATGTAGTTTCAGTTTAAAGCCCATCTGTACTCGTTTGGCCAGGGAGGATTAGACCTCCTTCCAAGGTCACTGCAGGTGGTTATCTCATCAAATCAGCTCTCAATTAAATAAAAAAAGAGGATCACGGGGGACCAACAGGCACCGATTAGGCATCGTTTGCTATATAGAGGGAGCAAGTAGCTACAAGTAGTACAGTGTGCCTTTAAACTGAAATGTAACTGTACAATGTTGTAGAATCAGGCGCCGCGATCTATCGTGTGGACGAAGTTGGGGTGCAAACGCATTGTCGTGTAGTTAAAGGATCTAAATGATAGACTTATTTGGGAATAATTACCCCTGATTAGCTGTCCTTACGATTAATACAAATTATTATATTGTTATCATACCTAACAGGTTGGCAGCTCTGAAGTTGATGGTCAGACAACAGGGCGATATCCTGCAAAGGCTCGCCGATAAAGAGGGCGTGGCTTCGAAAGGCCAAGATATGAAAGGCCTTACCGAGTTATTCGACGAACAACCTACGAACGAAGCTGACGAGAATGACCCAACCTCTTCGGTCGCTTAGCAACCATGGTTTTGTTTGGGGCAGGATAAAATGCTTGTTCAAAATGGACCCATGTTTAGGGATTTTTTGGTGAAAATGTGACCCATTTAAGTGGCACATCCCCGTATTTCTTAATATGTGATTACCCCCACCCCCTCCCCGGGTTTATAACTTGCTACCTTCGTCATTACATAGCAATTTAGTGTAGGGCTTACTCAAAGTAAAGATAAAGATAGCGAGAAAAAGTATTTCATTTCATGTACATGCGTAAACCCGCAACCCCCTCCTTTCTCATATTTAATTGGCCTAAATGTAGATGGATTGACCAAAAATTTCTTTGAAAGCTTACGATGCTTGATTGTATTGGTAAACAGATTGTTATCAAAGCACGCTGTGTATCGAATCGAATTATGTACCTTGACTTGACTTGTTTCAAATACATGTATTTTATAATTATCTCGGACATTCTCATTTACATATGTTCGGAATATCAACAAAAATTATGACAAGATTTTTTTTTTTTTTTAATGTACATATATGTTTACTTTCTAGGATATTATGAGCCCGTATACAAATAATAGGCGGCAGTGAGGGCATTAGATGTGTAGTATTTGTTTTATAAGATGATGTTTTATTTGTTTTATAAAATGTTTTTATAACATGATTTTACCAATGACCGGTCATTAGTAAAATTACATGTTAAGCAAAATGAATGCCTGGTCAAGTGTACACTCTCAACTGATTCGATTAGGATCCGCTTCATCATCTTATATTAAACATGGGTCTTGTTATTTTATTAGGGTTTTCGTTTGTCACGTCATGACGCCATTTCGGCGATTTGCGCATGCGTCGGGTCGTCTGGCGTCGTCAGGCCAAATTTGCGAACCCGTTCATCGATGATTTGAGGTTCGTCAGAAAACTAGTGACCCGTCGTCAAAATGACGTCATCATGCTACATCGCAGCGTAAATCAAACGTAAAAACAGAAAGAGAAAGTGATAGAATGATTAAAAAAACAAAGGATAACATAAGGAAAGAGAGAAAGATAAAGTGATAGAATGAATTAAAAAACAAAGAATAACATAGAGAAGGTGAAAGGAGGAAAAAAACAAACAAAGAATAACATAAGGAAAGACAGAAAGATAAAGTGATAGAATGATAAAAACAAAGAATAACATAAGAGAAATGAAAGAAGGAAAAAACAAAGAATAACATAAGGAAAGACAGAAAGAGAAAGTGATAGAAGGAAGAAACCAAGATTAACGTAAGGTAAGACAGAAAGAAAAAGTGATAGATTTTTTCTTTTCTTTCTGTATTGGTCATTCCCGTTCCAAGCCTTTAATATGTTGCGGTAATTTAGATCTACTTGGCATTTTTGAATGATTAAATACAAGCTCTATGAAAAAGAAAAGACCTCTGAGTTTCTTTCACCTGGATTTATTTCTCCCTTTGTACTCTTTCTACCTTTATACATCTCCATTGAATCGCTGAAAATGCATGGTATTCCAGGGCCCTTTCTACGGAAGCCCATTAATTAGTGCCACCAGCGCTCAAAATACACGGGGGCGGTGGGCGATTCGCCCCCGTGAGCTACATAATCGCCCCCGTCAGGTTGCTCACGGGGGCGATTGCAAAATTAAAAATCGCCCCCGTGGAATTATAAAATAAAGATTTTCTTTTCTGTTATAACTTTAACACAATATTGAGTTTCAATTTTCAAATGAAATGGAACTTAGATTAGCGTGCAAGATTTCTTGTTTTATTTTGTTTTATGAGTAGGCCTATTATTACCGATTCAGCTCACAGTGCAGTGCCGCCGTCAGCAGTGGTTATAGGCCTACTGCGCCCTTAGTAGCGGTACGTGTGCACGCTGCCGCGCTATGTCTGCTGGAGCTGGAGGCGATCGCACAAGGGCAGAAACATGGTCATGGAGAAGTTTTTCGTTGTGAAAGCGTTAACCCGCTGAAATCTGGTGATTTCAAATGACTAGCAAATAAGGAACCTCGACCAGTAAATCAATATTAGGGACATTTAGATTTGCACGATGGGAACGTGGACTGAAACGTGTGACCTCCTTTTAAGGCAGTGCCAGTGCTTAAAAGGACGTCACATGTGATTGCCAGTGCCTTAAAAGGACGTAACACGTCCACGTCCACGCAAATCTAAAAGTCCCTATTGGGAAGAAGAGGAAGTCCAAGATGTCGTGGAATGATATGGTAACATGGGCAGATCTACGGGTGAGGGTTAGGGGTTTAACCCCCTCCTCCCACCCTCGGCCCCCTTGGGCTGCCAAGTGAAAATGTGATATTAAAGCGGGGGGGGGGGGATGCTGGAGAGGAGGACTACTAATCTATTTTATTTTTTTCATGGGGGGGGGGGGAGTGAAGCGCCGTTTTAGCATGACTTTCTTTTTAACTCTTACTTTCACCTATCTCAGATAACCCTAAGTTGTTGGTTGCTGCTTTATATGTATTTGATAATGCATGATTAAAGTAAAGAGAGAGAGAGAGAGAGAGCCACCATCATTTTGCAATGGTTCAGGGTTCGTGTAATGTACATTTGAAACCATTTCTTAGCGTCTCAACCCTAACAAAATGGCAAAACTATTTTTGAGGAAAAGCATTATACTGAATTAAATAAAGAATAATAGCTTTATATTGCATCATACTAATACTGATACGGGCTAAAGACAATGTGGTATTTGTATAGAGGTATTCCAAAATGATATTCTGATAATCAACATTTGTTCTGGTATATACGCATAATACAACTGATCTTTATGATTTCTTAACGTGACATAGCTTCTTTTCCCCTGCAAACAAAAAAGAAAACAAGGTTATTTAATAAAGGGATCATGCGACAAATAATCATTGTGATTCAAGGATTTTTTTGAATAAGCAATGCTTTTCACCAGAATCTTCTTTGTAAAAACGACTTTTACAAATCTCAGCCATGCAAATCTGCCACTGTGTTGTAAGATCACTTTCAGATTAGGAGAAGTGTATTCTTTAAAGAGTATTTTACATTGAATGGAACGTCTCAACTCAGTAAGCATGGCTGAGATTTGTAAAAGTTGTTTTTACAAAGAAGATTCGGGTGACTAGCAGTGCTTATTCAAACAAATATTCGCATCAATTTGAATCACAATCATTATTTGTCGCTTAATCCCTTTTAATGACCTTGTTTTCTTTCTCGTTTGCAAGGGGAGAAGAAGATATGTCACGTTAAAGACATCATAAAGATCAGTGTTGTATGCGTATATATTATATACACAGGCCAGTAACAGCTATGTAGCTTGTAAATTTGTAAGAGGGAAAATGCTGATTGGAATGATAATGATGAAATAGCAAATAATTGAGGAGTATCATAGGTACCAATTCAATGGATATTTGTATAAAAAAGAGCCCCCGTCAGTACTAAAACAGCCCCCGTGAGAAGGCTCACGGGGGCTCTTTTTTTTTGGGGGGGGGGAAGAGCCCCCGTGGACAAAAATTAATTTGAGCCCTGAGTGCCACCATGTGAATTTAAATTTAAAGGTGGGGTGAAATCCACATAAAAGTTGATTCCTGTTGAGGTGCCGAGCTGCATACAACTCATTTTTTGTTTAATATTCAAACATCGAAATATTTCGCCCCTAGCTCACCACCAACTTACAATGTTCCTCAGCCCTTCTTTCCATTTGTTTTTAATATCTATTATCTATCCATCTATCTATATCTTCATGTTTACTTCTCTTAGGGTGCGTTTATTGGGTCTTGCAACTAGATTATGTACATATCGTACCCCACTATCATACCCCACTATCGAACCCCACTATACGAAAGTGATTTGCGGGATGTCGCGTTTATCATCTCTTCACGATTAAGGCCTTGTGTTAGCGCTGCTGTTTTGCGCCGTTTGACCCGGAAAGCAGACAGTTTCTCAGAGGTCAACTACACACACACGCTTGTACACAACACATAGCGCGCGCTAGCCTCTGACCGGAATTAATCTGGTGTGTCCGATTTGTATGTGGGGTTCAAAACAGCTTTGCGTTTATCATCTCTCAGAAACGTGATTCTGGCTGTATGTCACATTCAAAACACACATGTTTGCGTCTTTAGATATGCCCATATCTAAAGACCTTTAAAAAAGGCTTTGCGTTTATTACTTTCTAAATTTGCCTGAAAGACGTTTGAGAAACTTGATTCTAGCCAAAATTTGGTCAATAAACGCACCCCCTGTCTTTCTCTTCACACTTATGTCCCCTAAATTCAAACTGACAAAGGAGGATCAACAAAACGATTGCCGTGAATTACGCCAATATTATGGAAGTCTTTTATTTTGTTATATTTGTGTTCATTATCTCATTCTTATACAGAGCCCCGAGAATTCTGCTTCCTAGGGTTGAATAACGATTTGAATTGAATATGAATAATATTGATCATTGCCTTCGTTAATTTCACCAATGTTATAAACAAGCAATTAAGGCTAATTGGACACAATAGGCAGTGTCACACAGAAAAATCCCTTAAAAATCCCTTAAAAAAATCCCTTGGAAAATCCTTTCAAGGGAAAATTATCTTGCTTCCTTATAGGATTTTTGATGGGATAATTGATGACAGACAGCAAATAAGAGAATAACTAAAATCCGGATAACTAAAATCCGGATTTTGGCCTCTGTGTGACACCGCCTTATATGGTAAGATGCCGATATGAACTGTCACTGAATATAGTCTGATCTTTATACGACTCCGCAGTCCGCATTCCTGTGGTCTGGAAGTTCCTCTGTTTGTGAAAAAAGGAAGTCCATAATGAAACTGGTTGTACCGTGGTTGTGCCGTGGTTGTGCCGTGGTTGTACGTTGGTGGTTGATACAGAGGATGAGTTTATGCCATTCTCCAGGATAATTCCAAAAAGGCCACATCGTCACCCTCAGTCACCATTCTCTTAATAGTCTGTCCGCTCCTTGGCCTTGAAGGAGTGAAAAGGGGGAGGCAATAGTGAACGCTGGTGATGTTAAATAGAACATGGATCTGCATTTGCTTTCTTTTTTTTTAATTTCAAACAAACCAGAAAATAATTCACTGAAAATGGTTGCCCTATTCCTCTATTGAGGATCCCTCCTTCAACGTTATGAAATAAAAACAAATCACTTGTTGATTATGTGCAGCTATATCGGTGTATTTTTCGTCACCCCTCTTCCTTCCAGTCTTCGCTCCTCCCGTTTATTTCTTGATTTATAATCATTAGTGTCTTTCCATCTTGGATTGCATAATGAAGGTTATACACATAGAGTTTAATGATAATGGTAATAATAGCGATACCATAACACTCATCAAAGTCCCTCATTATATATTGTGCACTTTACAATGTCATGATAATTAGTTTCGAAACATAATAAAAACAATCCTGACCTGGCGACGCAGTCCTTGTGGCGAGGTTCGACATCGGACTCCTTCTTCCATCCGTGATCGCTCCCGTGCTGACGGTAGTCAGAATGCCGAGAGCCACGATCAGGTAGATGACCATGATGTGGTACATCTGAAGGTCGAAGTTTCTTTCCAGGCACGACGAAACTTGGCTCACGACGAAGACACGACATCGATGCCGTGCAACAGACAGAGGTACGTCCCGCACATCGTGGTAGAGTTCGCAGGTCGAGAAGGTACGCGAAATGGAAGAGGTCTACGTTGACCAGTTCAAAACCAAACTTGGATGGAGTCTATATACGGGCACACAAGCAAGGTGGAGTGTGCAGGAGAGAGTATAGGCCCTACAGGGATATAGTGTGGATCAGGCGCGTACGCAGGGGGGGGGGGGTGTTTGGGGGGTTAACCCCCCCCCCCTTTGGTATTTTTATGTGTATAAACCCCCCCCCCCCCCCCTTGGGGTTTTTTTTTGTTTTTTGAATAATAATAAAAAATTAAAAAAAAATATTCTCATGGCTGACCTAAAAAAGGCGACCTTACCCCCCCCCCCCCAACGGAGCAAAATGTCAAATTTTCAAATTTCGAGACCCCCCCCCCCCAAAAAAAAAAGAGTCCTCTTACCCCCCCCCCCCCCCCCGCTTATTCAGCGGCTGGCTGAGTCGATGCGAAATTTTCGGCCCGATTTAAAATGTTAACCCCCCCCCCCCCCCCCCTTGAAAAAATCCTGCGTACGCGCCTGGTGTGGATGTAGCTTTGGGCTATTTTGTAAGGGCGTCACGCACTTATGAGCAATTTTTATATAATTTTTCGAAAGGACAAGAATAGAGGTAATAAAGCGCAAAGAAGGGACGACCATGGTGAGAAGAGAGAGAACAAAGATAGAGAGAGAGAGAAGAGAGAGAGAGAGAGGGAGGGAGGCTGAGAGAAATGAAGTGAGAGATAGATATGGGAGAGGAGATCGGTCTACACTAAGACTTAGAATTTTGCATCTCTTGTGATATCCCCCTCCCCTGATAGTAATTACGGAGAAAAAAATAAACTGATACACAAAACTATTATTACATTCTAAAAAGTCTGTTTTTTCATTTATTTCCTTGAACGAAAGACTGTAAAGTCTGATTCAATAGCAATGGCAATAGAATGTTTCTCGTCGTCTGTCCTATAATCTCACATATTATTTTGTCCGTCATCCCTCTTGACTCCCAATACACACAAATAACACAATAATACACTTCAATTATTGTGGAATAGCCTGACAACGACTACTGAGAGCGACCGTTTTATTCAGTATTGTTTATCAAACATTACTTCTCGTTTCCTTCACTGGAAACCGGACCTATCATGGTCCAGGATAAAAACCAGAGATAAACTCAACGAGCATAAAAACTCTGGAAAACCTTATTCAAACACAGTCATGTAACACTACATGACACAACGCACTTTTATTGTAAATAAAAGTTGTCTCGTTTGAAAGTTCAAGCTAGAATGATTCAATTACACACTAATTCATGCCACGCCCTGGTCTCCGTGGCAGAATTAGCTCGCACACCTGTACGAGCTGCCTATGCAAATTACATTCCATCGGGGCACAGCCCCGGACCCACATAAGTATGCATTCATTAACGATACAAACAACATTTGTCTGCTATACAATCGTACCGCAGACAAATAATATTCTCTTTCAACTCATCCATTCCAATGCGTATAATCTGAGCTTAATTTGCTCCGTGAAAAATCCTGGTCATTAAAGAAAGAAGGCATTTCTGTTTGCACACGTGATATGTCGGATATGCTCTGGAAGTGAGAACTGCAGCTTCAAACCTGGAACAAAGCGATGAAGAGTCGAAAATATTTATTGTTACGTAACTTTAGAGGACTACACCCCTTTGGTTTAATGTGAGTATTGCCACAGAACTTGCAGAAGGACAGAGCGCTGCTGAGATAAACATCCTGTTTGGAAACAAAGCTTTACGCCTCTTTATCTGCTATTTACTTCGTGAATTTCTTATTCTCTATCTCGGAGAAGACTCGAATATCAAGATGCGTCAGACCCTCATCATCCTTCTCGTCCTCGCAGTCATCGTGGCTACCTTGGTCGATGCCAGTCTGACTTTAAACGTCGTCGCATGACCAGGCTACACGTCGTCGCATGCCGCAGGCTACACGTCGTCGCATGACGCAGGGTACCGTTGGGAAAGGAGTGAGTAGAGAGAATGACACGTCATGTTTCTGGGGAAAATTTCAATATTTAATCGTGATTGTGCAACTTGAATCATGAGTATGCATACATGCAGTATATAAACCAGGCGCGTACGCAGGGGGGGGGGGGGGGTGTTTGGGGGGTTAACCCCCCCCCCCTTTGGTATTTTTACGTGTGTAACCCCCCTAAAAAACCTAAAACCCCCCCCCCCTTTGGATTTTTTTTTTTTTTTTTTTTATTATTAAAAAATAAAAAAATAAAAAATAAATTACCTCCATGGCTGACCTAAGAAAGGTGGCCTTACCACCCCCCCCCCTCCCCAAACGGAGCAAAATGTCAAATTTTCAAATTTCGAGACAAAAAAAAGAAAAAAAAAGTGTCCTCTTAAAAAAATAGGACAGTAACGTACATTTTACCTTAAGAAATAAAATAGAAAACGCCCCCCCCCCTGACCTGCCAGTGACACAAATGCGGCATCAAAATATTTTGTGCTTCTCTGACCGTAATTAAATGCCTAAAACCTCTGAACCCCCCCCCCCCCCCCCACCAATTTACGCTCGCTACCCACTACCTGATCGTAAATACTTTAGACCCCCATTTTGATAAACGTTCCGCGGGGCTTTTGTATATAATATATACGCATACAACACTGATCTTTATGATGTCTTTAACGTGGCCTATCTTCTTCTCCCCTTTCAACGAGAAAGAAAACAAGGTCATTAAAAGGATTAAGCGACAAATAATGATTGTGATTCAAATTGATGCGAATATTTGTTTGAATAAGCAATGCTATTTCACCCAAATCTTCTTTGTAAAAACAACTTTTACAAATCTCTGCCATGCTTACTGAGTTGAGACGTTCCATTCAATGTAAAATACTCATTAAAGAATACATTTCTCCTAATCTGAAAGTGATCTGACAACACAGTGGCAGATTTGCATGGCTGTGATTTGTAAAAGTCGTTTTTTTTTCAAAGAAGATTCTGGTGAAAAGCATTTGCTTATTCAAAAAAACTTGCAACAATTGAATCACAATGATTATTTGTCGTATGATCCTTTTATTAAATAACCTTGTTTTTCTTTTTGGTTGGCAGGGGGAGAAGAAGCTATGTCACGTTAAGAAATCATAGAGATCAGTTGTATTATGCGTATATACATATGATACCAGAACAAAATATTGATTATCAGAATGTCATTTGGAATACCTCTATACAAATACTTTAGCTCGTCATCAGTAGTATGAGCCAATATAAAGCTATTATTCTTTATTCAGTTCAGTATAATGATTTTCCTCAAAATAGTTTTGCTATTTTTTTTTAGGGTTGAGACGCTAAGAAATGGTTTCAAATGTACATTACACAAACCCTGAACCATTGCAAAATGATGTTGGTCCCCCTCCTCTCTCTCTCTCTCTCTCTCTCTCTCTCTCCCTCTCTCTCTCTCCCTCTCTCTCTCCCTCTCTCTCTCCCTCTCTCTCTCACTCTCTCTCTTTATTTTAATCATGCATTATCACTACATATAAAGCAGCAACCAAAAACTTAGGGTTATCTGAGATAGGTGAAAGTAAGAGTTAAAAAGAAAGTCATGCTAAAACGGCGCTACTAAAATAGATTAGAAGTCCTCCTCTCCAGCATCCCCCCGCTTTAATATTCACCGGCCGGCTGAGTGGGCCCAAAAATGTTCCAAAAAAACTGGACCCCCCCCCCCCCCAAAAAAAAAATATTATGTGCATTTATCCAGCCCCCTCACATGTGACGTCCTTTTAAGCACTGGCAGTGCTTTAAAAGGAGGTCACACGTTGCAGTCCACGTTCTCATCGTGCAAATCTAAAAGTCCCTAATATTGATTTACTGGTCGTGGTTCATTATTTGCTGGTCATTTAAACTTACCAGATTTTAGCGGGTTTACGCTTTCACAACGAAAAACTTCTCCATGACCATGTTTCCGCCCTTGTGCGATCCCCGGCCCCCGGCCCCCCCCCCCCCCCCCCCCCACTCAGTGTTATTTAGGGTACGCATATGCGTGTTCCAACCGACCCCCCCTTTTTCAGCAAAAGTCCGGTGTGTAAAGTCAATACGGCTCGACCTTTTTCTTTTGTATACGAGCCTTTTTCAGCATCCCCCCCTTTTCAGCAAAAGTCCGGTGTGTAAAGTCAATACGGCTCGACCTTTTTCTTTTGTTACGAAAAGACATTTTGGCAACACGCATGCGGTCATTTTGGAAACCTGAGTGGGGGGGGGGGGGGG